>NC_135618.1:61132882-61484548 GCF_053574225.1 Canis aureus | reverse complement strand
CCACAGAGCCCCAAGGAGGTTGACAATTCTAGACTTGGATCTGCTATTCAGGTCATGATGGATGGTCACTGGGGTCGGAGGGCAGAACCAATTTCATTTGCTGACATGCAACTCTCAACGTCCGACGCAGAGCACAGATCCCGTCTAGTCTTGCCCTGGGCACTGCAGACGGGGTGCAGACCAGTGAAAGGGCCTCCAGTGGAAATTGTGCCGGGTCCAGCGGAGGCGGGTCTGGGCATCTGCCTGGGGTCTGGGTCTGAGCAGTCAGCCAGCCCAGCCCTGGCAGGGTTTTGTGGGTTTGGATTCATAGGTTTGGATTTGCCCCCGAGGCTGATGGGAGCCTCCTTCTGACTCAGAGAAGTCAGACAACTTGGCTGAGGCCACACAGCACAGGCATGAGGGAGCAGAACAGGGCCCATGTGTGCCTGAGGACAGAAGCCGGGTCCTTCCTCTCCCTGCCTGGCCGCAGCCTCATTTCTGCAGAATGCCATTCTCGAGCCTGGCCTTCCAACGCCTGGTCTCCTCATAGTCTGTGCCTTATGATTTATTAATATTGGGTTGAAATACTTCAAAGGCCCCATGGCTGCTGTGTCAGGATTGCCCCATATCGGAAGACGAACGCTCAAAGAACCGTTTGCCTTGCATGAAAAATGCATAATGATGTGGGCACACGGCCCACACAATGCCCAGCACCATTCCGTGCAGAGCTGGCTGGGGTTTCGCGCTCTAGCCGGGTGCCCACGCTGCCAGCGGGTAAGTGACCCTGGCTTGTGGGGCATGTCTGAGCAATGTCCACGCTGCTCACAGGGGCACAGGGATTCCGGGGCCTGGTTCTGCCCTGGGGTCTGGGGCCCCACAAACCCTGCCCAGCAGGCAGTAAGGTATGTGGTTTCCCTCAAGACCTTTCAGGAAGGTGTTGGGCAGAACAGGTGAGGGAAACTGAGTTTTAAGAACCAGATGTAGTCTGAAAGAAGTTTCTGGGCAGAGTTTCTGCGGTGACAGAGGACCCTGGGTTTGAGCCACTGATCCCTGAGCTCTTGAGATGTGGCTGGTGTGAACGAGCAGCTGTTCAATTTTACTTCATTTTAATTAACTTAAGTTTTGAGGTAGCTACACGTGGAACGGTGCAGGGTGGTGACGGCAGTCCCGAGGGCGCTGTGCACTCTTCATGACTCCCTTTTTGGGGGCTTTAAGATTTTTTTTATTTTTATTTTTATTTTTTTTATTTATGATAGTCACACAGAGAGAGAGAGAGGCAGAGACACAGGCAGAGGGAGAAGCAGGCTCCATGCACCGGGAGCCTGACGTGGGACTCGATCCCGGGTCTCCAGGATCGCGCCCTGGGCCAAAGGCAGGCGCTAAACCGCTGAGCCACCCAGGGATCCCTGGGGGCTTTAAGATTTGTGAACTGCACGGTGGTTGCAGAGCTTACCAAGCACGGATGCGGACTCCAGTTAGCGGAGTGCGGTGCGCAGAATGGGTGGGGAGAACGGACGTGGCTGAAGAAGATGCTCCTGAGGTTCACTGTGGAGTCAAGCTAGTGGGTAAAGGGTTTCACAGGAAATGCAGAAGCCCGAATGTGGGGAGAGGCCAGGGTGCCAGCCCCCCTGCCCCCACCATGCCAGGGGAACAGCGTCCAGCCAGCCTCTGGAGGCATGGGGGCGGGGCAGGGGGAGGAGGACACCCCGAGGGTGCTGCAGGCGAGGGGAACGGCCGGAGGTCCTCGCGGTACCTGGGTTGGGGGCACACTCCACGCATGGCTTTGTTCCCAGGCCCAGAACAGGGGCTATGCTTCCCTTCCGGCATGCCCACGCTCCGCCCTCCACTGAAGCTGTGCTCCTTCCTGGGCCCAACCTGTGCTCCTGGGGCGAGTCGGCATTGTGCCCAATCCCTGAGCCCCGTTGGCTGATGGATGGCTGCTGGAGGGCCTGATGCTCCCCAAAGGGCTCCGGGCTCTGGTGTCTTCAAGAGGCCTCTGCTCTGCTATCACTCACCTTGCTTTGTAGCAGCAGCATTTGCAAGGCAGTTCACTGCCCTCTACGGTTTGCCTCCTCCCCGACCAGTACCTGAGGTGCGTGTCCAGACACTGAGGGCACTCTGGGCCAGACGTGTCTCCCCTGGCCCATCCTCTCAGGGTGGCCTCCACAGGTTCTTGCTGGATCCTGGGGGTCTTGGCACCATAGCACCATCCTTCCTGACTCCCTCGGGTGGCTGCAGGTGTGTCCTCCACTTTCCTCTTACCTGAGCTAGAAGAGGGGGAGCTCTGTAGCCCAGGGCCAGCTTGAGAGCCATGGGTCTTCTGCTCCCAGAGGAGGCTGGGCCTGTTTGGGGGTCACAGACACCTCGTTAGAATAGAACCTGCTCCTCCTGACTCCTGTAGCCCCATCCCACCCGATGCCCTGTTGTTGTCCGGTGGACCCCTGCCCTGGTCCCCCTGTGACCCTCTGAGCTCAGCCCCCTCCCAGAGTGGTTGGGAAGTATCGTGAAATGCTCCCTAAGGATGGATGCTCCCTGGGGAGGGGCACTCCCTCAGGGAGGGGCATGGGGTCCCTCTTGGGTGTTGTGGGAAGACAGTTCTCATTTTCCCCTCAACTGATCCCCAGGGCAGTGCTGTGGCCTCTCCCCTGGTCTGCATGTTAATCCCAGGTCAGGACCCTGTCACTGGGAGGATGGCCTGCTGCCCGGTGGCCCACTGTGAACCTGCACAGAGGGAACCCGGAGTGTGTGCAGGACGGGGTGTCCACTGGGGATGGACATGCGGGAACACCAGCCTGGCCAAGGGTGGGAATCATCTGGACACGTGGCCTGGCCACCCAAAGCGCCATGCCCAGGACCAGGACCTGCATGCCATCCCTGTGTGTAAGGACCAAATAGGAGAGGGCTGCCACCCCCACTTCACAGATGAGGAAACTGAGGCCCACATAGAATGCTGGCTTTGTTCACACTCTCTGCAGCAGAAATGATTCTCACTAAAAGCCTCAGGGGACTTTTCCCTAAAAGTCAGTGTGAACTCGTCCCTGTGAAAACCCAGGTGATGAAGCGGTGAGTCAGTCCTATCCTTTCCAGCCACTTTCCAGGGTGACCTGTGCCAGTGACATGGTTGCACTCATGGAGGTCTGTGTGCACATGAGCACAGATGCTCACACGTGTGCATGCACTCAGCCATGCTCACACGGATGCACGCGCACACGCAAAGCCACACACAGTGCAAACTCACACATATATGCAAACACAACAAATGTGTATGCACACACATAACCACATGCACACCTGCATGCACATGCGTGTGCACACAACACACACCCTCTCACACTTCCATGCATTCACACACACTAGTTTTTGATAAGATGGATTTCCGGTGCCATATTGCTCTGCAGCCTGCTCTGTCCACTCGAACTACCCTTGGTGATCATTCACCTGGACACGGAGCCCTCAGCACTGCCTGTTCTGCTGACGGCCCACGCCACGTGCCTCCAGCGGTCCCTCTGTCTGCTGGAAAGGGAAGGAAACGGGCACCACATTCAGGGAGCTTCTGCACGGTCCCCTCCGGGGTGGCCTCGCATACCTCCCTGCAGGGATTGAGGGCTCTGGGCATCAGGGAGGCCACCCCGCTCTGCCATCTGGTGGGTTTTGATTTGGACATCCTTGGCTGTGGACAAGGTGAGCCATGTCTTCCCGTGTGTTGGGGGCCCGTGTCTCCATTCCTGGGAATGGCCTCTCCTTGCCCTTGGAGGGAAGCATGACTCGTACTCTTAAAGAATGTTCTTCTAGCTCCCCGGCCCTGCCCTCCCCGTGGCTGAGTGAGTCCTTGTGGGCTGAGGGCTGGTTGCATGTTGAAAGGGGCTTTGGACCAACCGGAGCTGGGAAGAAAGCAGGCAGCTACTTCCCCAGGGAGGGGTTGTGCCTGGGGACACTGAGTCATGGGCAGTGGAGGGAGGACCTAAGGGCTGGAGCCAGCCCAGAGGAGCCTGGCTTACTTGCTTTCCACTCCAGGGTGGGCTGCTCAGCTGGGCCTCAGTTTCCCTGTCCTTCTGGGCAGGTTCTCTCTGTCACACAGGGATCCCAGTGGGCCCCCCTGTGCACCCTCTGATGTCACGGCCCCTGTGAGGTCCCCCCGGTCTGTGCGGCCCTACACTTGCCCCCCAACCCGTTAGCCACCACTGAGACAGCAGCAAGCAGCGATCCCTCGCCCCACCCTCAGCTCACTCACCGTGAAGAAGGACCTCGCTTTCCACCGTGTCAAGTAGTAGCGTTTGGTGTGTGGTCTCTAGATGCGAGTGAATGAGTTCTGCTCGCCTGGAGGTTGAGTGTATTCTAGGAAAGCGTGCTCTCATGAAGGATGCCTGCCCTCCCCCCTCCCTCCACCCCTCCTGGCTCCAGCCCAGAGCCCACCAGGAGGGGTGGACAGGCCACCCGGGGCTCTGTGCTTCTGGCCCACGGGTATAGACAGGACCTGGTGCTCATGGGTCTCCCAGAACTTGGATCCCAAGGGTGTGCTGGAAGGAGGCCGGGAGCGGGAGGCTGCTCAGGCCTGGACCCCACAGGACCTCCGCAGGTGGAGCTGTGCTCCCAAGGCACAGCGCCCAGGACCCCTTCTCCCAGGAGCATGCAGAGGACCGCCGCGGCCTCATCTGTGGAGGTAAGGTGGGGTCGGGTGCATCTCCAGGTGCCCGCGGGGCTTGGCTGGGCAGAGAGTTTACATCAGACCTGTCGGCAGTTGGCAATTTTATTCTGAAATAATTGGAAGTTGGCCCTCCCTCTGCCCCCACACACCTCTATGTTGTGGACGCTCAGAGTCTCGGTTTCCCCATGGAGGTTCCCTCTCTGGATGTCCTGGACTTTGATCTTGGATACTCGCTCCTTTGCAGGAGGGCATGTTTGGGGCTCCAGGAGCCATGTGCCCAGGCAGCCAGGCTGGAGTGGGGGCTCCTGGCATCCTGAGCCCGCCGGGCCCTGTGGCCCTCCGTCAGACACCCTGGACCGAAGCCTGGCCTGCCCTGTGACAGGGCAGGTGACACTAAATACAAGAACCTTTGCCACCAACAGCACCTCGGGCCTGGCTCCGTGCCTGCATCTCACTGCCTGACCTCGTGGGGCAGCTGCCACAGCACTTTCCGGGGGGGCTGCGAGCCACCAGGAGCCATTCAAGCTGAAATTAATTCCAGTCAAGTGACATGAAACTCGCAGTCTCCAGCGTGGCTAGTGGCCCCGAACTGGGCAGTGCAGACACAGAACTGCATCCATCACTGCGAGAGAGTCACCAGGAGATGGCACGCGGAGGCTCAGAGAGGTCACAGCCTGGAGTCTGAGGCCAGGCCTGGGCTCTTCCTGTGTGGGCTCCGGCTTCCTGGCCACACATGACTCTGCTCCTCCAACCTTTCTGCGGCCCTGTCCTCTCTGGTGGAGGGCATCTCCTGGCCCTGCCTCCTCCTGTGCTCTCAGCACCTGCCCTTCCTGGGGACAGACACTTCTGCAGGGGAGAGGTGGCCCCGGATCCTATGGGCATCGCTGCTATGGCCTCAGTGAGGGACCAGAGAGGCGCCCTCCTTTCCCCGGGGACCCCCTGGCTGCACTGACCCTTCCTGGATGGTGGAGCTTGGCCAGAACCCATAGGGACTTGGGGGCACCGGGGAGCTCTCTCTGCAGCATTACCCCACACAGTGGGCACAGGGCTGGGAGTGGGGGCTCCTGGCTCAAAAAGAAAGAGCCAAGCCAAATGGATTCTCTCCTTTAGGAGTTTGGAGAAGAAAATATGTAAGGAATGTGCCATTAGCAGAAGGAATGAGAGCAGAACAATTTTGAAATATGAAGCTCCAGGGAGAGGTTGAGGCCAGTCCCTAGCAGGGCAGAGCCAAGGTGGCAGGGAGGCACGGACCGTGAGACAGGAGAGGAAGACGTGCTTCTCAAAGCATGACCCGGGGACCCCTGAGGGTTCCCTGAGGCTCTCGCTGGCGTCTGGGAGGTAAGGCAGCAATGATGGGGGTGCCTGTCCCCTCCCGCCCTGTCATGGGCATGGGGCTCTCCAGGGACCACACGCCGAGCCACAGCAGGACAGACAGGCTTCGCAGACACTCGCACGTGGCCCTTCCTGCTCGCATGGCATGGGGTTTTCATTGTTATTTATAAATAACCGAACATGAAAATGGCTCTCCGCTTTAAGTTCGGTCATGGAGTGTCAGAATAAAACCTTCTCCATGGCGGCTGTTGGGGATTCTCACTGAGTCATCAAGTGTCACAGGGTCCCAAGGCCGGATATCTGAGAATCGCTGTGGACACCACACCAAAGGAGGGTGGCCCCGGCGGCCACATAGATTCTCAGGGTGGAGGAGGTGGTTTTTGACGTGTGAGGGCCCGGCCTGTGCTCACAAAGAGCTGCGGAGATGGTGGTCCCTAACCGCTGGCCACTGGCGGGACACGGGCACCCGCACGGCGAGGAGGACATGAATTACAGGCCTGGATTGTCTAGTTGTGCTGACCAGGCTGGGTCCTCAGGGCCTGGGGGTGCTCGAGTTTTGAGCCCGGTTGGCACTGCGGGCCTCACCAAGAAGGACACCCTGGGCCTCAAGAGGGAGACCCAGGCAATGGTTTCCCCAGTGGAGGCGGGAGTCCCTCTAACTCTGGTCTCTGGCCTTTGACAGTGAGGCCAGATGTGAGTGGCCAGGAGCTACCCTGCATGACCTTCGGGAAGGAGCTGGGGGCGGCCTTGGAGGGTGCACCCGCCCTGGGCAGGGATGCACCTTTGGTCCCGGGGCTGGGACACCCCAGGCTCATGTAGAGGTTGATGTCAGGAGCTCTCCTGGGAGCACCTGCTGAAGGGGAATGCATTGATGGAGAGCCCTGGGCTTGAAGCTTCCGGAGCCTCTGCTGCTGCGGGCAGCTCCTGGCCCTTCCCGGGCCACGTGCCTGGCGGACAGCTCTCCCTCTCACTGCTGGCTGCCCCTCCAGCCCTGGACCCGAGCTACAGAGAGGGGCAGGATTCCAGGCGGATGGAGCCAAGGGTTCCCTGCACAAACTGGAGTTGCCTCTGGCCAACTGGGATAGGATTCCAGTAAAACATCCTGCCCTCCCGGCCACCTTGGCCGGACTGCCCCCCGGCCTCCTGAGTGGGGCTGGGGCAGGAGGTGCCAGCGAGACCTTCCCTGCCAAGAGAAAGAGTGGGCGTGCAGTCAAGGATCAAGACTGGACTGATAGTCAAGTCACAGCAAGGTCATACCAAGGTCGCACCAACGTTAGGGTGAGCAGTCCCTATTTGCTTATCTCAGAGATGGGGATAAAAATCTGACTCAGTAGAATTATCATGAAAAGCAATAGACCCATGACATGTTAACTTAAGTAACACTTTTTTTAGAAAAAATAACTATCTGCTCAAAAAATAGTAGGAAGAAGAGCATTGTTTTAAATTTTTGCAAATGTCCTTAATGTTTGGGCTTAAAATAAAGTACCAGGGAGGAAGGAAGTAGGCTGAGCCCTGGAGACATGAGCTCTTCTCAAGCAGTAGGGAGGCAGCATCCTGACCAGGGGCCCATGGGCCCCTGTGAGGCCTACCTGTGCGTCCCCAGCACCCTCAAACACTCCTCCTGTCTGAGGGCCCACTCTGACTTCCACAGGAGCTCCAGGTGTCCACCCAGCACAGATCCCCGCATCCTCATCTTGCAGCTTTGAGGCTGGAAGTCAGCAGCAGGGGTCCCAGGGCCGAGCTCTTGCTGGTGCAGGGGGAGGATGCGCCAGTCTTGGCTTGTGGCCGCAGCGCTTCACTCCATGTCCAAATTTCCCCTTTTCAAAAGGACACCAGTGACCCTGGATTAGGTCCCAGTGACCTCATGGTAACCTGATGACCTCTGTAAGGACACTGCCCACAGATAAGGTCCCACTCTGCAGATGCCAGCAGATCTCTTTCTGGGGAACAGCTCAACTACCAGCAGCCACCTGCTGATTTCCTGGGAAATCCTGAATCCCTTCCCAGCTCTTCACACCTTTCCCACTGCAGTGGACACCATCACGGAGTCCCCATCCTTGCATGGTGGTCCTACTTCCCCAATTCCACTGTGGCTGTGTGATCCAGGGCAAGTGGCAACCTGTCTGTGCCTTGGTTTTCTGATCTGAGAAGTGGGTCCAGACCCTGCTTCTAGGTAGCACAACACACAGCGAGTGCTCTGGGCACAGAGCAGCCACCCAGGAAATGTGAGCCCTTACCAGCATGGGGTCCCCAGGCTCTAGAATTTCTGTTCATTCTCCTCAAGTGTCAGGACCCAGAGGTTCACAGCACCCATGTGGTCCAGACTGCACAAGGTACCGCACGTTACCAAGTGTTGAAAATGGTTTTGAATCCCTGTTGTCATGGAAACTGTTGGGTCAGCTTCTTTCTCACCAGGGGGCACATTTCTCACAGGGCCACTTCCAGGGTGGTGGGTGGCAGGGCGTGTGTCCCAGCGCTACCGTGGCAGGGGGTTTCCTGAGTCACTGGAGCCTGGCCACGGAGCGTGACTCATACCGAAAACATGCTGACAGGGGTGGTGACCAGCGCCCGTGGGACTTGACCACAGCATCACAGTGGCTTCCCGTCTGTCCGTCCTCTCCTGGAGCCTGTGATGCAGCCATGACTGGAGCTTCCACTTCATGGATAGGGAACCTGGGTGCAGGGAGGTCTGAGCATCTGACCTCATGCCAGGACCTGTGCCCAGGGTGCTGTGCCCCATGGAGACCCTCTGGGCTCTAGGCCTGCAGAGAATCGGGCAGCAGCCTCTCATGATCCTGGCATGTGGGGTGATGGTGGCCCTGCCCAGAGGTGACGAATGTGGCCCTGCCCCCGCTGAAAACCCCCAACCCTACTACCAGACGCAAGCACATCTTTGCAGGTGACACAGCAACTGGCACAGCTCCTAGCATACAGACAGTGCTAAACCAGTGCTGGTTGGCATCAACTAGAGGAAGCAGAGAGTTTGTGGAACATCCTTACACACCCAAGAGAAGGAAAAGAGAGTAAGGCCAGTCAGCCTGGGCCTCTGAGGGCCCGGACGCCAGCAAGGCTGAACCAGAGCTGCAGCTGACCCGGCTGCCACCCTGTCCACCAAAGCCTGGGTGGCTGCAGATTCCAAGGCTGGTTCAGTGGGTCTGAGTGGGCTTCCCAAGGCTCCCTGATGTAGGCGGCCTAGGAGGAGCCCCTGGAGCCTGGCCTGAGGTCGCCCCAGGGCACCTGGGGACCTGGGGTTCCCTGGGGCCCTTTCCAGGCCAGCTCTTTGTCTTCCCTGATTGGTCTTCAGGCTCCCACCTGGCACCTTCACCCTTGATTGTCACTGGCTTTCTCCCTTCTTGGCACCTGCTTCCTTGAGGGCCAGACCTCACGCTCCCTTCCAGAGAATGTCTGTCCTGCATTCTGGCAGTGGTTCCCCTAGAAAGCAAGTGGTAGAGGTATAGAGGTGTCTCAGGAGGCAGGAAGCTCTTGGGTCTCCCTCACCCTGACACCCAGCCCCTGCAGGGCCCAGGGTGCTGGGGAGATGGGGACAGGGCACAGCGTCAGGTGGACAGGTGTCATCTGGGATCCCTGCTCTGAGAAGACGGGTCCACAGGCAGCCCCTGAAGCAGGCGTCCAGCAGGGCAGGCCTCAGCACTGTCCTCTCTCCCTGGCCTGGGCTCAGGCAGGGCTGACACAGGCGGTGGGGACTCTTTCTGGCACCGCCGGGGATTTGGGCAGAGCCCATCAGTGAGAATGCTCCAACCCACAGTCAACACATGTGAGCAAAAATAACCCCAAGCGCCCTTAGCCCAAAGGACAGGTGGGCTGGCACCCATTCAATTATCCTGAACATACGCCCAGGTGTTCCGGGCCCCCAGAGCTCCTGCAGGAGCGAAGGGGAGGGACCCCATGCTGGGGGCGGGCAGGACAGGATGCTGAGTCCTGGCGGCTGTAATGGGACACCGCGGACTGAGGGCTTTCTCCCGGCAACTATGAGCAGGGCTGCTGGCAGATCCGGTGTCCCGGGAGGCCCCATGTCCAGTTCATGGTGGCGTCTCCCTGCTGTGTACTCACAGGGCTGAGAGCAGGGAGGGTGCAGGCTCTGGGGTCTTCTCTTAGGGCAGTGATCCCATCAGGAGGCTGTCCCCTCCGGACCTGACCACCCACCGGTGGGCGTTGGCAGCGGGGACACGGAGCCAGGGCAGCTGCTAGTCCTCGGAACGGAGCCCTGGGCACCCCGTGGGGCCCGCTGTGCTGAAGGGCCCAGGCCTTGGCCGCACTTTCCCGTCTTAGGAGCCCGGGCACGCTGTTCCCTCAGGGTGTCTATGTCCCTATCCCTGGTGCGGGTGGACCCCAGGTCCCCCCAGCTCTCCACAGCTGCCGAGTGTGTGCAGCTGCCCGAGTGAGGGTGGCTGCGCCTTTGAGACTCACCATCTGCGGACAGACATACCGTCCTTTTCCTGTGACCTGCTGCCCAGCAATCTGCTACACCTTGGGCTCTGTGTGCCTGCCCCCCTGCACTGACCTGTCCCAGGTGGACGCTGGGACCCCCAGCGCCCAGACACCGCCTCTGCTCTGTGTGCATCTGTCCTCCTCTCCATCCCTTTCCAGCCACCCTGGTCCAGCCCCTTGTCGCCCGGTGTCGCCCGCCCCCCAGCCCCTGGGCCTCCGGGCCCCCGGGGCCACGGCTACAGGCAGGAATCCCTTCTCTGTGGAAAATAAGATATTAGGAACAACACCAAAAGCAGAGTCTGTAAAAGAAAGAAAAAATCAATAAACTGACTTCATCAAAATTAAAAACTCTGACTTTGTGACAGATGTTCTCAAGGGAATGAGTGACACACTGCAGGTTGGAAGGAAATGTTTGCGAACAGGTGTCTGACAAAGAACTTGTACCTGGCATATATAAAGAGCGCTCAGCTCAACAATCAGAAAACAGCCACCAGTTGGAAACAGGCGCAGGACTTGAACAGGCACCTCGCAGGGCGGGAAGCTGGCAAACGAGCGCATGTGGGATGCTCAGTATCATTAGCTGTAAGGAAATGCAAATTAAAACTACGATGAGCTTCTGAGAACAACCATCAGAATGCCTAAGATTTAAAAATACCGACGACATCATGTGCCAATGACTGGGTCTCTCACGCGGCTGGCGGGAATGCACCAGGGGACAGCTGCTCCGGAAGACAAAGCGGCTGGCAGCTTCTCAGAGTCAAACACACGCCTGCCCTAAGACTCCGCAGCCCCATTCCTGCACATTCGCTCCTGGGAAACTTGCTCACACAAACCCCGTGTGCACATTCCCACAGCAGCTTTCTGCACAACAGCCCCAAACTGGGAGCGCCTCAGCCAGGCTCTCATGCGCCAGTGGCAACCCAGCTGTGGCCCATCCATACTGCGGAATCCCACCCAGAATAGAAGGGGACAGGCCAGTGTCCGCTCCAGAGCTCCTCTGCTCCCTCCTGTCTGCCTTCAGCCTGGCTTGTCTCACTGCTGGTAGGGACGTCCCCAGTGCCCGTGTGTCCCTCAGGGGCCCAAAGGACACCGCATTCTCCCAGTCGGATGCCAAACGGGGAGAGAGGCATGACTTGGAAAATGTGACTATTTTTATTGATCAGTAACAGATACACGCCCTCCTCCCCTCTTCCACCCATCGTCCACGCAGGCCCTCCCTGCTTACAGGCCTGGCGTGGCTGCGGCCACCACCCCCGTGCTCCTCCTTCATGCCCCACGGCGTTCCCTCCTCCCACCCAGCTACCCACTCTGGGCCCACTCGACCTGGCCAAGCCCAAACCGTGTGCCCCGGTCATCCGGGCTTGGACGGGCCGACTGTCCAGGGGTGGAGCGGCTGTCACAAGGGGGCTCTGAGGTGGGCAGCCTGCGGCCCTGGTCCCGGTAGGCTGGGGGTGGGAGGCGGTGCAACCCCTGCTTCCTGGCTGAGACTCGGGCATTCAGGTCTGTTTCAGTTCTCACCTGCGGCGACACGCCTCTAGGTGTGCGCCACTGCAGGGCCACAGGCAGGGAGGGGGCGGCGCGGCCCCCGGGCGCTGGGGCAGAGGCTGCCCTGCCATCAGCTCCCACGGCCTTCTAGGGTGACACAAGCCCCCACCCTGGCCACTAGTCACACACACAACACACATGTATACACAATACACAGCACACACATATACACACATGCACACACAACACATACATATATACACATGCACACATACAATACACATATACACACATACACATATACAAATCACAACACACACATGCACACACAAACAATACACAACACACATATACACACATGCACACACATACAATACACAACACACACACATATACACACAGGAACACACACACACACAGAAACACATATACAGGGCCACCTGGGTGCCTCAGTCGGTTCAGCGTCCGACTCTTGGTTTCAGCTCAGGTCATGATCTCAGGGTCATGGGACTGAGCCACATGTCGGGCTCCGCACTCAGTCCAGAGTCCGCTTGAGATTCTCTCTCCCCTGTCTCTCCCCCACCCCACTCTCTCTTTCTCACGTGTGTGTGCACCCTCTCTCTGTCTCAAACTAAATACACATATACATACCACGTGCATATACCCCAGGCCTGGGTGATAACATGATCTGCACCCCTTGACTGGTCCCGGTGTCCTCCGTGGCCTGACAGCTCCCTGGGGTCTCATTGGCAGGAGAGGTGGAGGAGGTCTGCTGGTTGCACAGGTGGGTCCTCAGGCTCTGTCCATCTGTCTGGGGCCCTGCTCTGTACCCCTGTCCAGTCCACCCCCCGAGGCTCCTGCCTGCCCAACCTGGAGAGGTCAGTGGCCTGGCTCCAGCACTGTGTGCAGGAATACACATTTCCAACAGCCAAGGCAGCTTTTACAGGGAAAGTGGAACTGGTTCAGCATGAATTCTAGGTGTTTCCGCTTACTCACACCAAACCATCATGCCTCAAAATTTCTGAATCTGGAAGACCGAACAGCCTCAGGAAATGCAAGGGAGGTGGGCAGAGCTGGGCCCTGCCTCGCTGCTGGGGAGCAGAGGTGGGGGCTCGGAGGCTGAGGCCTCCCCCATGCCAGGCCCCGACCCTCCCAGGACTACACTGTTCGTCCTCCAGACAAACACCTTGAAAATCCCAAACCAAGGTCAGTGGAGTATTAAGCCAGGCCCTACGAGATGAAAAGATGCTCCCTTTCATGTTTTATCTGATACCAAAGAGGAGATTGCCAGGCTTTTCAAAAACAGCATTGTGCGGCACACACTGGCTCCCGGGGAGGGACAGGCTTCTTCTTCCAGGATGAGGCTGGCGGGGGGCGGTGGCGGGGCGTGGTGGGAGCTGGGGGTCAGGTGCCCCACCAACAGGGCCCAGAGCAGGTGGGGCCGGGCACATCCTTTCTGCCCAGGTGGGTTAGGAGGGTCAGTGCCCTCTTGAGGAGCCAGCTGTGCTAATCCTAGATAATTGGCCACTGGGGACTCTTGGTGACAGGAGGCTTCTCCCTTCCTTCACACTCAGCTTGTCAAGACAATCCCGAAAGCCCCCTGGTGGGGCACTGGCCCTGGGAAACCTGATCAGCCTGGCGGGGGACTGGCTGGGGGGCCAGGGGCCCCTCCTGCAGGTGAGCTCTCTGGCGTCTGCTGGGCCAGGACCACCCCCACGTGCTGGGCTCCCTTTGAGCCTGGATTAGTGCCACCAGATGGATTTGTCTCGGGGGCCTCAGACACTAGAGCAAGTGCCCCGGTGGACAGACTGCCGTGGGGCCAGGAGGAGGCCTGGGTAAGGGACAGGCCCTCTCAGGGGAGGGGGGCCACTCCCCTCCCTCATCCCCATGTGTGGCCTTTCCAGGGCCTAGGGTGCTTCCTGTGGTCCCCGTTCATTCACGTTCTGCCCCTCAGCCCCACCGGGCCCTGGACATCAGATCGCCAGGTCCAGCCCTTCCTCCCTCCCTGCCTGTTCCCACCCTGCTCGGACCCAGCCCATCCCCCTTCCTCAGACTGTCCCCTCTTTCCCGCTGGCTGGGGCAACAGGTGGCCAGCTTACGACTCCTCCCTCAGCGCCCCTGGCTGGAGCCCCTTCTTGGGGGCAAGGCTGGGACCCCCCTCTCTGAAGGGCTGACTCACCATCACCTCACCTTCTTTCACTCTGAAAACAACTGCCACCTGTTCCTCTGATCTTAGTAGCCTGTTTGCTAGAGTTTGTACAGTTTAGCTCACCTGCCTGCCTGGCTGCCTGCCTCTCTATCTGTCTGTCTGTCTGGCACCATCTACCTGTCTACCTACCTGTCTTCTCCCACTGAGAACCCCAGGACAGCAGGGACTTGTGTGCCTCCCACCATCTATGGTCCCTGCACTGGAGCAGCAGGTGGCACAGGACAATCACCTGTGAATATCTGTTGGATGGGTGCGTGTGTGGCGGGTGGGTGGACCGGTGAACGGGCAGACGGCCAAGGGCATGGGTGCTTGCCGGCTTTCCTGAGACTCTGCAGCAGGGTTAAGAGGGTTAAGAAGAAGCGTAAGAGAGGGACCTCAGAGTCTGGCTGTGGCTGTGGGTCCCTTAAACACGTAGCCTCATTCTGGTGACTGTTGGGACCCATTGCAGGACATTTGAGTTTCAGGATGAGGGAGAAGAAACCATCTTTTACTTTACTTTTTTAAAAAGAATTTAGAGTAGCCCCAGTGGCCCAGTGGTTTAACGCCACCTTCAGCCTGGGGTGTGATCCTGGAGACCAGAGATCGAGTCCTGGTCTCCCTGCATGGAGCCTGCTTCTCCCTCTGCCTCTCTCTCTGTCATGAATAAATAAATAAAATCTTTTAAAAAACATTTAATTGTGGTTAAAAAAACCCTCACATGACATAAATGTACCATCTTAACCATTTTTAAGTGCTTGGTAGTGTTATCTATATGCATACTGTTGTTACAACAGGTCTCCAGAACATTCTGTCCCTGTGCCACACTGACCCCCACCTGCTCCCCCAGCCCAGCCCCGCCGTCTACTCTCTGTGTCTCTGAGTCTGATGACGCCGGGTCCTCGTGTGTGCGGGGTCCCCTCGAGAGTCCTTCTGCATCTGGCTTGTGTCACTTGGCCTCCCATCCTCGGGGTGCGTCCCCGCAGTGGCAGGTGTCCTTCCTTTCTCTCTGAGGTGGAGGGACACTCCATGGTGTCTCCACACCACATTTTGCCTTTCCATCCTGTCTTCCATCTCTCGGGGATGGAGCAGGTGCTGCTGTGAACACGGGTGTTGTGAGATCCTGCTTCACTTCCTTTGGGTACACACATGGAAACAGGATCACAGGATCCGCGGGTAGGTGGCTCTATGTTTGACTTTTGCAGGAAGTCACAGTGTTTTAGGCAGTGACCACCCCTCAATGCACCCCCACCCAAGGATGGTGCATAGCTCCCCCTCTCTCCGTGTCCCTGCCAACACTTGTTATTTCCCTATTTTTTTTTTTATCATAGCCATCCCGACCTTTTTGTGGTTTTGATTTTAGCTTCTCTGATGATCCCTGCTGCTGAGCCTCTCTTCACACACTTGTTGGCCATTTGAACGTCTCCTTTGGAGAAATGTCTGTTCAAGTCCTTCATCTATTTTAAAATCAGGTTATCGGTGTTTGTTGCTGTTGAGTTGTGGGTCTTTACGTATTCTGGATACCAGCCCCTTCGCAGAGAAACGATTGGCGAACGTTTTCTCCCTTGCTGTGTGTCCCCTTCACTCCCAAGATAGTTTCCTTTGCCTTGCAGGATTTTAAGATTTCAGTATGGTTCCATTTGTCTATTCTGTTTCCGTTGGCTGTGCTTCTGGTGTGAGAAACCCTTTCTTTCTATCTGATTTTATCAAGGGTGGCTCAGGATCCTGGCTGTTTTTCCCCTTCTTCTGGGAGGGAGCTCGTTAATAATCAGACACTTAATTAGTTGGCACATTAGATGTTTCCAAAATATCTTTCTTTTCTCTTTTTTGATCTTTGGGAAACGTTGATATTCAAACAGGCCTGTGCTGCCTGCTGTCTCTGAAGACCTGTTTGGGGGAACATCTTGGCCTTTCCAGAGAGGAGAGGACAGAGGCATCAGGCGGCTCTTCCTGGGGAGAGGGATGAGGCCCAGGGCCAGTCCTCGAGAGCCCCTACCCTGCCCTGCAGCTGTTGGGTGAGTAAGAAGGTGGCAGGGAGAGCAGGGGAGGGAGGCTCGGAGCCCAAGGGGTTCCAGAGTAAGGGGTGGTTTGGCTGTGGGCCTATCTCCCTCCTGCTACCCTCACCCAGGAGCTTTCAAAACACCAGCTGGTTGTCAATCCCTCTCCCCTTCTACTGCTGGGCTCCAGAAACTCCAGAAACCAGCTCAGATAGCTGGTTTTTGCCCCACCTTGGGTCCTGACGCTCCCCAGACCCGGAACAAGAGGGGAACAGTGGGTCCTGAAAGAGTTCTGAGCTCTGGCTTCATGGAGAAACAGGCAGTGACAGAGAGACAGATGCTCTGCATGGGGCAGGCACAGCCCCCTGCATGGGGAGGTGGGGGTGTTCAGGCTGGACACTAGAGAGCGTGAAGAGGAGAGGAAGTGCAAGGAGCTCTCAGTGCTCCTGCTGGATCTCTGATATTGGCGTCCACTGTCCCACAGACTTACTTCATTACCTTAGAGGCTGGCGCCAACTGGGTCCTAAGTCCTGGGGCAGTGGCCTTAGGTCTAATGGTGATGGCGGCTGATGGCAGCTTCAGGAGGGTCCCAGTAGTTGTCCCAGCTCACCTGAGGTAAGACCAGCTTTTTTTTTTTTTTTTTTTTTTAAGCCTTGTTTATTTATTCATGAGAGAGAGAGAGAGAAAGAGAGAGAGAGGCAGAGACACAGGCAGAGAGAGAAGCAGATCCCCCACAGGGAGCCCAATGCAGGACTCGATCCAGAACCCTGGGATCATGACCTGAGCAGAAGGCAGGCGCCCAACCTCTGAGCCACCGAGGCATCCCTAAGACTGGCTTTTTAATTTGTAAATTCTTTAGCACATGCACACACGTAGGAAAGTGCACACGGCCTAAATGTAGTTTCATCATTGAAAAAAAAGAAGACCAAATAGGCTTATTTGAGGAGTCAGCACTAGGTCAAGAGGCAATGTGACCAGCACCCAGAGGCCTCTCCTGTCTCCTTCCCACAGAAGAGTGCCCCCCTGACTTGTGAAGCTGGATATTTTTCATTTGCTTGGAAGCTTTTTCTAGTAGCACAACTGAGATGTAGCAAAACATTCAGATCACATTCAGATCACATTCAAGTACACTGTTTGACTGGTTTTGACAAACACAGAGCATCGACATAGCCCCCAGAGGGAGGGTTCCTTGTCACCCTTCCCGTTCACCACCTCTTCCAAGGCAATCACTGATCAGAGTTCATAACAATGCATCTGCTCTCTCATGGGTTTGTTCTAGGTTCTTCTAATCATTGTGGCTTCTCTTTTTCTTGCTGAGATATATCCCATTGCGTGGACATACGGATACTGGTTCATTCTCCTACTGTGGACATTTGTGCACTTACCTGATTTGAACATTCTCATGCAGGCTGGTGGTGGCTGGTGGTATGTCTTCATTTCTGGGAATACTGGAGTGTAATGGGTAGAGAGGTGGAGGGTAGACAAATACTCACCTTTTTAATAAAATGCTGAACAGCTCCTGAAAGTGGCTGCAGCATTTTGCCCAGCCCTGAGCCTGATGTCCAGTGGGAACAATTCTGGACCATCACACTCAGTGAGGCTCCACTGGGCTGAGGGTCCTGACTATGGTGTGGACACTAGCAGTGTGTAGCATGAGGCCTTGGTTTACTCATAATCCAGTGTCATTCATTCCCCATTTCTGCAGGCCTGAGGACCTGCTTCTTCCAGTGCTACTGTTATTTCTTGAAAGTTGTTGGCTTTATTTATGTAAGTGGCTATCTGAGTGAAGAAACAGAAGAAAGAAATCCCAGGACTTTGGCTGATCCCCTCATTGGCAAGCATGTGCACGCGCATGTATGTACAGGTTTGTGAATCTGCTCACACGCGTTATGTATAAACCTAGGTGCATGACTCAACATGCCTGGCCAGCTTCAGCTTATCTCAAGAAGAGCAAGGCCCTGTTTGTTCCATATCTCTGGTGTGCACCATATATGAGGGCCACTTTTCCCAAACTTGCAATGCCAAATGATGCATTTGTCCTGAAGCTCCTATCCTTGGATCATCCATGATGTTTCTCCCAAGATGCTCTGAGTGTCCAGGGTGTGTGTGTGGGGCGGGGGGAGGGGGTCTCTGAAATTCATTGTTCTCCTCATTGTGTGGCCACAGGGTAGACATACTTTTGTCCTGGGCTTCTAGGTGTTTCCAGACCCCACAGTGACCTCTTCTTCCAGCTTATCCTGTATGCCTCCTCCTGACAGGGCTCTTCTAGTGTGTGAGGCCTTGATTCGGGCTCTATCACAGGCAAACCACAGCCACAGGCTCTTTCTCTACTGGAAGGTTTCCTGGTTCTCTTTGGTTTTTAGGATATAATTAATAACACCAATAGACAACATTTTGTACATCATTTCTTCCAGAAATGACCTGCATTAATCAACAAGGTAGCTAAAATGAATTTAATAAAATTATATCACAAAATACTGATTTGAGTTGCATCCAAGTTTCATTCTATTTCACTTTATGAAAAGCATAATAGTTTATAAACACTATCGATAGAAGACAATTTATTTAAAGTTATGATGAAATATTTTATTTTATTTTGTTTTTTGATGAAATATTTTAAATATCAACTTCAACATGTACAAGGACACATGGCTATTAAGTCTTTTTAGGAGATGTCTGTGAAAAAAGGTTAGAGAGCATGGGATTTGAGAGCACAGAAGCTTCTTGCCATTTGAAAACTATCCATTTTTTTCAGAGAGGCATCTGAGAATGTCCATGATCTGGCTCAGGGCTCTCCTTTTGTTCCTTTCATCCATTTACCCATCCATCCACCCATCACCCACCCCATCCATCCATTCACGATCCATTTATCCATCTATCCCCATCTATCTACCCACCCATTCATCCATCATCCATCCATCTACCCATCCATCCATGATCCTCCCCATCCATCCATTCACCATTCACCCACCTATATCTACTCCATTTGTCATCCATCCATTTATCCATCCATCCACCCACCATCAATTCAGTTCCAGAAAAATAGAGGAACCACATTTTTTTTCCTGTACAATTAAATATATGTGTGAAGACTTCTGGCCAAGATGCACTTAAGGGACCAGATTTATCCTGCTACCTAAAAACAGATAAAATATATGAAGCACTGATTTTTGAGAACCTGTGCATCAAGCAGTGAAGGACAGCTGTCTGTAAAAGGGAAGCTAATGGGGTGAACCCTACAAAGGCATGACTGACTGCCCAAAGATCTGATGGGCCATGGCACATCATGGAGAGGAAACTGAGCTGAGAAGACAGAGGAGAGATTCTGGGGAAAGCAAGGTGACCAGAGTTCTTAGGACAGAGAAATACATGGAAAGAAAGCTCCAGAAGTTTGCGAAGTTCCCACTTAAGTATTCAGGAGATCAGCGCATGTGAGGGAAGTATCCCAGGCAAGGAGAAGATGACCAGTGTCAAGAATGAAGCCTTATTTTTACCACCCAAACTGGGATACTCAGCATTCATGGCACTGGGGAGCAGGTTCTGAGGTCTAGCCTCAAGAATGGAAAATATTATCAACATGGTAAATTATACAATGTTCAGCACCCAACAAAAAATAGCAGTCATGAAAAGGAGGAAAATATGACTCATGATGAAGAGAAAAACCAATCAATTGAAAGCAACACAACTGACATGGGTGTTAGAATTAGCAGAGAGGGACATCAGAATGGCTATTAACATGGTATTCCACATGCACAAAAAGTTAACTAGAGACAAAAAAGATATAGAATAAGACCTAAGTTGGATTTTTAGAAATGAAAAACAACAATGTCTGAGATGAAAAACTCATTGGAGAGGAAAAAAAATGGCAGGGTAGACGTGATAGAGGAAAAGATTAGTGAACTTGAAGGCATATCACTAGAAACTGTCCCAAATGCAACACATAGAGGAAAGAATTTAAAGGAAAAACAAACAAACAAACAAACAAACCTCTGTAAGCTTTGGGACTGTATAGGTGTGACCCGATATATGTGTCATTGGGATCCCTGAACAAGAAGAGAGAGAGGAGAAAAGAGGACAGAAAAAAATATTGGAAGAAATAATGGAAAATATCCAAACTTGATAAAAATATAAGTGCACAGATCTCAGAATTCTCAGTGTTATAAGCATAAGAAACATGAGGAAAGCCACACTGAAGCACTTAACAAAATTGCTTAAAATTAGTGATAAATAGAAAATTTAAAAGCAGCCAGAGGAGAAAGGGTTCACTGTGAACAGAGGAACAAATACAAGGATGGTGGCAGATCCTCCCTGGAAATACTACAAGCTGAAAGGCATCAGGGCAGCTTCTTTATGTTATCGATTGAAAAAGAAACCTGTCAACCTAGAATTCTATACTGAATGAAAAGATCTTTTTCTATAAAAAGGCAAAATAAAGGCTTTTCAGATGTGAAAACCTGAAAGATTCATTGGCAGCAGACCTATACCATAAGAAATACTAAAGAAAGCCTTTCAGGCAGAAGTGAAATTATATCAGATATAAATATGGATCTACACCAAAGAAAGAAAAAAGCATCAGAAATAGTACACATGGGAATAAATCTATATAATCTATTGTTATTTAAATATTTGTTTAAAAAGATTTGTTTATTTATTTTAGAGAGAGAGTGAGAATGAGCATGAGTGAGGGGAGGAGCACTGGAAAAGAATCTTCGAGCAGACTCCCCTCCAAACAAGGAACCCAATGCAGGGCTTGATCTAATGACCTTGAAATCATGACCTGAGCCAAAATCAAAATTTGAACACTTAACTGACTGAGCCACCTAGGTGCCCCATTATTTAAATCTTCTTAAGGGTAATTGAGCTTTGGGAATGGCAGTGTGAGGAATTTGGCAAAGCTTTTCCTCCAGACAGAAATCTACTAAACTGGTCAAAATTAACAAAAACAGTCATTCAAAGTGTCTAGAGATAGGCCAAAACCTGGTAGAAAATTGAGAGAAATTTATTCAATGAAATCTAAGAAACTTGTCCAGAACAATGAGAAGCTGTGACATTTGAGCTTCCCATGTCTCTGTGCTGCAGGAAAGTCATTCCATGGATGGGAGCTGAGTGGAAATTGGCCTCCTTCAGCACCCTGTGTAGATTCAGCATCTGGTGAATATTAGTGGGTCCCATCTCCTTCAGACAATGTCATGGAAGAGCAAGATGGCATTTGGGCAGGCTCACCTGTTTTCCCATTCCGGCTACTGCTTTGCAGGGAAGATTCAGGCAGAGAAACTGGTGAAGAGTACAGTTCTTCCCCCACCCCCCGCCCCCCAGGATCTGTGTTGCAGAAGGGCAGTCCTGCTGGGCTTAGCAGCAAGGTGGTAGCTCCCATCTCCCCCAGTGTCACAGTGTGGAAGAGTTGTTCTAGGTATATTCAGCTGCCAGGAAATGTTGGCAGGTCCCAGCCTGTTTGGCCTTATACTGTCCACGATCAATGCTGGGTGGTGCAGGCAGACAGCAGGTGGCACCAGTTTTGCCACTGCCTTCCCTATGGCTCCTACTCTATAGTGAGGATCCGGGTGGGATGGCTGGTGAAGATTGAGCACCTCTACCACCAGCTCCTGCTCCATGAACACAGGGCTTCTGTCCAGGGTAGGGTCATGGCAAGCTTCAAAGACTACCAACACCTTTCCTTTGCCAAGAGGCCTGACTTTATCAGATCACACTATGGAGCAATTCATGCTCCAGGGCACTGTTGAAAACAATAGAGCAATCAGTCAGCAGATTGGTGTGGTATCAACAGAGGCAGACAACCAGAAATTAGTGGGATATCATGGAAAAAGGCAATCAAAGGGAGCCCAGTTGACACTGGAGTTGTTCCTGGTGGTCTGTCAGACCCCATGCTGCCCAAATTGCTCCCTCTGAGAAGGGACAGGGAGGGAGCCAAAACTGAATTTAGCAAAGTCCTTAAAGAAACTATTGCAAATATATGCAAAGAAGGAGACCATGTCGAAAGACTGAAAGGTAGGCACGATGATAATGAATCACAACATAGAGACTATCCACAAAGAGATAGAAATTATGAAAAGAAACAAATGGAAATTCTGGAGGTGGAAGTATAATAATCAAAATGAAAATTTCACTGGGGAGGCTCAACAGTAGATTTAAGCTAGCAGAAGAAAGACTCCATGAACTTGAAGATAGCATGATGGAGGTTGTGCAACACAAAGAAAAAAAAAAAAAACAAGAGTAAAGCAAATGAGCAGAGGCAAGGGGATGTGTAGAACAGCACCAAGTACAGCAATATATGTATATAATGGAGTATCAGGGAAGAAGAAAAACATTCGAGGAAATAAGGACTGAAAACTTCCCAAATTTCACAAATAACAATGATCTACATCCAAGCTCTACACACTCCGAGTAGAGAAAATACAAAAGTACTAAATACAAAAAAACACAGCCAGACATGTCATAGCCAAAGTGTCTGAATCTGAAAGCAGTGAGAGAAAAAGACTCAGCATGGACAAGAGGACCTGAACAAAAAAACCACATCTGGCTCCTCATCAGAAATACTGGAGGTCAGAGGCAGTGGGATGCTGCGTGCAAAATGCTCAAGAATCCTATATCTTGAAAAACTGTTTTTCAAAACTGAAGGTGAGATAGAGATATTCTTAGGTAAACAAGCAAACAAAAATGAAGAGCAAATTATTACTAGCAGAACTGTCATACAAGAAATACTCAAGTTTGTTTTCCAGGCTGAAAGGAAGTGACACCAGACAGTAATCCAAATCTACACCAGAATGTGAAGACTGGGAGTGTGTGGGTGGCTCAGCTGGTGAAGCATCTGTCTTGGGCTCAGGTCATGATCTCAGGGTCCTAGGACCGAGCCCCATTTTGGGCTCTCTGCTCTACAGGGAGACTGCTTCTCCTCCCTGTGCCCCTCTCCCTGCTGCTTATGCTCTCTCTAGCTCTGCTTTCTCTCTCTCTCAAATAAAATAAACTCTAATAAAAAAAATGTAAAGAGTGCCAGTGAATATAATAATAAAAGACACTATAATTCCATGTATTCTTCTTGTATCTCTTATCTGATTTAAAAAGCAATTGCATAAAGTAATGTCTATAAAATTTTCCATTGGATTTATAACATAGAAATGTCATATATTTGACAACAAGAATGCAGAGGAGGGGTGAAAATGAAGCTGTACCAGAGAAAGCAAATGGTGCCAGGAGTAACTTGAGTCCTCAGATGAGACAAAGTGAACGGGACATGGTCAATAAAGCCATGAGGTCATATAAAGCAATAATTATAGCATGTTTTGTTAGCTCTAGGTGACCTAGGGGACCAACAATAGCAGAAGAAGGGGGGAGACAGAGCTACACAGGAGTAGAATTTCTTATTGGAAATAGGTTAGTATCATTCTGCAGTAGATTCTGATAAATTAAGTTGTATAATGTTAGTCCTAAAGCAACTACTAAAAAAGTAAATACAAAATATATACAGTTACAAATAATCAAAGGAATTTAAATGATACACTACAAAATGTCCACTAAATACCAAGGGAGGTAGTCATGTAAGAGCAGAAGCACAAACAGCAATGAGACACACAGAACATGAAATGTAACGTGTCAGATGTGTGTCCCATTATATTGATCACAGCATCAAGTGTGGATGGATTACGTAGGTGAGCCAATCAAAGGTAGAAATTGTCAGACTGGATTTTAAAGAGAACAGGAGAAGGAACCCTGGGTGGCTTAGCGGTTGAGAGTCTACCTTCGGCTCAGTGCGTGATCCCAGTCTGGGGATCGAGTCCCGCATTGGGCTCCCTGCGAGGAGCGTGCCTCTCCCTCTGTCTCTGTCTCTGCCTCTCTCTCTGTGTCTCTCATGAATAAATAAATAAATAAATATTTTAAAAAAATAAAGAGAACAGGAGAGATGGAGGATGATGTACCATGCAAACAGCAACCATGGAAAGGCCACAGTGGTTTCATTAACATCAAAGAAAACATCCTTAAGGAGACAGAACATGAGAGACTCCTAACTCTGGGAAACAAACACGGGGTGGTGGAAAGGGAGGTGGGCGGGGGGTGGGGGTGACTGGGTGATGGGCACTGAAGGGGGCACTTGATGGGATGAGCACTGGGTGTTATGCTATATATTGGCAAATTGAACTCCAATAAAAAAAAAAAAGAAAAAAGAAAACATCCTTAAGGCAAAATTGTTACTAGAAGCAAAGCCTTAAACACTTACTATCTGGCCCTTTACTAAGAAAGTTGGCTGATCCCTGTGTTGAACGCAGAAGACTGGCCTCAATTTCATGTAATGAGCTGGAAAAAGAAGAGCAAAATTAAAGATTAGCACAAACTGAATGGCATGGAAGACACGCAAGCAAGAGGAAACAGAGGAGGCCACAGTTCTTCTAGATCGGTAAACTGGGCACACGTCCACATGTACTGTTCAGAAGGAAAACAGAGATGAGACATAGGTCACCAATATCTACATCACTGTAGGATAAAATGAAAGGTTAGGAGGGAATAATGTGACCCATTTATGCCAATAAGTTCAACAACTTAGGTGAAAAGGACAAATTCTGTGAAGGACACAAACTACCAAATCTCACTCAAGAAGAAACACACAACTAAACAGCTCTCTATCTGCTCAAGACAGTGAACGTGCTGTTAAAACCTGAAATTCATGTGAGATTGCAAAGCACCCAGAATAGCTCACATGACTTCAAGAAGAACAAAGTTGGAGGCTTATATCAAATGATTTCAAGACTTATTATAAACCTATAGTAATCAAAACAGTATGTTGGGGTCCCTGGGGGCTCAGTTGGTTGAGTGTCTGACTCTTGATCTTAGCTCAGGTCTTGGTCTCAAGGTCGTGAGTTCAAGCCCTGTGTTGGGCTCCAACCTGGGCATGAGCTTATTTAAAAAGAGAGAGAGAGAGAGAGAGAGAGTGATCTTGGTGTCAAGATAGAGAAATGAGCAGAAGAGAGTCCAGAAATAGATCCCTGTACACTCAGACAATGCTGTTTATCAACAGAGGAGCCAAGATAACTCATGGAGAATGGATAGTCTTCTTAGATAATGGTGCTGGAGCAAGTGCATAGCTCTTATCATCTCTCTCTATCATTTCTCTCTCTCTCTATCATCTGTCATCTCTCCTCTCGTCTACCACTTACCTACCTATAGAACGTTGATCTATTTGCTTCAGCATACACAAAAATTAACTCAAAATAGATCATAGACCTAAATGTAAAGCAAAAAACTGTAAGGCTCTCATAGGACCGGCTTTGTGACTTTGGGTTGGGCAAAGATTGTTTAGCTATGACACTAAAATCATAATCTATGATAAGAAAAGGTTGATAAATGGACTTCATCAAAAGTAAAAACCTTCTGTTTTCCATATGATGCAGTTAAGAGGACAAGAAACAAGTTACAGCCCAGAACAGAATCTTGGCAAACCACATGTATCCACAATATGTAAAACGTCTCAAAACTTGATAATAGAATTACAAGCAACCCAAGAAAAAGAAAAGAAGGTCTATAAAAATATGATGTACAAGTGGCAAATAAGCAAATGGAAAGATGCTCCACATCATTGGCAATTTGGGAAATAATGATTCAGAGTGGCTAAAATGAAAGACTGATCATACTGAGTGTTGGCGAGGCTGTGGAGAAACTGCATCTCTTATATGTTTTCTTTATATATATATAAAGAAACCTCTCCTTACTTGGGATGGCAGCTGTATATATATATATATATATATATATATAAAACATTTTGGAAAGTAGTCTGGCAGTTTTTAAAAAACTTAAACCTACACCTGCCATGTGACTCATCAATTCACCCAGGAGAAATGTTGATATATGTTCCTTCAAAGACTTGTTCACGAATGTTCACACTTTTTGATAGCTCAAGTAACCCAAATACCTATCAGTGGGTGACTATAGGAAATATTCTAATATGTTCATTTCATGGAATAGTACTCAGCAACGTAAACAGAATGCCACACACCACCACATGGCTGAATCTCAAGGTAATCATGGCAAGCAAAAGAAGTCAGATTCCAAATGATACGATTTTATTTGTATACAACTCTAGGAAGTGCAAACTGATGTAACATGAAGGTGATGGCTATGTTCATTATTTTATTGTGGTAACGGTTTCACAGGCGTGTATATGTGCAAATAATATACTTATACAACATGTCACTTACCAATTTTATACTTTACATATGTGGGACTTATGATAATTGTAGCTCAACAAAGTTGTTTTTAAAAGAACTAATAAATACCTAAAACATCACTTCTTAATTGTTTTATGACGTTTATTTACAGCATTGATTTCTTATTTTTATATGTCAGTGAATGGCATGGCTGTGTTCCATGCCATTTTATTGCACAAAATAGGTGTAAGTCTGGATTTGGTCTTGGGCTGTGGCTTGCAAACACTGTCTGTGCTGGAGGTACTTCTATCTAGTGCACCTGCTGGCTGAAAGTGGCACTCCCTCCCAATTTTGCCCTCTGTAATGTCACCAGTAGCACAAAACTAGCCGTGTTGGGAGTATTCCCATCATGGAAGTTGGCAAGCGCTACAAGCCAAGGCTCCTCCCCTGGAGTGCTGGCCATTAGGTGCTGAACTATGTAGGTCTGCCTGGGGCATCTAGGAAGATGTTCTGTGATGGGCAGGGGGTCCTGGCTGACTGATGGGGACACAGGAGCTGGGCCTGGGGTCAGAGCCCCATTGGGCTGCATGGGGGCCTTCCTTCTGTGGCCCCCAGCACTGCCCAGCACACAGTGCCCTCAGGGCCCTTGCCTGGGCCTCAGTTTCTCCTTCCCAGCTTCTCTTGGGTCCATGTGCCCCCAAACTACCATGGGGCATCCTGTGCCTTGCACTCTGCCCCTGCACACAGTGGTGACTGTGAGGCCATGGGGTTGGGGGAGCAGGGTCCAGTTGGATTACTTCCTCCTCTTCTTGCCAATGCATGGCCTTGAGCAGAGGCTCATCAGCTCTGAGACTTAATTTCCTCCCCACCACGTGGGTGGTGTGTTTTGTGACCTGAAGTAGCATAGGGGAGGAGGGGCTGTGTCAGCTCAGCAGCCTCCCATGTGTCTGGGGACAGTGGGCTCAGGATGGCTGTAATGGGACCCAGCCCCTCTGCCCCACGAGGGGTTCCATCTACAAGCCCTGGCTGCATAGTGGAGACTGATCACCCACGTGGTCTACCCAATCACCTCCTCCCACTCAGAGAGAACATGGAGCGCTGGGGGCTCCAGATGCCAAGCCAAGGGGGTCCGGGTGTAGAGCATGCTATGGGAAGGGAAGCCAGTGCCCCGAGGCACACAGGTGGCGGGGCGGGGACCTGCTCCCCCCACCCCCCCTCCGTCATCACTCCAGTGCATCCTTCCTGGGGGCTCAGGGCCCCTCCAGGTGCACGGCCACCTCCCCACCTGGCACTGGGAGAGCAGTGGCCCTGAGAGGTGAGTCAGAGCCCTTGGCAGGGCTGCCAGCACAGTCAGGGAGGCCTGGGTCCCTGCCAGGTGCAGCCCCAGGGGTGGCACCCTAAGACCCTGTGGGCACAGCCCATCGGGGCACTGAGCTCAGGGTGGGCCACACAGCCCACAGGTGTCTCGCCCTCCACCTGGGTCTGTGGTGGAGATGTGTTATCACACACACACACACACACACACACACACACACACACACACACATTCCACAGCAATGAGTACATGCCTGGGCTTCCCAAGAAAGGAACCTGTCCTTACTTGGGATGGCAGCTGTAAGCCTGTCCTTGGTCTTAAGGCCAACCCGGAGCTGCCCCTGTGGCCTGCTGCTTCTCTGGCCCCAGGGTGGCTGGGGACCCCTGCGTCAGCCTGGGTGTGACCCTTACCCAGGTACAGGAAGCCTCAGGATGGCCCAGAGTTTGCCTCCAAAAGCCCCACCTGCTTTCTCAGCAGTGGGGAGTGTGGAGAGCCTTGCTCTGCTCAGCCCTCCCCCTGGGCCCCCCACCACTTTATGCCCAGGCTGGACCCCACTCTGGGCAGACTATCTTTGCCTCGGGCGGGCTCTCCCCGGTGCCTGACGTGCCTCATGCACCACCCTCACTCCACGTCTTTCAATGACTCCCCACTGTCCACAGATAAAATACACCTCCTGGCGCTGACCTGATCTGGCCCACGCTGACTGCCCGGCGCTGCCCTCCCGCCCTCCTGAGCTCCAGCCTCTGAGCTGCCACCACTTTCTGCTCACCAGCATGGTTTGTTGCCTCCATGGGGTCACCTTCTCCAGGAAGTTCTCTGGAGCACTTCTGTGGGAGGCAACCTGGCTCTCCCACCGGCTCCTGGGGGGGGCCCAGCCCGTGGGGGGAGTGTTGGCCACCTGACCTGGCAGGCCCCGGAAGCCCCCGGGAGCAGTGGGGCGGGGCCTCCACACCCCATTCCTTGGCCCGCTGGGACAGGCACTCAGACCCTGGCCTTGCCACAGGATTCTATCTTTAACTGCCGGACAGCCAATTCCTCTCTATTTTGAGAGAAAAAAATTCCACTCTGAAGTCTGGTTCAAAAAATCCTCGCCCAGTGAGGCAAATTCCCTGGAGAAGCTACTGGCCTTTGCCGTGGTTCCGACAGGGGGGCGGGGGGCGGGGGGGCAGCCCGGGGGGGGGGGGCAAGCTGGAGATGGAGGGGGGTAGGGAAGCTGGGGGGGGGAGGGCGAGCTGGGGGCAGGCGGCCAGGGGAGGGAGGGCCCACCGCGGCCTGGCCTCCTCCCCCTCCTCTCTGCTCCCGCCACAACTGACTTTTGTCATCACACCGTGGTTTTGACTGTTTTCTCACTTCGTATAAATAGAACCAGGCACGCTGTCCTTGTGTCTGGTTCCCATCACTCAGTCTGGTGTTTATGAAGTTCACCCGTGCGCCGTGTGCAGCCGCGTTCATTCATGACCCCTCCTGTGCACGCTCTGCTCTCCGGTTCGCCGTGGAGTCACTCCGCCTACGGTTTACCGACCGGGTTGTTTTTGGTGCAATGCCTAAAACATCTTTGTACTTGTCTTTTGATGAACACACGCACGCGCGAGTTTCTGTGGGTGCACCGGGCTCCTATGGCCTTCTCAGGGCAGCCCCGGGAGGCACTGCTGGCGCTCAGTGGGGGTGGCGGGCGCCCAGCGTGGCCCTCGGGGCTTCTCCTTGCTTCATGGCCTCACCAGCCTCTGCTGCTGTCTTTATTTTAACGGTTCTGGTGGGCACAGGATTACCTCATCGTCGTTTCCCGGAGATTTTTAAAGGTTAATAGACTTAATTTTTAAGAGCAGTTTTAGGTTTATAGAAAAAGTGAACAGAAAGAACGGAGTTCCCATGGATACCCACCTCCACCACCCGCACGGGCTTTCCCTGGTTATGAACATCTGACATTCTCGACGACTGGTTGACCAGCTGGCCTTATCACATTCTTATTACCTAAAGTCCCCAGTTTGCACTCGGGTTCTCTCTCTGTGCTGTCCAGTTCTGTGGTTCTGACAAATGCACGATGTTGCAGACCCACCCTTCCTGCAACGTGCACTGTCCACCAGCCCCCGGGCTCCACCTGGTTGTCCCTCCGTCTGTCCTCCCAAACCCTGGCAACCGTGCTCTGTCTCCTATATCCACAGGCTCACCTTTCTCCGAGAGTTCTCTCAAAAATGCAAATCAGATTATGCCATTCCCCTGCTACAAAACACATTCATTCATGCGTGCACCCGGTAATATTTATCTGGTGCCCTATATTTATCAGGCCTGGTGCTTCACCAAGATCATAGGGCAGCCAAGAAGATTTGGTCCCCGCTCCCAAGAAACTCACAAGCCAGTGGGAGAAGCAGCATCAAACTAGCAAGCAGGCAGGTGAACAAAAGAGGAGGGAAACAACTTCAGCAGGTGGCCAGGGAGTGAGCTTTGGGCAGAGAAGGACAAGCGCAAAGGCCATGAGGTGGACTGGACCTGGAGGTATTCACAGAGGCAGTGAAGGCCAGCAGAGCAGCCCCATAGAGAGAGTAGGGGGTGAGTCAGAGAGTCCAGAAGGCTGGGGTCAGGGTTCAGGCTTGCTGCAAGTCTAGCCCAGGAACCAGCACATGTGCTTCAACCCCAGGGTCCTCTCCCAGGCTGTGCACTGTGCCTTCGCACAACACCACCAGATCTCTCTCCTCCAGAATGGCAGGGCACCAGGTGGATGCATGGCCAGGATGGTGCCCTCATGTAGCAGATGTTCAGTGGTTGTTAGAGGAAGAAGAAAGGACCGAGGACTATGGGCACAGGGTCTTGGGGGCTTTGCTGGTAGGAATGGCCCGAGACTCACCAGCTCAGAAGCCAACACTTCAGAAAGGTGAGCCCAGGCCTCAGCCCCAAGCAGAAGACCTTGCTGTGTGGAGAAGTGGACCTGTGACTCTAGCACTGCTGCTGCCTAACAAGCATCCCCAAACTAGTGGCTTGAAGAAGCCACTGGCCCGCTGCTCCGGCTCCCATTCAGAGCAGATCCTGGTCCAGGATCCAGCAGCAAGGTACCACTTCCTGCGGGGATTGCTTTGAAAGGAATGTAGGATAAGGAAGTGCCAGAGGGGCTGAGGCCCCCTTCCTGGGGGGGTGGGGTGGGTTCTTTCCGTCACATGTCATACCAGCCAGACAGCTGACCAGCCTTACTGGGTGGGGAAATGGGGCAGGCATAGCTGTCATTTGCTGGGTGACATGAATTCAAAGTCCCCATCCTGCTAAAGGACTTTGAGAGAAGGGAGGCCCCAGGAGGGGGGCTGTGAGCAGGGGGACTGCCCTGGAGGGAGTCTCTTTGCAAGGATGAGGGGGACAAGATGAATCTCTGGCCCTGGGGAATGTCTCTGGAAAGGCTGGCTGCAGGAAGTCCTCACCTCCAGATACCAAGCACCTACTCTGTGCTGAGCTCTGAGCACTCCTGGTCCTATTGACCTGGTCTCAGGAGAGCTGCCCAGGCCAGCATCCTTGGTCACCATCTTCCCCATATCCTTGAAGGCTCCCTCCTTCCTCACCCTTCACTCCCCCCGCCCCACCCCTGCCCTTAGTCATGTAGATCCATTGACCTCCTCCTAGAAGTCCTGCCCCTTCTGCTTCTTGGGGTGTCTTTCAGCCCAGAACTGGCCCGTCCCTGTGAAGTACTCTGGATTGGAGGTGGAGGGATGTCCAGATGTCTGTCCCCTGTAGTCCCGCAGGACCCAGGATACAGGCTGCTTGTTGTGAGGAAGTGAGTCGGGGTTCCAGTCCCATCTGGGCTGCAGGGGAACAAGGTGGGGCTCCGTTATTGTTCTCTTGTGAGGGCTGCAGCACATCCCAGGGGACACACATTCCCTTTCACTCTCCACCTGCAGGGCCAAACCTTCGCATTTTGCCAAGTTGCAGGAGAAACAGTCCATCATACTCCAGACACTTGACTATGCCTGGTCTGCTCAGAGGTAAGCAGCCAGGCTGCGTAGGGCAGCTGAGCGACGGCCCTCTCGTGGGGCATCCCTGACCTAAGCATTCCCCTGGGTGGCCAGTCGCCCTGCCTGCCAGGAAACCCTGCCACCTCTCTGCTCCCGAGCCAGGGCCTGCTCTGTCCTTTGTCCCCACCACAGTGGCGCCGCTGTGTGCTACCCAGAAGGAGCACCCAGGGCAGGATCTACCACCGACTACATCGGGAGCTGAAATCAAGTCCAGGAAAATGGGGAAGATGATCCACGCTCCCAGGCTCAGGCCTGGAGACCACAGGGCAGGACAGAGCCGGGACCTGGGTCCCGAGCTTCAGCCTTCAGCGTCTGGATCAGAACCGTGAACTGGGATGATTCCCTCTCCCCAGACAGTGATTATGTAAGTGCCTCCAGGTGGCACCTGCTGCATAGTAGGTCCTCAAAAATGAAGACTCTTCCTTGGTTTGTTTTTTGGGGTTTTCTTCTTTATTAATGATATTTGTGGCTATCTGGGATGATTTCCTACTTTGGGAGCCACATCATATGCTTACTGAGTTGAGGAAGGGCCCTCGATCCCTAATTTGTGAGGGTTTTTGTCATGAATGGGCACTGGCTTCTGTCAGATGCATTTTCTGTATCAGTTGATATGATTACATCATCTTTCTTTTCAGTTTGTTGATACAGTGAATCACATCCTCTGGTTTTTAAGTACTGGACTAGCCTAGCGTACTTGGAATGAACTCCACATGGTCACGATGTGTCATTCTTTCTACGCATTGATGAATTTGATTTGTATTTTGCAGAGGATTTTGCACCTATGTTCATGGAGGACATTGCTTTATAGTGGTTTTGTTTTGGGGGAGAGGGTGGGCACTGTCTTTGTCTAGTGTTGGTGTCAGGAGAACACCAGCTTCCTAAGGAAAGCGGAGAAATCTTCCTTCCTCTTCTCTGCTCTGGAAAACAAATGTGTAAATTTGTGTTGTGTTTTCTTTAAATGTTTCGTAGAATTTTCCAGTAAAGCCATCAGATCCAGGAGATTTCTGTTTTAGGAACTTTTAAACCCTGGGTTCAATTTCTCACGTGGTTATAGGACTGTTCACCATGTGTCTTTCATCGGGGTTGAGCTCTGATGGGAGCTGCTTGTCCTTGGGTGCGGAACTTGTGATGTGTGACTCAGTTTTCTCTTTTGCTGCAGACACGGATGGCGGGTCCCAGCCTTTCCTGGGGGTGTGGCACTGTCTGTCTGTCTGTCTCTCTGTCAGTCTTGTTAGAGGATTATAAACTCACTGATTTCTCGGTTTTCTCCTGTTTTCCAGCACGCCGATCCATGTTGTGATCCGCTCTCATGTACCGACCTTCTGTTTCAGGTCTCGATGAGGATTTGAGAACTTGTATTGCGTGGATTTGGTGCCATAACCTTCCCTCTGAGCACTGCTTTGTCTAGATTGCAGATCAGACGTGTTGTGCGTTCACGATCACTCCTACTGTGGGTTTATATCTTTCATCAGGTTTGAGAAGCTTTCCATCATGACCTGTTCGGATGCTCTCGGCTGCACGCACTTTCTGGAAACCTGGTGGGTCTTTGTCCTGGAGGATGTGCTTGGTTTGCTTCAGTCCGCATTCCCTGCCTCGCTTGCATGGCTCGTCTGTCTCCTGATTCATCACCCACTGACCCACAGACCCCCTGACTGTGTCCTTCTCGCGTCCTCTTTGCTGCTGGGCTCATCCACTGAGGTTTTGTTTCTGTTACACACTTTTCAGCCCCAGAATTTCCGTTTGGTCTTTTTGTGTAATTTCTGCTCCTTTGCTGAGATTTTCTATTCTTTCCTTTGGTTCAGGAGGACTGGCAGTTGCTTTTTTGTAGCATTCCTAAGGTGGTAATACTAAACTGGCCAGAAAGTGCTTGTCTATCCTGGTGCTGGTGCTGGTGCTGGCTGCTTGTCCCTCCTACCTGGGGTGTGATTTTCAATGGTGCCCTGGATGTTTAATGAATATTTTGTTTTAGCCTGCAGCACCCTGGCCCATGCCCTGCACTGTGGCCTCAGTGATGTCTTAGTTTCCAGAAACTTTGTGGCATTTTTCAGGTTTACCTGGTTTACCTGGTGCCCTGGGGCATCCCCTGTGGATCCCCCTAAGCGTAGGGGGCTTCCCCAGGCCCCGTTGAGGCTCTGGGCCAGGAGGGGCTAGAGTTGTTTTTGATGTGAGGATCCCCTTGCTGGGGCTACCTAGTGTTACCTGGTGGGAGAGGGTCTGCCTAGGGGACCAGGGAGATTTCTGGGGTGGGGGGTGCTGGGCTCCAGGGATGGTGATATGACCCCTTCCCGCTGGCTAGGCATCAGGAGGTGCCAGTCCTTGGTCCTCATGTGTTCCGGGGGTCGTGGCGGGAGGTTGTGTAAGGCACCCTCCCTGTGCCACCTCTCCAGTCCTGGGGCTCCTGACCCCCCCACCCAGGACACATTTGGAACTCTTGCCTCCTTGTCTCTGTTATTGCCTGGGTTTGCAGCTGGGCTTAGTGAGGAGGAGCTGGAGGCGATGAGCCTCTGCCGTGTGGCTGGGGCCGGATGTCTCCCGATGTCCTTCTTGAAGTGAGGCCCTGGTAGGTCCCTTTGCTCTGCCTTAGTGTCCTCCCCTGTTGGGGTCCTTACACCTCTAGCTCTTCTGAGGCGAGAACATTCACGAATGTTCCAGATCTGCAAAGCATGGCAGGCCTAGGGGGCCCGACAGTTGGTCCCTAGAAGCCATCTATTTGGTATCTCCATACCTTGTCCTCAGGTGACTTGCAAGTCCCACAGGAAGCATCCAGGGGTGGGAGCTGTGGCACCCCCCACCTCTCCATGAGAGAGGGCACATCTGAGGCGGATGACAGAGCTGGGCTGGGCTCCTGGTGCCCAGGGGAACCTTTGTTCAGCTCAGTGAGTGGTGCCAGGGGGTGCTGGGAGGAGCCTGGAGGGTCCACATGGGAGCTGGAGGTTCAAACATGGTGCGTGTGGTCAGATGCTGGGATGGGCTCTGCGTGGGTGCCCCCTTCCTTCCTGCCTGTGCTCCCTTCCTGGGACCTTGTGCCCCTGCCTCCCCAGGTCTGCTCAGAGGGGCCGGGGGGCAACCTGCAGGGCTATGGAGCCTCATACCCTGTGAGCCATGTTGCCAGTGGGCCCGGGAGGCAGGGAACCACAGGTGAGTTCCTCCCTGTCTGTCCTCAGGGGAGACCAGGGGCCCAACGGGGCTGATAATCCTAATCCGCTGTTCTCTGGGGAAGCTGCTTCTCACTCAGGAACTAGCCACCTGCCTCTCCTCCTGCTTCTTGGTCTTGCTGCCCTGGGACTCTGCCCACAATAAAGCTTGAGCTCATGGGCTTTGCCATGAGATCTCTTTTCCGGGAAAGTCAGACTAAGAGCCTGCTCTGGAGTCTCGGTTCTCCTCGGGATTGAGGATCCTGGGAAACAGAAGCCACTCCCCCTCCCCAAAGCAGCTGTGCCGGCCAGATGTGGCCTTATTTGGAAATAAGGTCATTGCAGATGTAATTAGTTAAGACGAGGTCATGCTGCAGTGGGGCAGGCCCTAATCCAGTGACTGTATCCTTACAAAAGGGGGATTTAGTCATGGACACATATGCAGGGAGACCGCTGTGTGATGGAGGAAGAGGTCAGGGTTGGGGGGATGTGTCCACAGACCAGGAACCCCAAGGACTGAGGGCCATGCACAAGGGTGGGGAGGGGCAAGGGCAGTGGCCAGGAGCAACTCTCTTCCCTCCGTGCCTCCAGGGGAACTTGGCCTCCATCTGGGACTTCGGCCTCCAGATGCATTTCTGTTGTTACAACCATCCGGGACTCAGGGCACAATGTAGCCTTCCTATGTCACATGGATGCCAGCCCTGCTCTCAAGGCAGGCTCCAGTGCACCCAGGAGGATGTGGGTGGGGATGGAGGCCTGGGGGCACCAGTGCTCACCTGCAGCAGCCCCTGAGGAAGGAGAGGCTGTGAGCCAGCATCCAGCTTGGCCAGAAGCTTCCTCAGAGGCTGGCCTGTCGGGGCACATCCTTACCCAACACCTCCCTCAGGTCCTGAGGTGCTGTGACTTATACTGTGACCCACAGCTTCTGACGACGCTTATCTCAGTCTAGTGTCCGTGACCAGAGGGAGGGGTGGGCAGGTAGACGGCGGAGCCTGAGCTGCCAGCCAGCAGGGTGATGTCCCCCACAGGGTCACAGCCTGGCCTCCACATCCTCTGCCCTCGGCCACAGCCACAGGCCGGGACAAAGTGGGCCCAGGGACGAGGCTGTCTCTCCAGGAGCCCGGGCTCTCACCCTACTCTGCAGTTTGCTGTGAAATGGTGCTGTGTCTTGGGTGGGTCATTTACCCCAACTTTATAGACTGGGAAACTCAAGTTCAATGCGTGCTTGCAGAAGCTGTGGGGCCCCGGCCAGAGGGCTGACCACCTGTGGGCACCCCCTTTCCCAGGGATGGCCATTACACCTGTTTCACAGACGGGGAGGGGCCAGCTCAGACAAGCCAGTGGAGGTGCCAGCATGGGACTGGGCAGATGTCTCATCCAGATGCCTTCCTACCTTCCTCCTGGCGGCTCCGGACAGGTGTGTCTGGGTCGGGCGTCCTCCCTCTGAGCACCCCAGACAGACTGAGCGGGGAGTGTTCGCAGCACGGGTCTGCCCATGCTGAGGTCCTGGGGGGACCCATGTGCCCCGTCCCCACCCCAGCCCTGTGTCCCGGAGCCTGAGAGAGGACAGTCACCATCAGGGAGGTGTGTGGGTGGCCACAGCTTTGCGGTCCTCTCTTGCCCAGCATGGTGGGCTTCCAGGAGGCCGTCTCCTCTGAATTCCAGTTTGCAGTGTCCAGACGCTGTGGAGGGGGCCTGAGGCAGTGACCATTGTTGGGGGACCAGAGCCTGCAAGGTGTCCTCCATTTGTCTGTGGTCCTACTGGCTGTCCCCTCTAAGACCCAGGGGACAGGCCTGCTTAGCCAGGAGCCAGGGACTCGCACAGGGGCTGGACTTCCTCCTAGAGAAGTGGACAACTGAGGCTCAGAGAAGGTGAGTGACTTGCTCAACATCACAGAGCTGACGAGTGGGGAGGTGGGAGTTTTGGGATGAGCTTTTTATGTTCTGCTGGACACTGCCCACAGCAGGTGCCCTCGTGATGGGAGAAGGGGCCGAGAGCCTTCTTCTAGCTGTGCTGAGCCCCAGCCTGGAGCCCCTGTCCCACTTCCCCTGCTGAGGGTGGAGGCCGAGACTTCCCCTGGCTGTGTGGACGTGGACAGAAGGCCACACACCCACAATCTCCACCGAACCAGGACATCACAGGAGGCCCTGCCACTCTGAGCCTCTGGCCCCTTCTGCACCTGTTAGTGGCCTCATTCCCTTTATCCAGGGTGACCATAGCACCAGTGGGCGGGTGGGTCAGAGATGGCCCCGAGTCTCTCCTTTGATGGGGGACCTGGCTCTGAGCCCCACCAGCATCGTGCCCGCACAGGCAGGGGCCTCGTCCCTCCTCCTGGCCCTTCCCTGCTCCCAGAAGGCCCGATAGACCATCCTGGTTGCGCCATCTGTTTCCTGCCCCTTTCAAGAAGGCCGTCCCGCCCTGGCCCTGGCAGCAGAAGCCCCTCATCTCCCGTCCCCACGCCCCTCGGTGTCAAGGGTCCTGGCCCTGGGATGGCCGGCTTCACCCGACCAAGGGCCGGGCTGCCTACTGGGATCCTTCAGCTCCTCTGACGGGGCCTCCACCCTTCTGGCGTCCATCCCCTGCCCCTGCCCTGTCCCATTGTCTTTCCCCAGAAGCAGGGTGTGGGGCAGCCCTGGAGCCCGGGACCATTAGTGCTGATTCCTTTTCCTGATGTGGAGCCGATGACAATGAGGTCCTCCCCCCTCCCCCCGCCCATGTGCACAGGGAGCCCCGAGCTTTCTCTGCCCTGGGAACAGGGACTGGCAGTCTCACCCTGTATTCAGAGAAGGAAACTGAGCCTCCCTCAGACCCAGGCCTTCTGCTCCCAGCCTGCAAGTGGCTCCACTTGGGCGTTCGGAAGATTAGTTTGCAAGGACTTTTCCTTCAGAGATTAAAAGCCCCGGACTTGGCTAAGCTTGGGACGCAGAGTCCCTCTTGGGGCAGAGCCAGGGAGCCTCTTGGTCCTACTCTAGCAAGCAGCAACAGACACTGCCAGCCTTGCAACTGGTCACACTCTCGACACAACAGGATTTAATCTGAAATCGATGTGGTTCTGTCAACCTGGTCTTGGCATGAAGCCGCCTGCGAGGCTGTGTTCCTGCATCCACGCTGCAGACACAGATTGGGCCCTGGAGCAGACAGGGGCAGTGCCCACACCCACAGTGTGCCTGGGCTGGGGGGCATCTGACCCCAACCGAATAAAGTACTGGGAGCAAGATGGGGACATAGGTTCCTTGGGGCCACTGCTGGGCCTAGTGAAGAGGGCGCGGTGTTAGCCAGGCCAGAGTGGTTGGGTTAGGGGCGTGGGGGCGTGGGCTAGGCCAGAGTTGCTCATGATGCTCTAGTGTCCCGCAGCCCTGGGCACTGCAGCCACCACCAAACCTGACCTGGAGCTCTGGAAACTGGCCTTCTAGTTTCACTGATTTTGATTTATTTTTTAAAGATTTTATTTATTTATCAGAGAGAGAGAGAGAGAGAGAGAGAGGCAGAGACACAGGCAGAGGGAGAAGCAGGCTCCATGCAGGGAGCCTGACGTGGGACTTGATCCTGGGTCTCCAGGATCACACTCTGGGCTGAAGGCAGGCACTAAACCGCTGAGCCACCTGGGCTGCCCTAGTTTCACTGATTTTTAATTAACTTTCAATAGGTGCGTGTGGCTAGCAGCTGCCAGTCTTGGGCAGTGCCATTCTGGGCAGGGATTCCCACGTGCCTGTCCACCGGGGCTGGAGGGTGCTGACATATCTGAGAAGCTGGAGGGACATGGTCGGAGACACAGTGAGCAGCAAGGTGCAAGATGAAGCCAGTGGGTCTTTTTGACACTGGGTGATGCATTTCGGTTTTTTGTTTTTAACCATAAGAGCTGCGGGTCAGTTGTAGTTTGTGATCCTGAGTCCAGATGAGAGTTACCCAGCTGACTCTGGACCCACACCCTTACTCCCCCTGACAGAGGAGGAAGCCATGGAAGGGGGCAGCTACCCCTGAGATTCCAGAAGGGAGACACATTAGTGAGGGCTCCCCAGAGAAGCAGAATCTCTAGGTTCCTGGGGGACCTTCTGTCCTATCCAGGCCCACAGTGGATGGACCACCCCAGCCACACTGGGGAGGGCCATCTGCCTGACTCAGTCCACCAATTCAAATGTTTACATCATCCAGAAACACCCTCATAGACATGTCCAGAGTGATGCTTACCAAATGTCTGGGCCCCTCATGGCCGGTCAAGTTGACACATAAAATTATCCATCTTGGCAGGTACCTCGTTCTACTCTAAACACGTGCAGGATGCCGTGGATGTGTCAGCCACGAAGCCATCTCTGCCCACAGCCCTGGTGCCATGGGCCCTGGGTTCCAGCTCTGGGACTCCACTTTGGCCATGCCCGATCTGGGAAAGACAGCCCAGCAGAGACTCCCCCATCCAGAGGCTGCCTGAAGCCCTGTCACCAGTACAAGCAGGGATCTAGTGGTGACCTGGACAATCAGAACCTCTCCCTGTCACAGGACTGGGACTCAGAAACTTGAGGAATCTCGTTAGTTGAGTTGATAGAAGGTCAGGGTCTCATCGGAGGCTGAGACATGTGGGAGCAGTGGGAGCTGGAGGAGGAGCTGCGTGCCTAGATGGAGGCAGGGGTCCTCTGTGAGGCCTGGGGACTCCTCACGTGAGGGGTGGTGCTCTAAGCTGCTTCCAGACGCTGTCCACCAGCATCATCAGTGACCTGACCTCAAACTACCAGTTCCCTATGATAATGGGAGAGGGTCCCTGTCATCCAGTGAGTGGCACTGTGAGCCGACATGTAGCCCAGCATCGAGGGGATACAAAGTGAAACAAAAGTCGGCTAGGCCAGGTGCTGGGGTAGAGCCAGACCCTCAGAGGCCACTCACAAGGCATCCTTGGCCAGGCGAGAGGACACTGACCTGACTGCTGCTCACCTTCCCCACTGTGGAGCCTGCCCTGTGTGCACCGTAGCCTCATCTCTTCAGGGCCAAAGACATCACTGACCATTAGTTTGCCACAGTATTAGGAGGATAAGGACCTTCTTTGTCAGGGCTGTCTCCAGTATCAAGTGAGTACATGCATTATAATTATTAGCAGAAAATTCTGTGCTCAACCCCAAATTCCCCTCTGTCTTCTACTTTTCATGTAGAATCTCCCCTGATGCTTTGCATAGAGATTGACACAATGTAAGAACACAGCAACTACTACTGAACTAAATGAAAGTTTCCAATTGTGTTTGTCTCCACATTTTCTGAAGTTCTGCTGTACCAACATCCATCCATCCAATCATCCATCCATCCACCCACCAATCCACTCATCTATCCATTATCCACCCATCCATCCACTCATCCACCCACCCACTCATCCATCCATCCATCCATCCATCCATCCATTCATCCATCCATCCATCCATCCATCCATCCATCCATCCATTCATCCATCCATCCATCCATCCATCCATCCATCCACCCATCCACACAGCCTATAGAAAGCATCTATACCTAATGTTGCTGATGAGATGAGCCTTGTGATAGGCTATTGCTCAGGCAAGGAAGCTGAGACAGGGGAAGGGACTTGCCAGCATTCACACAGGCCCTCTTCCTAGGCTCTGTGAGCCTTCCACTCTTGCTGGGAGAGTTGGCACATGCCCCATCTCCTTCTGTTGTTTGGTTGTTCCCTTGGGACCAAGCCTTGTGTCCCAGGCTCTCCAAGCTGAAGATGACTCCCTCTGTCCCTACAGTCCAACACTGGACTGGTCACAGAGCAGACATGAGACCATAAGGACCCCTTCTCCCAGGCACACCCCCCACCCCAACCTGCAGCAGTGAGAGCAGATGTGCAGCCAGGAATTCCTGGGACATGTCAGGAGAGAGCCGGCTGTGAGTGGGAGGTGGTGGCAGAGGCTGCTGTGGCTGGCGTGTCCTAACTCGGGTGGTTCATGCCTGGCTGAGCAGCCGCCCTCAACTCCAACAAGTGGCCGCCTGCCTGAAGCCTTCCTTCCTTCCTCCTGGATGCCTGAGCCCAGCCCGCAGGGGCCCCCACCCCATGCCTCCCTGCCCCACAGCTGCCACCCACCCACTTCCCTCATCTTTCCTTTCCAGCTGGAAGAAAGGAAAACCTCTTCCCGAGAAGCCGCCAGTCACCAGCCAGGGCAGCCTGCCTCTCTGGGGCTTGCACCAGCAGCCTGCAGAGACACCCCCCCCCCCAATGCCTGGGGGCTTTCCAGAGCCGAGAAGTTCCCCTTCTGGGGCTCTCCTGCCTCTGGCGGCTGGGCGTCCCCACCACCCTCTGCAAATCGCCCCTCATCTCCTATCAGTTCTGACCGCGTGTACTCTCCCTCGGGTCCACGCTCCAGGGTTCCCACGCCCGTAGGCCTCCCTCCTCTCTGCCCAGTCAGCTCCTTACCATCCTGCAAAGGAAGACCTTTGGACTCACGTCAGCAGGCAGGAGGGACCAGGGGGAGATGTCAGAGCTGACTGTGTGGGCCCAGGAAAGGGAGGTGAGACGAGTCAGAACTGTCCCCCTGGCCCCTCCCATAATGCCTCTTGGAGGCTGACGGCCTGCCCCCTCCCTGTTGGGTCCCAGGCCTCCTGCATCTTCAGAGAGACCACTCCTGCTCCCCTCCTGGCTGGGCCTACCCGGAGTTCCGAGCCCGGGAAGCTGTTCCTCACCATGGCCTTTGGGTCTCTGCTCGGCCACAGTTTTCTCACGGCCCCAGGAAGCGATTTCATGGCACGGGCACTGAAAGCCTCAGTGAACTTCAAGTGAACTTTCACATCTTAACCCAAGACATCCCATCATCTTCATGGAGATGGGTTTTTTTTTAGCTTTAAGTACTTTTCAGGGGTTGCATGCCCTGGCGCCTTCCTCATGTCTCACCATCCGTAAAGCAGGCAGGTTCTGCTCGCCCACCTAGGATTGTCCAGCTGGTGGGTAGTGGCTGGACGGCAGGAGCCTGGCTGCTGGGCAGAGTGCCTGTCTCAGCCGGGCTCCGTCCTGGAGGCTGTGCAGGGAGAGCTGGGTGGTCTCATTCCTCCAAGCCCCTAGGATACTAGAAGCGCTTGGGGAGACCAGTGGCCTGGTTCATGTCTAGTGCAGACTCAGGCAGGGTCCATCTGTGGGATTCCTGCCTCTGTGGGCCTCCCTGTAGATTTGGTACCCTGGGGTCGCTTTGCAGGCACACTCCAGTCTCCTCCAGCCAGAGGGAGCCAGGACAGGCTGCTGTGGGCTCATCTGATGATGGGCCATATGGAGGGTGGACCCAGCAATCAGGTGGCAGGGGTTACACACCTTCTATATACCCCATATATTCACCAATCACTTGTGCATTCCAAGGGGAACAAGGCACGCAGTCCTTGTGTCCCTGAAACAAGCAACTCTGGTTGGCACAATAAATCTAGAGACCTAGACATGAGGGCCAATGGAATTGGAACAGGTGTGTCCAACCCCCTCACTGCACATGCAGGGCCTGAGAGCTGCACCTGCTGGAGGATCCCCCCATCCCTTCCCAGGGGAGTGTCAGCCTGCCACCTGCCCCTCTGGCCAAACTCAGCATTTGGGGATAGGGAATGAGATAGAAGCCTGAACCCTGAGTCAGGACAATTTGCTTCCATACCTTCCTAGACCAGTAGACTATGAGTCCTGCAGGGGTGGGATCTGTGTCCCTATCTACCGGTGGGTCGCAAGCACCCAGTGCAGACACCCTTCGAAGAGGTAGACAGGTGAATGAGTGAGTGAGTGAATCCCATCTGGTCTCTGCTAGCCAGCAAAGCATCATTAAGAAGCTCAATGTGGGTACAGGTGGGAAATGTGAGTGGGAGGGAGCCATGACCCAAAGCAAGACTCAGAACAGGGTCCCGGTCTCCCAGGACAGGAGGGTCAGTGCGGCAGCCCCGGGGCTGGGGCAGGAGGAGTCAGGGCAGCCCCTGTGTGAGCAGCCCAGAACCAGGCTCTAGGAGAGACAGAAGGAGCCCCGAGGACCCCAGGCCTCAAACAGGGTGCCCCTGGGAGAATCCGCCCATTCATGCATGCACTGTCCTACTGTTGCCACCACTCCTGCATCTGGCCTCATCCCATCACAGAGCCCAGGGCCCTGAAACTTCAAAAAGCACCAGCTGGAACTATTTTTCTGGAATTTTTTTTTTTTTTTGATAAAGTATATTCACAATTACTGCGCTTGAGAACACAATCTGAATGCTTTCTCAGGAACGGAGGGTGAGATGCACCCCAGCTGTGAAGACTCAGCAAATGGGGAGAGCAGATCCCAGACCCGAGGGCCCAAGAGAATGGCCTTTGACTTCTGGAGGAGTCCTGGCTGCCCCGCACAGGTGGACATCAGTCGGGGCCTCTCTGTCCCCTGCGTCCAGGCATGCTTGTGCGCACAGTTGCAGAGTGGCCTGGGGGAGCTGTGATGTGGGGACAGAGGCCCCAAGGGTCTGATGCATGGACAGGCTGCTGCCTGAGTGTTCATGGTGCCAAATGCAACCCCTAAGAGTTTCTGGTCCCCACAGTAAAGCCTGGCTGGCTGGTGGCAAAGCACAAAAGTCCTCCAGGCACTGTGGTCTTTTCTCGCTCTGAGAAAGGCAGGGAGGCCTCAGATGAAGGGACAGGGCACACCCAGCTGCTGTCCCCAGCGGGACCGCTTGTCACACACGAAGCAAGCAGATTAGGAATTTCCTACTCTGTTTTTACTGCAGAATTTGCACCAGCAACGGCATTTGGTCTGGGAGCGCTTTCTCTCCTTTGAGCCGCTTGGCTGCACATGAAAGGGTGGTCGGGCCCAGAGTGGGGTATTCACAGCCTTCACAGCCCTTGGAGATGCTGATAAGGAATCAAAAACCGCATTATCGCCTGTTTTTATTACTCAGGTTAACCATTACAAAGCTGATGGGGGCCCAGGCTGGGTGGTTTGTTGAGCTGAGGAGGGCTTGCAGGAGCAGGAATGCTGGTGGGCTCTCTGGGGCCCCCGGTGAAGCCCCTGGCTGAGGAGGAAGGGGAGCCAGGTTGGAAGCTGGGTGCTCCAGGCACTCTGCCCCACCCCACCCCCCAGAAGAGATGCAGATGGAGGGGCAACCTGCCCTGCATTCTCTGGGGCTGGCACCCACAGGCCTCTGAATCTCAGAGTGGGTGGGGTTGACAGGTGGGCCAGCCATCAGCCCAGGGACACCCATGGTGCCCATCAGGCTCGCTGGAGAGTCACATGCCCTCAGGCTTCAGGCTTCTCTCACGGTTTGGGTTTTCTGAGTTTGCTTCTCTCAAGGCAGGAACACCTGTCAGACAGCTCCTGCTGTGCTGTTCTGGAAAACAACTCCCTAGAACCCCAGCTGGGCTCACAGGAGCATCCCTGAGAAGATGGACCATCTGCGAATCTGGGAGGACGAGGATGGGTGGAAAGCCAGTTCTCTGGACTGGGAGGCTCCTTGTGTGCCCACGACGGGGAGGGGCAGGGGCTTGCAGAATGACGCCTGCCAGTGTGGGTGCTTCGGACCCGGAGGGAGGGCCACCGTGGCAGGAACCCCATGCTGGGGTTGGGGGCTGGGCTCGAGGGGCCTGAGACAGAGTATCTTCCCGACGGGCCTGTTTTTTAAGAGAAGTTGGACTAGAATTGGATGTGGCGAGCCCCTCCCTCCCCTCTCTTTCTCTAGAATTCACAACCCTTCTCTCAGCAAGAGTTCTCAAAAGAGAAACGCTGGGTAGGTGAAGTCTCTGGACAAGAAGAAAAATGTCTGTCTTTTCAATGCAAAGATTTTCTGCTCCATTGTGGAGGGGCACACGGGCCGGTCCCTTCACTGGCTGCTCAGCTTTACTTTCCAGCCAGATGCATCTGTCTGGGGAATGTTATTGGTATAAGTTGCATGTCAGGGCTCCTTGGAGGGACCGGGTGAGCTGAATGATGTGCACATACGTGCACACACTCACACGCACATACACTGGGTGACGGTTACCCTCAAACCCACATGCGTCTAGCAATTCCAGCAGCATCCTGCCTCCCAGGAACAGACTTGGTCCCGAGACATTCTCCTCGGGAATCAGAGTGGACCATGTTCCCTGCGGAAGAGAGAGCAGCCTTGGGGAGGGAATGGGACCAGTGACAGAGCTACAGTGAGCCCCAAGCTCAGGATTCTCTAGCCAGCCCCCCACCGGCCTGCAGGCAGGGAGGTCCCCCACTCCTCCCTCTCGGTAATCTCCAGAGTGGTGTTGGTTGGCGGCTCCAGACCACAGGGGGAAACTGAGCCATGCAGTGAGGGCAGTGAGGCTGCTGGTCCTCCTTTCTCGACATAGCTGGCTGCTCCATCAGCGCGGGGATGGCTGCCCGATTTCCAGGCCCAGGAACGTGATGGTGGGCATTGGAGACAGGCTTCACCTGGGTTCAAATCCAGGCCTGGCATTAGCTGTGAGTGTGGCCTGGGCAAGACATCGCCTGTCATTCCTGAAATGAAGGACAGTGGCACCAGTGGGGCTGGGAGGGTGCCGGGCACGCTGCAGCTGCTGGGCACTCGCCGTCCACTGCGTCCCCTGTGGCAGCCCAGGGCTTGCTTCTGGCAGAACCACCACCGGGGCTGCCTGCTTCCAGGCCCAGCCCAAGAGATGATTTCGCTAAGTTGCCTGCTCTGCAAGCGTCCCACCGGTGGGCTGTTCCCTCACTGACCAGAGGGCCTCCCTGCCTTTGTGGATTGGCTGGGTCTTTCAGAAAGGAAGAGAGGGTGGGCGGGTCATCCAGCACCTCCCCAAATCCACATTCCTCCTGGCACTCAGGTGGACAAGGATGCAGGTAGATGGACTTCTCACACCGCCCTGGGGCTGGAGGGCCGTGTCTGTCCATCCTCATGGCGTCTATGACTGTGTGGGCACCTGTCTTGCCAAGATGCCCTTACAAGTGTCCCGGGGCTGCTGTTCCTGGGCGAGCCCTTCAAGTACTGGCAAAAGTGAAAAATACTGGCACAGAACAAGCCCACCAACAGGGAGTGGCGAAGTAAGTCCTGGTAATCCGTAGGAAGGAGCACTACATAGCTGGCAAAAAGAATGAACAAAGAATGCTGTCAATGACATAGTCTTGAATTTAAAAAAGGTTGCAGAACCGTCCCCTAATAATGTCAGCTCATTTGTGAAAAGCACGCCTGTTGCTGAGTGTGTGAGAATGTCAGTGTACAACACGTCTGGAAGGACAAGAACCAGATCAGGTCTCTTGTCTGCATCTCGCACCAGTGAGGGGTTGGCTGGCTATTGAATCCCAGGTGGAAATAATTTCCTTCAAAATTCTGGACACCTCATCCGTCTTGAATCTTCTCATATTGTCGAAAAGCTTGGAACCACTAACTTAGCGCTCCTACAACGGGGCCTGGCCCGGGAACCGCGAGCCCCTGCGGCGTCCTCCTGTCCCCAGCGTGTCCGGCAGGTCCGGGAGTTCTCCTGAATCATTCCTGTAATGATTTCCTTCCCTCTGTGTTCTCTATTCTCTTTTCTAAAGCCCTATTTGGATATTGGGCCTCCAACCTCGTCACCCACAGTTTAAAAACTCTTTTGTCTCTAATTTTGTATCATTTTGTCCTATGGCTCTATTTCTAGAAGATTTCTTCAACTTTGTCATCCAGGATCTGTTTTACTATTGAATTTTTTTATTTGCAAGAGCTGCTCTTTGTTCTCTGGGTTCCTTTCCGGGAGCCCAGCGCTGTGTCACGGCTGCAACAGCGTCGCTCCACATCTGGGGGGCTTCGGCACTGCTCTCTCTTTGGATACACGGCCCCACCCCCGTCTTGCCCTGCAGGCAGCTTCTCTCTGTCTAGGTCTGCGTTTCTTGCTGTAGCCTGCTGACTGGCGTGCCTCAGTGGGGTGATCAGGCCAGGCCATTTTGCCAGGAAACCCCGAGGCCAAGTCCTCCCGGGTGGTCTGTTTTCGGGAAGACCACCCGCCCCCCCCCCACACTCCTGCCAGCGCTCCTCACTCACCCACCCTCAGAATTCCCCTTCTGTCCTGAGGCTTCCTTGCTCTCAACTATGCCTGGCATCCCAGACCTGGGGGCTCTGAACAAACCTCCCAAGTCCTGCTGGGTCAGGGATAGTCACAGGGACGCACAGTTGGAGTGCTCACATAGGCTCACCCCACCTGCTGTCTTGTGACCCTCGTCACCTCTATGGCTCCGACACCTGGTGGCACCACCCCCGGCCCCCCGTGTGTCCTTCATGCAGCCTCCAGCCATTCCCATCTTCTCCTGGGGTGGCCCCAGCCAGCCCCATGTCACTGCTGTGTGTGTGTGGTGTGTGTGTGTGTGTGTGTCTGTGAGTATGAGTGTGAGTGTGAGAAGGGCCCCATACCACTCCCTGTGTGTGTGTGTGTGTGTGTGTGTGAAGAGGGCCCTGTCTCACCTTTGTGTGAATGTATGAGTGAGTGTGATTGTGTGAGTGTAAGGAGCACCTCGTCTCACCCCCAGTGTGTGTGAGTGAGGAGTGGGGAGACGCCACCACTTGGGTCCTGCCCCTGCTCCTTCCCTGGAACCGACGCTTTTCCACCCGTCCTCTGGAGAACAAAGAGTCTATTTAGGACATCCCATTAAAGGGGGGTGGGCTCAGTGTCCAGGTGGGCCTGGGCTGCATCCAGGCCCAGCCGCTTTATAACCTGGGTGACCTTGGCCACCCCCTCGCCTCTCGGAACCCTGTGTCCTTATCTGTTTAATGGGAGCGAAATTCCCACCTGGCAAGGCTGTAGTGGGGCACAGAGGAGATAATGCGCCATAAAGTGCCCGCTGAGGGCTTGGCGCGCAGCTGGTGCGGCCGTGAGAGCCGCCTTTGTCTCCTTGTTTGTGTAGGTGTCTTATCTCCCTGTGGCCCAAGCGAGGCCGGGTGCTGGGCTCACCCCGTCACCCGCCTGGGGGCCGAGCCACCGCTGACTGGGGCGCACGGTTTCTGCTCTGGGGACTGGCACGCGGGCGCGGGCTGGGTCCCCAGGAATGCGATCAATCTCCCACCTCTGATAGGCCACCTGCAGCCTGCAGAGGCCGCCCCAGGGGCCGGGCTGTCAGCACCAGGCGGGGCTGCCTGTGTCTGCAAGACCGGGCATGTGCCCCGAGCCACATCCGGGACTCGCGGCTGCAGCCTGTGTCTCCTCCTGTCCAGGAATGTCCTGCTGTCCTCCCCCCACCCCCGGACCCGCCTGCTCCTGGGCCCCCTTCCTGCGCGCTTCCTCACTTCAGGCTCAACAGGTTTGGGGCAATAAGACGGTTCTGACCAGCAGACACGAGTATCTGGAGGAGAACCAGTTGTTGCCAAAATATGCAGGAGGGGGATTTGGGGGAATCTTGCTGGGGTCCTCCCTGGGGAGCACGAATCTAGGTTCAGAGTTTCTGTAGGGGGAGCAGTGCCTGTGGATTCGGAAACAGTGTCTCAGCCAAATAAAACACAACCAGTCGCTTAGCTCCTGGGTGGAATTCAGGACCGGTTGGTCCAGGACCGAAATGCAGTCTGGGGAGAATTTCTGCACCGAGCCACAGGTTTGGGACACTTGCTCTGACACCCCAGCACCGAGGGACACTGAAGAGATGCTGCAGGTTGTGATGCCCTTGTGGGTCACCCCAATGCTCGAGACTGACAGAGGAATCTGTCCTTGTCTTCCCACCCTCTTGGTGACGTCCAGGGTGCCAGCTACTGGAGGGACACTGCCAGTCTCAGGTGGCCAGCTGGCAGACTAGATGAAGGTCTGGTGGGCACACGGAGAAACAAGACCACTGTAGGACCTGGTCTCAAAATAGGTGTCCGTAAAATGTCCTGCAGGATCCTCAGGGCAAGTTCCTAGCTGCAGGGTTCTGATTCAGCCGGCCCAGGTGGTCCTGGGGCCCCCCCGCTCATGCTGGCTCAGTGGGCTTGGAACCAAGCTGGAGAGACCCCATTCTGAGCCCTGAGGCCACAGAATATGCAGCCTCTCACATGGGGTCAGCCTGTGACCTTCTCTTCTCAGCAATCAGAGACTTCCAGCCCTGGTTCAGACCTGTGGGCCCTACTCCATGCCTGGGCAGGCCCTTACCTCACTGGATCTGTTTCCCTGCCTGGTCCATGAGAGGATCTGCAATGCACCTTTCCCCCCCGAGACCCACCAAGCTGTCTAATAACCGTCCCGCAGAGGATTTCTTATATTTGCAGGTGTACAAGGACCAATTTTAACCTCACCAGACATTCAGGTCCTCAGGGAACTCATCTGTTGGCCAGGGAGGCTGGGCGCCCAGTGGTTAGCCCCTTCCAGGTGGGCTAAGGTCCTCAGACCCCCTGCCTCCCCCTGTCTGAGTGACAGGAGGCCACAGAAGATGTGGTGATAGTGACAGCCAGCAAGACTCCCCCTGCCCGCCCACCACACCTCATCCACGTACCAGGCCTGATCGGGGGTCCCACCACCCTGCAGTGTCCATGTGGCTGGCCAGTACGCCAGCACCCAGAGTTTCTGGCCATCACCCCTGCACATGGCATCCCTCCAGGCCTTTCCAGCCCTTCAGGCCTGAGCGCAGTGTCTAGTGCTTCTCCTGTCAGCCTAAGCCCAGTCCTCCTTCCCCGAGGCCCTGGCAGGTCGTGGGTAAGTCACTGTTGGGTCTCATCTTGGGACCTCAGCGTGGTCCTCAGCAGCAGCATCCCCAGAACCCATGGGAAATGCAAATGTCTAGGCTCTAATGAGCCTACAGGTGCTTCTGATGCTCGTGGTGTGACTCATGTCCCGCTGTGGAGGGCTGGCGTGGCTCTGGCCCAGCCTCTGGGAAGCATGGCTTTCCATGCCCAATCTCACTTTTTTTTCTGAAACCTGGCAGCCAGGGCAGGCAGCTCATGCCCATTTCACAGCCGGGGTCCAGTGTCAAGGATGCTCAGTCTGCTCGGCCACAGAGGCAGCAAGCCGAGGCAAAGGTGGGGACGGCCACTCAAGAGTGAGTGTGAATCACAAGTCTTCACGATCCAGATACACGTTTATCTAAAAGGACATTTAAAGATTTGTTTGCCCAACACTCCTGTCTGAAGTAAAAGGCACATGATTTGCAATAACTATGGTAAGGAATTAGCATTTTAATTATGCGATGACATAGGTGAATGGGTGATGAAAAGTGCTGAGATCCCGGTAAGGGGAGAATCAAAGGTCAGGAGAGGGCGCTTTATGAAAAGAAGGAGCAGAGGACGGGTGCCCCGTTGGCTCCTTGGCCTGGCAGGTTTGAGGGCTTGGTTGCCCGATCTACAAAGTGGGTTTATGGCTCCCGGAATGGTGATGGAGGAGGTGGGATCAGGTCTTCCATATCAGGTTTTGGGGTGCAGGGCCACTTGTCAGCAAAAAGCCCCCTGAACAATCATATGTATGAGCCCATGTTGGAATTATAACGCAGAAAGAAGAAGCGGTGCCCGTGATCTATCAAGGGAAAGAGCATACAGAGCAGCCGAGCGCCCGTGGCCTCCTGTTCCAGCTCCCGGAGGACAAGCCTCTAGACAGGGCAGCTCAGAACCGGCGATGAGATTTTTCTCTTCTCTGTTGTTCATGTTTAAAAATATAATATCACATGTATTTATGTCCTTTGTATTGGCCTATAACACACACAGCGGACGCTGTGAAACGCGCTAACTTTAAGTGTACAGATGGTCAAATTGCACAGGACACAGCAAGTTTTGGATGTCTGTCTCCCCAGCCAGCATGCTGCCTCCAGGCTGGTGCTAAGGTGAGGATAGCACCTCCTGGCTGCACGCTGGGCCTGGCCCCATGGGCCTCTCTCTCCTCAGTGACTTTTGCTTGTTCTGAAGCCGCATGTAAGTGAAATCACATGGCGTATGCGCCTCAGGGCCTGGCTTCTTTCACTCAACACGATGCCTGGGACACCACTCTTGTGTGAATTTGTACTTGCTTCTTCACGGGAGTGCACTATTCCGTGGGATGGATCAAGCACAGCTCGGTGGCCCACTGCTCTGTACATGGATGTTGGGGTGGTCTCCAGTTCTCAGCTAGCACAGATAACACAGACGCAACTGTCATCCACACTTCTCAGGAGATGCCCATGCCCAGGTCCCTGGGGGTGCCCACCTGGGAATGTGGCTGTTCAGCCTCAGTGGAAATCGCCAGCTTGTCCACAGTGCTTACATCAAGTCGCACTCTTACCAGCAATGTATTAGAGTCTTCATCTATTCCTTTTAGATATGTAAAACTAAAATATTCTTATTCAGAAAGTTCCAGGTTCAAATGCCTTCAGGGATGATTTCTGCCAATATGTTCAAGAAACAACCTAATCCACTCTTGAGTCTTCCAGGGTACAGCGGAAAAAGAATCCTATCTGATGCACTCGAGAAAGCAAATAGACACTTGAGAACACAGCAAGGGAAATGACAGGCCCTGAGACCTCGGCCCGGAGCCCTCAGTGCAGAAAAGGGACAGAGTAAGGTGACCACGCTCAACAAATTCGAGGGGGAAATCCTAGGTCATGTCGATAGGCAAGGAGAAATTTTTGATGAATTCCAATATCCATTCTTGAAGATGCCTCACCAGGGAATAGAGGCAAGTCCTGAGCCTGATCAATGGTGTACAAACCCCCGTGAGCACCGCACTTGACAGCTTTGCTCAAGACTGGGGACAAAGAAGGATTTCACTCAGCATTGCTCTGGGGGTGCTAGGCAAAGCCATGAGGTGAGAAAAATGAAGACAAGGTATAAGGATTGGAAAAGAAGCAATGAAGCTTTCAGTATCTTCAGAGGATATGTGTGTAGTAGGAGCTGAAGAGCATTCAGAGAAGTCAGAATTAGCAAGACTCGTGGGAAGTTTCCTGGACACAAAATTAATATATAAAACCAGGTGATTTGGGATGCCTGGGTAGTTCCATTGGTGAAGCGTCTGCTTTCAGCTCAGGTCATGGTCTCAGGGTCCTGGGACTGAGTCCCATATCGGGCTCCCTGCTCAGCCGGGAGTCTGCTTCTCCTTCTCCCTGTGCTCCTCCCCCTGCTCATGCTTGCTCTCTCTCTCTCTGTTAAATAAGTAAAATCTTAAAAAAAAAAAAGTCACTTAAAAAAAAAACCAGCTGCTTCTCTGTATGCCAGCAACAAAGTGCATTCAGAAACACATCATTTACAAGGGCATATAGAAATATAGAAAAGGCAAAAGATGTGTAAGACTTTTATCAAGGAGATTGACTAAAAGAACATCTTTGAGATGCCCAAGAAGGCCCCAAGTAGTGAGATCAATGAGACCCGGAGCTTAGGAACCAGAAGGCCGGTGCTGTCCAGAAGGCTCCGTTCCCACCTGCATCTGTGCACTTCATAATCACAGTCTAAACTGCGTCTTTGTTGGTGGATGGCGGCAAACATCCCGGAACTTGTGAGGGCAGCTGGCACACTTGGATTAGCTGTCGATGTATGTTGCAAACTTCAGGGTAACAAATAAAAAAAAGTGAAGAAAAAAAAAGAAGTGTAAGCAATATGCTAAGAAAGGATACAAAATGAAACCATGTAAAATGGCCAATTAAAACCACAAGACCAAGAAAAGGAGCGGAAGACAAAAAGAGGAACACAGAGCAAGGGATGGATGTGACCCAAGTGTGTGCATCTCCCCTCAGAACATCAGTGGTCCCCACACTCCTGTGGAGGACAGACGGTTGGAGTGGATCAGGAAACAAGACACCCTAGACACTGTCCACACAGAATCCACTTAAAAATTTTTTTTTCTTTATTCATGAGAGACACAGAGAGAGAGACAGAGATATAGGCAGAGGAAGAAGTAGGTTCCATGCACAGAGCCTGATGTGGGACTTGATTCCGGGACCCGGGGGATCAAGACCTGTGCCAAAGGCAGATGCTCAACTGCTGAGCCACCCAGGTGTCCCCAAGGAACCCACTTTAAATGTAAAGACACACGTAGATGAAAAGTAAATGAATGGAGGGAAACACGCCATGCTAACAGTAGCCAGAACAAAGCGGGATAGCTAGTTTCAGACGGAGCAATAGCTGTGGTCAGGGAGGCACAAGGGTGACACGACGAAGGTGCTGCTCTGCGAGCAGACATCGTTCTTAACACGAAGCAGGAGGCACAGTGGGAAGGATGGTGTCTCGATCCATGGGTCTGGGTCTCCAGGACGGGTCTCCACACATAGGAAGTGCAACGTGTGCATCAGGTTCACACGTCTGTGTAATTAAATGCTAAATGTAAAACAAAACGATAGCAGTTTTAGGATAGAAGATGGGGGACACTTTTATAACTTTTAAACAATTTGCAAAATGATAGTCATAAAGGCAAAGATGGATACAGTCTAATTACAATTAAGAAATTCCATTTCATAAAAAGTCACCATAAAAGGAGAGAAGACACGAACCAGGAGGTGGGAGGGATCTGCCACACGTACAACCAGAAATGGAAGGTCCAGAATATGAAAAACAAACTTTAAAAGGCATCAATGGGACAAAGCACCTCGCTGTAAAAACGGGCCAGTGACTTCACCACAGAGGAAACCCAGATAGGATCAGACCTCGTTAGTAATCAGGAAAAGCAAGTTAGAGTCACAATGAGAGATCATTACTCACCCGGCAGGTTGGCAAAAGTTTGAAAAGTCTGACCATACCAAGGGCTGGCGAGGCCACGGGACCCTCACGCCGCCGGGCCCAGGCACCTGGCGCCGGCGTGGGGGGCTGAGCCTGCAGCCCGCTCAGCTGCGTCGGGGAAAGTCCTGTGCGGTGTCCTCGGGGGCTCCGTGGGGATGTCGGGGCAGCTATTTACGGAGCAGGAACCTGGACGTGGCCCAGATGTGCCCTCCCAGTGCGGGAAGGACGTGTGGGAATCCACAGGGCGCAGCCACCAGCACCAGGAGGGAGGGCACGGTTAGACTGCCCCCCGGTGAAAGCATGCGGGGGCCAGACGGTGACCCACACATGGTCCGGGCAGGGAGTGGGAGGGGAGGGCATTGGACCTGAAGACAGAACGGACGGGTTCCCCTGGGGCTGGGATCAGGCTGCGCCTTCCTCAGCGCCCCCACTCCCGTGCACCTGCTTCCGGAGCCTCGCTCCGCAGGTCAAACGTCCCGCATCCCTCCCTTCCTCCCCGGACAGGATTTTCCATTGACTTTGGCTGCTGCACACAGCAAGCCGTCCACCTCAGATCCCGTTTGCAAGTGGTCAGGGTCTGAGTAAATAGTCGCCAGAGGAGCCGGGGGTGCCCTGCTGGGCCTGCGGGGTAAGCAAACCCTGGCCACTCCAGCGTGCCCACACCTTCCCGGGGCCTCCAGGGACGAGAGCACCCCCATTGACCCCAAATGTGCCAGGAAATACAACCACCTGGGCTTTGGACTGAATTGTGGAGTAGACTGGCTGCCCAGCGGTCTTGGGCTCCACTGGCCACTCTGTACCTGCTGGGAACCTTCTGGTCGGGGACCTGGACCAGGGAGTCTGTTCACAGCTGGCTGGCGGGGCCCAGGGAGCGACAGCCTGGGATCAGCAGTGTGTGTGATGCTTTCTGACGTTCCATCCATGACAGCAAAGTGTTCAACTTTAGGAGAAAAAAAAAGAGCTTTTAGGCGTCTTTGAGCAATTAGCCTTTTTGAGGAGCACTGGTCTGAGGCAGGACCGCTGGATAACCCCTGGCCGATCCCATGGTCGTCTGGGCCTCAGTGTCTCCATCTGTAGGAGGAGGTCAGACTCTGTCCTATGCCCCCTGCAGGGCTGAGCGCATCTGACAAGAGCATCTGCTGTCTACCTTCTCTCCCCATAGGTGGGGTCAGGTTGAGGTGACTGGTCCACGGAGGCAGACGGACAACATGGGACCCTGGATCCCAGAGGTTCCTTGGGATGTGGTTGGAGGTCAGCACCCGAGGCCCCCCTTCAGAAAGCCTTTCCAGAGCCAGATTTCCCACAACAGGTGGCTCAGGAAGGCACAAGGGAGCCCCCGTGGGAGCCGAGACCTTGAAGAACAAGGGGCCCAGCGCTGGGCTGGACCTGCCCTGCCCCTGAGGTCACATGCAAAGGGGCTCCCAAAGGGCAGGACTCAGAAGGAAGGAGTCTGCTGTGGTCAGAAGTGTCCACCTGTTCATAGGCTGCAGCACTAACCCCAATGTGACATGTTTGGAGATTGGACTTTTAGGAGGTAATTAAGGTTCGATGGGGTCATGCAGGTGGGTCCCTGATACAATAGGACAGTGTCCTCATAAGAAGAGGGGTGGCAGCCCGGGTGGCTCAGCGGTTTAGCGCCTCCCTGGAGTCCCAGGATTGAGTCCTATGTTGGGCTCCCTGCATGGAGTCTGCTTCTCCCTTCCTCTGCCTGTGTCTCTGCCTCTCTCTCTCTCATTCTCTCTCCCTCTCCCTCCCTCTCTCTCTCTCTGTGTCTCTCATGAATAAATAAATAAAATCTTAAAAAAAAAAAAAGAAAAGGGGGAGAGCTCTTTCTCCACGCTCACACCTAGGAAAGGCCACAAGCCCACGGCGGCGGGGAGGGGGCCGTCTCCAAGCTGGGAAGAGCGGCCTCGCCAGAAACGCCCCCCAAGGACCTTATTTGGAGAGGTCGGGCTGCCAGGACTTGAGGGTCTATGGTGTTGGTTTCACAGCCTGAGTGACAAGAAGGGCCTCTCAGGCCAGGGCTCTTGCTTGGTCTCCAAGGCCCCCAACTTGCCCTGCACTGCCCCCGACAAAGCTCCACAATCAAGCTTCAAAAATGTTGGAAAGCGTATTGATAATGTGTGGCCGTGTAACAAGTCATCCCCAAACTTGGAGGCTTACAAGGACAGTGACCTCGTCCCTGTCTCATGGCCTCCATGGATTGGGAGTTTGAGAGCTGGGCAGTCTGATTCAGGGTGGCTCTCGAGTCTTGACCGGGGCCAGAGGGTCACTTCCCACGTGGCTCCATCATGTGGCTGGGACATTGCTTCCTCTTGGAGGGGCTGCTTCCACAGAGACCTACAAACCTGCCATGGGTGTCACATGCTGTCACCTCCTCGTGTTCATTATGGGAACGGCCACATATAGGAGTGAGTGCCAAGTGGCTGGATCACTGGGGGCCCCCTGGGGTCTGGCTATCACAAAGATTGGCAACGACTTTGGCAGAAGGTTTTTATGGAAAGGGAGAAAGGGAGTTACCAGTGCCTCATGCCAAAACCATTTTTGCTTAGTTTTCCTTTGTTCTCTGCTCCAGATCCCACAGGAAGGCCTCTGTTCGTAAGGCATTTCTTATTCCCAGAAGCAGGTAAACCGGCCTGGAGGGGAATCAAGTGTTCTCCCTTCCTTGGAAAGAGCAGGAGGGACTGTGTCTCTAGAATGGCTTTGCCTGGAGCAGGGCTGGGTTTTTGGCACTTTCTGCTTCTCTGTGGTCCTGTCTCCAAGCAAGGGACGTCCCTGGGGCTAGGGTGGGTGGGCTGGAGGCAGTGGGCATGTGATGGGCTGGAGGAGACCTCCGATGCCCAGGGGAGGGAGAGGGAGTGAGGATGGGGTCCACACAGGATAGGCAGGGGTGTAAATAGCATCTGGCTTGAACTATGACCACATCAGGGATATCGGTGGTTGGAAAGGGATGAAACTGGATTTGGGAGAATGTCCTCTACCTGCCAGTTAGACAGTTTGTTTCCCACAATGTGGCAAGTCCTAACCAGGCCCATGGGGCTCTCCCCTCTCTCTGCCCACCCCCAGAAGAGCTTCCTGGGTCAGGCGTGGCTCAGGACCCCATGAGGAAGGCCTTCGGAGAGGAGAGAGAAAGGAGCCTTCACCGCCCCTCCGTTCCCTGAACTTCAATGAGCCCACGCTGGCCCACCATTTCTCCAGAATAGTTGTAAGGGGTCAGGTGCCCAGCACGGAGGAAGTCAGAAGCCTTGTTCTCTTCTCTTCATTTATTTCAGCTGTGGGGACAGCTGCAGTGCTCTGAGCAGGAGGCCAAGGGCATCGTGAGAGGAATAGGGAACCAGGGTGTCAGGGGTCACTCATTGGGCAAAAACAGATTTGCAAGCATTTTGAGGTTAGAAGATGAGCTCAGGCCCTGGTTCTACCATTGGGTACCAGTGCGACCTTGGACACATCAACTTTCCGAGCCTTGGTTTCCCCCTCCATAAAATGGAATACTAAAACAATGCCCACCTACCAAGGTTACAGTGAGGTTTAAATGAGATTGAGGGTGTAAGGCTCCTTGGATATTTCACATATGGGAATAGCCAGGGATCTGAAGTCTGTCTAAGCCAATTCTGGCGGAGAGGATAGAAACTCCCCTGAGCCCCACCCAGTTAAATCTGCAGTTGACAAAAATGAGCTTTTAAGCTAAAAAAGGGTGAGGAATTTACATATCAGTGTCTCAGGAAAAGACCGAGAGATAGAGAAGTAGTGATGGTGGTGATGGTGATGATGGTGACAGTGATGATGATGGTGGTGATGGTGGTGGTGGTGGTGATGGTGGTGATGGTGGTGATGGTGACAGCGATGATGATGGTGGTGATGTTGGTGGTGGTGGTGGTGGTGGTGATGATCCTGGCCCAGGCATGATCACCAGAATGGAGATGACCTGAATTACAGAAGAAGCTGCAGGGACTGTGAGGACTCTGAGACCCACATGGCTCTGCCTTGGGTCCAGAGCAGCGCTTCAAAGAAGGAATCAGAACAGCTGCTGCCTGAAGGGTTGGGACAACCCTGAGGTGGGGCGGGGGCGGGGGGGGGGGGCGGTAGGCAGTGGCTGTGCCATGTGGAGCACTGCCACCTTTTCTGGAGCATCTTACAGACCTCAGAACCTGCCGTTCTCCAGAGAAGTGGGGGGGGGGGGGCTCAAGATTTTTCCCAGCCAGACTTAACTGCACACTCAGAGGTACATGTGCAATATGTAGTCATGCTTCCTAAAGACAGAAGCCCTAGTCAAGACCTGCACTTATTAAGCAGCTACTGTGTGCAAACCTTAGGACCAATGATCTTACCTGGATCATCTCCTGTGAATCATTGAGATGGGTACTATGTGGCCTCCACTGTCCAGGGAAGGTGATGTGAAACTTGCCCAAGACCATCCTGCTCAAGTGAAGGGGCAGGGACACACCTTAGGCCTCCATCGCCAGTGCCCAGACTGCCCCTGCATGTCCCCGGTCATCCTTCTCTGGGCCTGCAGGGGTCTAGTGAGCTGGGGGCACTGTGCCAGTCTCGGGCACATCAGAGAGGTACATCCTGTGGCGACTGAATGTGCATTACACTCCCTCCTGGCATCTGTTCCCTGGCAACTCGCATCAGCCTGGGAGGAATGTCCGGGAGCTTGTCAGTGTCTGGTGCTTGTCCTGAGGGCTTTCCCTGTGGGCGCTGTGCCTGCAGTCCTGAATCATGAGCATCTGGACCATCAGCCAGATGCCCCTGGCTCCTTCTTCCGTCCCTGTTTGCCTTTGTGCAATTCAGAATCTCCCAGATTCCTTGGAAACAGGGCCCATGACCAGCAGCAGCACAGAGCACAGAGAGCAGGAAGCAGAGAACAGAGGGTTCAGGGCAGAGAACAGAGGGCAGAGGAATGGCCCCCCCGAGCTACTTCCTTCACTGCCTTCCTCCAGTCCTGGAGACCCTGACCCTGACTCTTGACTCTTTACTTTTTGGAGTACTCCTGTGTGGCCTCAAATGAGAGTGCTCCGGACCCTTCTGTCCTGGGGCCGTGCTCTAAGCCTCTCCATCCCATTGTGCTCCTAGCTCCCCTTCATTGCAAGGATGTCACTAAACCCAGGTCTGCAGATGTCTGGCCAGACCAGCTCAGAGCTGAGTCCACAGCCCAGGGGGTCTAGAGGGCATTCCTCTACCCTACACAGTGGAGGCCGTTTGGGGCTCCCCAGGACCCTGGTTCTTTGATCCTTTGCTGATTGGTTTACAACCCAAGTTGCTGCACTGGAGAAAGGGCTTTGAAGCTGGCACAGCAGAGATGAGCAACGGGGAGCCCACCCTCCAGGACCGGGAGGGCTCCAGGTGCAGACCCAGCTCTCCACTGCTCAGCCTCCTTCCACAGGCCACTGAGCTGTTTGCAAGCACATGAGGGGGAGAGAGTTGAAGACATTAGCCTTCCCTCTTGTAATTAATTCAGATGAAGTGTAAACAGGAGCACAGAACACAGAGGAGCAGGAGCAGGAGCCCTCTCCCAGACCTGCCCTCCTGGGGCGCACGGGTAAGGGGCCTCTGAGGGTCTCCACCCCCCTCCTATGTAGGACTTGCTCCGACCCTGATCGGAGCTCTCAGAGGTCGTGGACACGAGGTTGGCACTGGCTTCCTATATGGGGGCCCCAGGTCATCATGAGGAACCAAAGGCCCAGAAGGAGTCACCAGCCACCTACCTGGCCAGGTACAGGGAGGAGGTGGGATGAGATATCCAATGATGTCCAGGCCACATGGTGGTGGCCCTGTGGACTGATGGTCTGAGGGAGAAGCCACTGAAGGCCCTGCTTGCGGCCTGTGAAAGCTCTTTTCTTGGCTGAGTTCTGCAGTGGGCTTGCCAGGTGCTGCGAGTGCCATGAGGGGCACGACAGTGAAAACTCACGTTTGCAGTTTCCAAACACTTCTGCATCTGATGCCTCAGAATGTGCATTGCCATGATGCAGGGAGGAGCCTGGGCTCAAAGCAGGTGAGAGATTTGTTCCAGGTAACACAGAGGACAAAGGTCAAGGAGGTCTGAACCCCTCAGGATCTGAGTCTCCCTGAGGCCACCTAGCACTGGCGCCAGTTGTGCTCACAGCGGCCTCTCTATGAACCCCTGTGGCGCTCTGAGCCCCCTCTGTGAGGACTAGTATCCATGTGACTCACCCTGGTGTCTGGGTCCCACATCCCCAAACCCTCGGTTCCATAAGGTGGCCTCCAGACAGTGTGGAGGTTGGCCTCATAGTGTCAACTAACTGTGACACTGCCATTTGACACAGAAAATGTGCTGACCCACTCTTGGAGCAGGAGGCCATCATATCTGCTTCTCCTTCAGGACCATCTGTGCCCCTACACTTCCCTGCCCCCTTCTCCCTTGCACACTCCTGTCCTCACTCCTGCAACTCTGCTTGCAACTTTCTCCTAGGTTTGCTAAAAAAACAAAAACAAGACCAAACAACAAGAAAGAAAAAAAGCCAGAAACAATCACTTTTTCATACAATCTCTTAAAAAAGTAACAATGGTAGAAATCATCGAACTAAACTGTCCATGGTAAATTTTGCTTTGGACTCTAGGTTGAGAGAGAATTGTGATCAAGAAACAGTAGACATTGTGTCTGCAAAGTTAGGGAAGTGGGCAAGAAGGGGAGACACACTGGCTTGTCCCCCACTGGGATTTACATGGGTCCCCTGCCCCCAAAGATCCTGTATGAGAAGTCATAGTCCCAAAACCAGATAGGAACAAAGAACAATGAAGAAATCACAATTTTGCTGTGAAGCTGAAATGATTGCTATGAGTATAATTCCAGGGAAATGAAAACCAATTTCAAGGTTAGACAACTGAGCCAGGATTAATTATATTGGATTAATGGTTTGCTCTGGAGAATACTTTTTGGTTGGACATTGGTCAATGAAGGTGAGATTAGGGTAACCTTGTTTATTCAAATGTCATTGGGCATCTTCATTCTGTGTGCATATGTGTGTACATGCACACACATAAGGACACACGGAGGCGCACACACATGCTCTCATGTGTGCACAACCCCTGCGAGGCATGCACAACAGACTCATACACGTGTGTGCACACACATGCGCACACACATCTTGCAGACACGTGCATGCTCACACGCCCCGTCCAGGGCCAGCTAAGCTCTCCCTCGGTCACGGAATGCGTCTCTCTTTTAGCGAAAAGCCAGGCCTCTGGGGTCAGAGGGACCTGCTCTCTGGCTTCAGTCCTTGTTTGGGATCGCACAGGTGTCCAAATCCTAATCAATGTGCCCTAAGCTTTCTCTGTACCAGCCCTGTAAGCCATTTTACCCTAGGAATTTGTTCATTTCATCTAAAACAACCACTTTGTTGGCATAAAATATAGTCAACTTACTAAAATAATGTAATCCAACTGATGTAAAGTAGAGAAATGACGAGCCTGGCAGGGTCAGTCTGGCCGGGGCCTCCTGTCAGCTGCCCCCAGGGCTCTCCACTCTTCCCCTCAGGGCCTCTGGGCTGCAGACTCCCAGCCTGTCAGAGGAGGTTACCTGCCCTCATGTTTCTGAGCAGTTCAGGCAGTGGTCACCTGTTGGTGTCCCTCTCCCTACACCGCGGCCTCTCTCCCTTCCTGGGCAACCTGGAGCTCTTCCCCCAGCTTTCTAGGGAAGGACCCAAGCTTGCCCCTCTCTGATCACTGGGCTTCTTTGGGTCTAGCCTGGAGATGGTGGCAGGGAGGACTGGACCCCAGGTCTGCCCATGGCAGCTGATGGGCTTCACCCAGCTTTGCCTTGCACCTACTGTGAGGCCTCAGGCCCCGGGGGGCTCCTCTCTGCCAGGGGTTGGGGGCAGCCCAGGGTGCACACCTCCTGGAATTCTGAAAGCTCCACCAGTGTCACCCTAGGGGTGGTGTTGGGGGCGACATCTTCCTCCCTCTCCACACAGACCCCAAGATAATTACGAGGCGGCACAGGGGCTTGGGGATGGGGCCCCTTTCGACCTCCATTCAGGTTGCTGAAGATGGGATCAGAGCCAGAGTGACCTGTCTCCATTTCCTCCTGGCCTGTGCGAGACCCAGAGCCCTGCCACCAACCAGGGAGGGCCCACTGCGCCCTGTGTCACCATCCACCAGCTGTGTGGTCACCTGGTAAATGTGTCCCTTGCCAGACTGGGCAGGGATGGGGTCTGTCTGAGTCCCTGGAGCTGGGCCTTGCCCTGGACCCACCAGAAATGGCTCCCTGCTTCTCGTGGGTGGGGGTGGGGGTGGCTGGGGGCACAGCCTTTCCCTCCCCTGCTCACCTCACAGCCGGGGGCGGATGCCTGCCTTATCTCTCCCAGGCCTCTCAGGTTTCAGCCTCGTATTTGTTCTGACATTAGGTGGGGTTTATCTCCTGCTCTGGCGTGTCAATAAAACCCCAGACGCTGCTGGGAAATCTCTCGAGGTTCTGGGGCCCTCTGGGGCAGGTTGAGGGGTCACAATGCACAGTCAGGACTTGCATCTCTCAAGAACCAAAGCTCCAGAGGCATGAGGGTCTGTTGGGGCCATTCTGCAGGCGGCTGCCTTGCTGGGTTCTGCTGCCAGTTTAAGGGTGCAGGTGCCTGAAGCAGAGTGGGTGAGCCCTCAACCACATGGATTCAAAAGTGGTGGCAGGCGGGCGGGCGGGGAGCACGAAGGCCCCCGTGGCATCCCCACAGCACAGCCCCAGCCCTGATAGTCCCAGGCCCCTCCCCAGGAGACCTCGAGGCTGTGGGCCTGACGAGTACTGGGTTTGCTCCCTGGGGGCTGGACTGCAAAGTGCCTTTTGTTCTAAAAACTATTTTCTGGAAAGAGCTTCTCCACCCCTTTCTTTGTCAGATGAACCTGAGTGTGGGGCCTGCTCATTGGGCATGAGTGATGAAGTTTGGGGCAACAGATGGAGGGGATATGCCCTCTGTTCCCATCGGGGTCTGGGGCCGGGAGGGAACCCTATCCATTCCCGCTCCTGCACCTCGTCCTCTAACCCTCGCCTGGCACCCCCGAAGCCCTGCCTGTCAGCTAGCCAGGCCCTGACAAGGATATGCTCTGAAGTGCCCCCCAGCCCCCAGCCAGGAGCACCGTGGGCCAGAAACATGGCAGGTGTCATCAGAAGTCTGATTAGATCCTCCGTGGAACTGGAAACGTAAATATTGATAGAAGTCGGGAGACCTAAGTGCTCCCTGCGAGGAGCGGTGATGTCACCTCCAGCAGCTGTTTCTGTAGAGCCGTGAGGACACGGGACGGTCTTTACACACTGGCACTGCCAAGCCAAGCTGATAGGTGTGATTGCCCGCAGGGCTCTGGGGTAGGGCCCCACGGATAAGGGTGAAGCCTGCGGCTGGCCAGGGTGTGTGCGGAGCTGGGTCCCGGCCTTGGCCAGCGGACACAGGGCCAGACAGAGCTGCTCTGGGCCTCCCGGAACTTATCTTGAGTCAATAGGACGCTGGGCGGTTATGGAGGCTATTGACGAGGGCCCGGAGACAAGGGAGCATTCAGGCCACAGCCTGGTTCCCAGTGAGCTCAGCTGCTCCACAGCTGGGGCCAGGGACAGGCTCGCACCCCTGCCAGGCTTGCTTTCCCCACTGGTCAAGGAGGGGCAGGCGGGGGACAGGGCGCAGAGGTGGCCTCGGACGTGTTCCATGTGCGACCTGGTTTATGGTGCTCACCCCTGCTGGACGCGGCTTCTGTCGGGCAGCGAGAAGTTTTTAGAAAGAAAACGAGTGATGGTCAAAGAAGGTGGGATGTCACCAGAGTGAGTAAGCGCAGACCCCCGTATTTCCAGAGCCTGGAGGGCTGTGCCAGGACCCTGGGCCTGAGGCCAGGCCTGCTGGGGCTCCATGGCTGGGAGTGGCTGTCGTTCTCACGCCCGGCCCCGCCCTGTCCAGGTGACCACAGCCAGGGCCAGGTCTTCCATTTGTCTGGCTGTACCGGCCAGTGATTCTCTACTGTGACATGTGCCCGGGCCGCCAAGGGTCCTGTCCTGACATAGCTTCTGATTCAGGAGGCCTAGGCGTCCCCGAGCTCCTGCAATGGTGATGCCCCACCCTGAGTGCCAGGCTGCAGAAAACACGGCCTTCAAGTTAAGGGCTTTTGGGTCTCTGCAGAGCCCGAGGGGAGGAGATGCCTGTCTCCCCTCCGGGGTGGGAAGGGCTCCGGGAGGGGACAGCACAGTGCAGGGACCGTGGAGGCCCAATGACCTGAAGTCTGGCAGCCAAGCAGGCCCCTGCCGTGACCCTGCGGCCCTTGTCGTCCCTGCGGGCGGCGCTGTTTCAGCAAGTGAGCCCGGTGTTCCCCGAACCCTTCAGAGGAAGGCCCACAAATCCACCTCCGTCCAGCACCTCCCTCGGTGGCCGTGTCAGAGCACCGCAGCCGGGGGCTTCCACACCACAGCTGTTCATTTGTCACGGCCGTGCAGGCTGGACGGCCAAGATCCCGCATCTGCATAGGACCCACGTGTCCCATTTCAAGCCCAGGATCTTCACAGGCCCTGCCCCGGAGTGTGCTGGGGACTCCTCACCTTCACTAGGCCTCAGGAAAGGGGGCAGACCGCACTGCTTCTCCACTGGTGGGAGCTGTTGCTTCAGCGGCCCCTGCGGGGTCCCACCCCCCAGAAGCCCCTCCGCCCTCCCGCCCTCCGGCAGGTGCTGGTCAGGCACCTGTACGTCCTGGCTTCTCGGCACAGGGGCCCTCTCTGGTGTCCACCTCCTGCAGAGCGGCCCTCCGACTATCAACAGACTGAAGTCCAGGACTCATATCCCAAACTCCGTCGTTCCGAGGACGATGTGGAAGGATGTGCCCCAGGTCCTCGGGTCAGCAGCAAGGGGAGGCCCCGGTTCCCGTGGCCAGAACCTGCACATCAGTGGATTACCTGATACCCACGATCCCCACCTCATTCTCACACCAGGCCCCCAAATCCCCTGCATCAGCCTTGTAGGCTCTGATATGGGGGACCCCAAAGCAAAGCTGATATGGGGTCCGAGGTCTCTGCTGGGGGAGGACTTGGAGAGTTTAGCCAGAGGCAGTCTCAGGGCCATGGCCAGGCTCCTGTGGGATGGGGGCTCCCTGGGTGGGCGGCACAGCTCTCCCACCAGTTCGGAGCTCTGGGTTGGAGAGGCCGCGCAGGGGGCTGGGGTGGGGGGCTGGGAGGAGGGAGCGCCTGCTGGCCATCTACGTGGCCAACCAACACTGTCTGAGCACCTGTTTGCTGGGCCTGTGCCGGGACAAACAGGGAGAAAGCAGGGCAACCTTTGCCCTCAGGAGCTCAGAGTATGCAGGGCAAGGGGTCAGAGGGGTCCCATTTGGTCTGGGGATGTCCTTGAGAAGGAAATCCTACCAGAAGCTCGGTTTTTCCAAAAGACATACAGAACAAAGGGGGCAAACTGTGGGCTCAGGAGGTCACCGAGGTGACTGGACAGTGCCTGGGGGCTGAGAGCTTATGCTGGTGGCAGTAATAGTGGTCATTACTGAGTACTTTATACTCACCTTCCCAGGACACAGCTCCCAGCTGAGCAGCCCTCCCAGCCTCTTTTGCAGTGGGGTAAACTGAGGCAGGGGAGGGGGGGGCAAGGGTTTGCTCCAGGTCACACACAGGCCATAGGCAGCACAGAACCCAGATGTGCTCAGTCCCAGCCAGGAGAACCCAGGACCCCAAGGGAACGCCACCCCACACCTTGTCCTTAGGACCCCGGGCAGCCAGTAGACACTCTGGAGATGGCTCACGGTCTCCCTCACCACCAGACAACAGGGCTTGGGGTGGGTCTACACTGAGCCCTGTGCTCCCAAGACCCGGGAAGGTGTGCAGTGAATGAGACAGACCCATGTCTCCCACCCCCAGGAACGTGGCACAGGTGTGTTCCTCCCAGGCCTCTGTTTGCTCATCTGTGAAAGGGGCTCGAGGTTCCCTCAGCATGTGGCTGTGTGAGGGCGTCAGGGCCCAGAAGGGTGGCTTCGGAGGGTGTGGGTTCCGTGCCCTGCTGTGCTCATTGGCACATTGGACCTCCTGCAGGACAGCGTGTCCAGAGGGAGTCCAGGAGGAAGGGCCCTGGCTGGCTTCGGGTCTCCCTGGCCTGTGTGGCCAGGCCAGCACCCTCACATCAGCTCTGGCACCTAGGTGCTTCATTTGCACTCATTCTCGTGCCGTTAATACATGTTGCCTAAAATAACATTGCCTAGAAAACGAACTCACCTATGATACTATTTTTATCACTTTTTTGAGGAAAAAAACATCACATTTCAGCATTTATAGCTGTTTCCCATTTCTATTTGGTGTTTGGTGCTAAACTTACAGCTGGGAATTCTGGGAGAAAGTTCAAGGCCATCAGCCCCATTCTGTGCAAGTGTGCCCTAAGTCCACGCCCACAAGCCCTCCTCGTGGGGATGAGCATCTGCCCTGGGGTGTGCTGGTGCGTCCTGCTCTGGGACCAGCTCCTGACACGGGATGCTGTGGGGCTCAAGGGCTCACCCAGCAGCACCCATGGGCCCATACGGGTGTCATGAGCATGTCTGGCCCCAGAGGCCTCTGCCTCTGTGTACTTGCTTTAAGCCTCTGTCTGTGGACTCGGACAGCTGGCACCATAATGTATCAGGAGTGACCCTCAACTGACAAGCAAAGGGACTGGATGATAGATCAATACTCCAGCCTCATGGTCTCTCAGAGGGTCCCGGGGCAGGTGGGCCAGGGACCAGGGAAGTATCCTCTGGTGAAGGGTCCAGCTCTCAGCTACACCCTCCCACTCCTGCTGCTGGAGATCTCCTCCCAAACAAACCACCCACACCCAAATCCTTGTCTCAGGCTCTGCTTTTAGGGAACCTAGGTGAAGGGAACATGCCTGTTTCTGTGTGTGCTGGTCGTGTTGCTGTGTGTACACACATGATTAGGGTTACTGGTATAGGTGGTAGGCTAGAAAGTGTGCCCCCCGCAAAAAACCCCTAAGACGTCCACATCTTAATTATTGGAAACTGGAGATGTGACAGGGAAATATATGACAGTGGGGGCTTTGATCTCAGGTGGACTGTCCTGGGTTGTCTGGGCAGGCCCCAGGTGCATCATAAGTGGGGCAGGGGGAGGGCTGGGACAGGCGAAGGCCACATGGCAGGAAGGATGGGAGGGGGGCACCTGGAAATACTGAGGAGGGGCAGCATGCTGGGCCTGAGGGATTGTCCTTACTGGCCACCACTGGTGGCAGTGAGCAGGGGAAGTCGCCCTGATAGCCTTTGGAGGCAGATGCCTATTTCACGACAGACAGGGAGGGCTGGCCCAGCCTGCAGGGATTTACAGGTAAGAGGAAGCCCATCTTAAACCACCTGAAGTAGTAAAGGGGGGTATGGGTTCTTGAGCCTGGAAGGTGGGAGCTGCTGTGGGCTTCAGGGCTGGTGTAACTCAGGGCTCAGTGATGCTACTGGGCACCTGGCTTCCCTACTGAGATGGATGGACCGTCCGGGCCCTGGTGCCCTCCCTGCAGGCTGAGATGAGCTGGTGCTGGGTCATGGCTGGCAAAGCAGACCAGGGGAGAGGGCAGGGCTGTGTGTGGGGCTCAGTCTGGCCACGTAAGGGTGAGGGTCTGGGGACGGGTGGTGGAGGCCCGCCCGAGTGGAGAGAGACCCCTGGAGATATGCAGTGAGCAGTGACACATGGTCACTGTGAGGGTGGCTCAGTGCCCTCTGTGCCTTCCTCCAGTGACCTGTGCCACCTGGTGTCGTGGGGGCCGTGGGGCCAGAGGGCCTGGGACCCCCAGAAGTGCAGGGAAAGAAGAGTGGGGGCCCCGCCCCAGGTCTGCAGTTTGTCTGGCCTTCGAGGCCTCGGGCTGTCGCGCTGGGGCTGCCGACCCTGGGGCACATGCCCTGGGTCTTCCCTGGGTTTCAGGGACACACTTTCCTGCTGTGCCAGGCTCTGGGCTCTTGAGGGGAGAGTGCAGAGTGGCACCTCCCGATGTCTCTCACGGGTGTGTGCGCTCTGTGTGTGTGCCCACACGCATGTTCCCTGTGCGCTCCCGTGTGGATTCCAGGGTACAGATGTCCTAGTAGACGTGTGTGTGTGCGTCTGTCTGCATGTGTGTGTGAATGAGGGGGGGAGTGAGACCGGCTTCCTCCTGCAGACCTGCTCTTGAGATACTGCCAAGTTGTCTCCATTGTCATGTCAACCAAATATTTTCAGCCTCCACGCCCAGGAGCCTCCAGAGCACACTGTCTCCTCGGCTCTCAAACCCCGGCCAGACTTCCAAACCGCTAGGCAGATTTCGATTCCCTTTTTTTAGCTGCTGAATGAAAAAAAATAAGCAAACACAAATCTGCTGATCCCAGGCCGCCTCCTCTTTTGGAGAATTTAATTTCTGAGCTTTGATCTGATACCAGGACCCAGAGGACTTGTTATTTCTAAATAATGAGCTGAATGTTTGTGTTCTGAGCCTGAACTTTTCTGGTTTGGGGAAAAATATGACTTTCCATAGAAGTTCTTTGATGCGGCCAGTGGTGTTGTCCACACAGGGATGAAAAGGCCTTTCAGAGGGCTGGTGGCTGCAGGAGGGGGCAGTCAGGGCCCCAGGCCCTCCGGGGGCCCACCCTACGTGGCTCCACCTTGGGGGGTGTGGGCAGCCGCAGGGGAGGGGCTGCCGGGACGCACCCTTTCCTTCCTGGGGGTCCTTGTACTCCCCGGAGGCAAGCACAGACGGAGTGTCCCTGGTGAAGCTCGGAGCCCACGGCTGTTGTGCTGGGGAGATCCCAGGCCATCCTCAGGACCCCTTTGGAGAAAATTCTCCTACCAACTTAGCCCTCAAACCAAGACAGGGACTGGCACTGCGGCCCCTTTGGAGGAGACAGACAAAGGCGCCCCTGCTGGCCGATGTGGGTTTGCAGGTGCTTTGGCTGCAAAAGGAGACAGAGGTCAAAGTGCACCCGCCAGCCGCCTGGGAGGGTGCAGGGCTGGGTAAGCACCTGGGGCTGGGCCCTGTACTGTTCCATCTGTGGCGGCTCGGGGCTTGGTGAGGGTGCTTGGGAGAGCCCACTGCTTCCTTCCTGCCCCGGGGTGCCCTGGCACCTGCAGGACGGCCACACTTTCCCTGGGAAGTGACCGTTCCAGGTCAGGGCTCGGGGTGAGCCTGGGGCCCCCTCCTTGCCCAACCCCAGCAGTGACTTCATACCCCGGGAATGGCTGATTTCACACTTCAGATAGCATTTCTCCTGGAAAGCAGCCCTGCAAGCTGTGGCAGGCATTGGTCCCCGAGGTCAGGAGGCAACCCTGTCAGTCATCCGCCACCGACCCGAGCTCTAGGCAGCTGGGAAGAAACACCCGCTGCTCCTCGCCCCGAACCTTGTCCTCCCTCACCCACTGGAGGAACTCAGGCCGGGCCCAGCGCGATCTCTGCGCTTCAGGGTCCTTGCCCCGCACCCCCTTCTCCCCCCACCCCCCCCTCCACAGGGCCCACCTGTGTCAGCCAGACCTGGCCTTGGTGTTTTCTGCCAGAGGTCCTTGGACTCGTGGGCCGTGGGCCCAGGTCCACTCATGGGCCAGCCTGGGACTGGGACATGCTTAAAAGAGAAATGGAATAATTTAATTAACAGGTAATATAGTCACATGGTTCAAAACTCTGGTGGGCTTGGAAAGAGCAAGGAGCCCAGTGGGAGAACCAAAGAAATGCAAGTGAAGTGTGGGCTCCAACCAGTGACACCTGTCAACGCCGGTCAGTAACTGGCACGCACCACATGCCCCAAAGACAGTAGTAACAGGAGAGAAGGGGTGCTGGGGTCTGGGCACTCTTGGCACTGTGTGCACGGCTTTTCTGTCAACCTAAAAATGTTCTAAAATAAATTTTTAAAAAGGTTTTATTTATTTATTCATGAGAGGCCCAGAGAAAGGCAGAGACACAGGCAGAGGGAGAAGTAGGCTCCCTGCAGGGGAGCCCGATACAGGACTCGATCCCAGGACCCCAGGATCACGACCTGAGCTAAAGGTAGACGTTCAACCACTGAGCCCCTAAAATAAAATGTTTATACAGAAGAAGTGGGAGGCTGACCATGTGCACCCTGAGGAAGCTGGGTTTTGACTTCTGCTTCTGTGAGTGCTGGGGTGGGGGGGGACCCTGATGCTGAGGGGCCTAGACAGGTTCAGCCAAGAGGGGAGGTGTGCAGGCTGGGCCAGAGGGCAGTGGCTGGTGAGGAGCAGGTGTGTGTGCAGGAGGTTTGTTCTGAGTGTACTTACCCCTATGTCTGTGGGGCTTGCAGGTGAGTGTCCAGCCTCGGACACATAAACGTGGAGTTGAGGGTGCGCATGCCACAGGTGCTTGCATGCACACCAGGGAACCCCACCCCGAGATTTACTGATTCAGTTCCCCAACACCACACCTGTTCTATTCAGAACAAGTCTTCTCGCCAGGATCCTGCTCCCAAGTGCCTGGCTGTGTGAGGGGCCCCAACCCTGCTGTCGCCTTCCTCCTCTCATGGCAGTGAAAGCCCTGCTGACCTGCTGTGTGTCTTGCTGGCCTCCCTCAGCATCTCCGCTCACAGCACCAGGCAGCTGCTTCGTGGGAGAAGTGCTGAGTCTGGGGCCTCCTTTCTCTGTGATGTCCTGGGCCTCACGCCCTGGCTGTGCCGGTGCTCTGCTGCATGCCGGCAGGTGCTTTCTCCCACCTGGCTAACCAAAGCCCAAATCCGAGTCTTCATTACGCTTAACGACTATTTATTTTATGGGCCCTGTATGATTTATTTAATAATTTCCTATTAAAGGGCTTTTTGGTCATCACAAATAATAATGCAGTGCATGACTCTGTAGGGAAACCATCTACCTGTGTGCAACTCTACACACAGGATAAGTAAATTGCTGGGCGGGGGGGTGGGGGTGTCAGAATCTCTTATTGACAGTGACACTTATGGACCATGTGGTTGTGCTAACTTGAGCTTCCATCAGCAGGGTACAAGGGTACCCACGAGTTTGCAAATATGGAAGATTGTCCAGCACTTTACTTTTTCCCAATCTGGATAATAATGTGAAATCTCCCTTAGTTTTAACTGGCATTTCCCTGGCTGTGAGTATGACTGAACATCCCCCGATATGTTAAAAAGTCAGTTGCTGGGCAGCCCCAGTGGTGCAGTGGTTGTGCCGCCTGCAGCCAGGGGTGTGATCCTGGAGACCCGAGATCGAGTCCCATGTTGGGCTCCCAGCGTGGAGCCTGCTTCTCCCTCTGCCTGTGTCTCTGTCTCTCTCTGTGTGTGTGTCTCAATAAATAAATAAAAATCTTTAAAATTCTTTTTTAACAAGTCAGTTGCTTACGCTTATTCTCTTCACATGTTTCAATTAGGTTGCAAGACTTTATCTTATTGTTTTGTAGGAGCTCTTTACATATTTTGGAGATTAGCTCATGGTTTATTTTATAATTATTGATATCTTTTCCCCAGTTGGTTGACTATCTTTTGACTTTGGTTGTAGCATCTTAATATCTTCTTTATGTATATCCTGCAATTTTTTGTTATGTTTATTCCTAGGAATTTGCTGTTTTGCTGCTGCTAAAATATGCTGTGTGATCTCTCTGTTTGGTTATTGAGCCCAGCACTCTTGGCAATGCTAAATAAAGTCAACCCAACCAACTGGGCAAACAACAAATGTTTACTGGGCACCTACCTAGGGTTTAAAATATTTTCTGAGTGAAGAGGCTTCACTGGGTGCTGAGGAGATACAGGGATAGAAGATTGAGTCCTTGTGAATCATGCAGAATCTATTGAAAAAGGACACAGAAGTACACATCGGTTGGCAGCTGGTGGGTGGTGCCAGGCAAAGGGTCAGGACCTTGTTGTCATAGGTGGAATGTGCTTGGTATAGGCCGCCCAGGGAGCACCAGGCTGGATGGGGCGGGATTGGTGCCCAGCAGGAACCTGGGCACTGGGCACAAATAGGCCGTCTCTGCACAACAGAGGAATACACATGAGAACATGAAAAGTGCCCTTCTCACCCATGCCTGAAACATGGCACTTTATTTGCCCACCAAAGTGGAAAGATTTCTCTGAGTGATAAATTCCAGAGTGAGAGAAAATGCAACTAGAGCACCCATTCCGCGGGAGACTGAGTATTTTTGTGCTCTTCTTCAGATAACTTTTCTTTTTTTTTTTTTTTTTTTCTCAGATAACTTTTCTAGAGAACAACTGGACAACACACACCACAGCCTCACAAGCAAGTCCCGCTCTGGGCGTTCGTCCCAGGAGAGCACTGTGAGCGGGCCTACCGCCTGTCTCAGAGTAGGCGATTGGCAAATTCGCTATGCCATCCATTCGACGGGATTCCGGGCAGCTTTCCAAGTGATATTTTGGAATATTTCATGACATTCATGACCTCACATGAGGTCATAAAGACATGTATGTATATGGAGAGAGAGGTATATGTATGTATACGTGCATATATAGAGAAATGTGTGTGCATGTGATACAAGAAATAGAATGCCAGAAACCATTTTAGAGGGTGAATTGCCCTCTTGTCCCCATAAAGGGCCAGGTAACTACAAAGCAGTACCTGTGTCCCCACCTGGGCCCTGGACCCATGGTGAGGACACCTGGCTGGGACCGTCTGGCACCTGCTGTGCACCTGGCTCCCGGTGAGCAGCGGGCCTCAGGGCTCAGCTGTCCCACCAGCCTCATGTTCTGGCCCAGCCGTCTGTGTGGGCAGTGAGAAGCTGGTGGGACTGCCACCAGCTCATACGCGAGGGGTCCTGGAAGATCTGCTGAACAGCCAGGTCATCTACTTGGAACCTGCACACCTCTGAAACTGGCTGGGAGGACTCACGGAGGTCAGGTGGGGGTCTTGTTACTTTCTACAGAAAGCAACCCGCTTTAACAGGTGTTTCTTGGGGCACCTGGGGGGCTCTGTTGGTTCAGCATCCAACTCTTGATTTTGGCTCAGGTTGTGATCCCAGGGTCCTGAGATGGAGCCCTGCCCCCCCCCCCCCCGCCTCCCTCCCCCCACCATCGAATTTTATGCTTAGTCTGGAGTCTGCTTGGGATTCTCTGTCTGCACCACCACCCTTGCCACGTTTGTGCTCTCTCTCTCAAATAAAGTAATACATCTTTTAAAGACATGAGTTTCTTGGGGCACCTGGTGGCTCCGTTCAGTTAAGCGTCTGACTCCTGGTTTCAGCTCAGGTCATGATCTCAGGGCTGTGGGATCCAGCCCCGCGTTGGGCTCTGTGCTGGGTGTGGAGTCTGCTGGAGATTCTCTCTCTCCCTCAGCCACCCCCCTCCCCCCAACGCTGCATGCACGCAAGCTCTCTCTCTCTCTCTTAAAATAAATGTGCTTATTTAACAAGACGGAAGAGCAAGATTGAGGTGAATGCAGCCAAATGATCCCTTGCTGGCTCTGACATGTAGCAGCCGTGGGGCCTGACTGTTCTCCTCTCTGGGCTTGACGTCTTTGCTTCCGAGGTGGCTGTGCTGCTGCCCATGTCAAAGCTGTCTGGTTGGAGGAGCTGGTCTGTGCCACTTGCCAGGAGAGATGCATGGGTTGGGCGCTAGGGACTGGGCTTGACCAGGCTCTGGCCTCCCTCTCATCCGGTGCTGAGAGTCCCCTTTCCTCAGCCCTCAGAACAGGGACCCCAGACCCTGTAGGCCATCACTTCCTCCCTCCCTAGGGTCCCCGAGGCTCTCATGGGCCAACATTCCCTACATTCATCAGGTGTGTGACCCACTGCTGAGCCTGCTCCTTGTCTGCCATGATCTCCTGTTTGTCCACCCACTCGGCCAGTCAGCTTGCAGGTCACAGCACTGGAGCCTGGGCCATTTGAATGCCAGGCACTGCACCGGGCATTTGGGGTGAGCCAAGAGGCATGTGAAGCTGTGTAAGAAAGCACTCCACAGCTCCATGGCTCAAAGCAACAACGGTCCTTTCACACTCTCTCACAGATTCTGTACTGGAGGACTTCAGGAAGGGCTCAGCTGGGGGGTTCTGGCTCAGTTGCGGCTTCTGCGGGGCAGCTGCCCAGCTGGGCCGGGCAGGCCTTTCTCTCTCTCTGTCACCTTGGGGCTTCTACAAATGGCCTTCCGTGTAGGCCGGTGTGGGTGTCCTTACATCATAGCGGCATTGTGTACCCACACACCAACATGGCAGCTCAGGGCTGCCAGCACCCTCCCTGGAGGACCAGGCCATCAGTAGCCCTGCCCAGAGTCCAGGGCTGGAAACTGGGTCCATCTTCCTCCTGTAGGAGGAGCCATGGGATGGACATGCTGTTGTGCTCGTCTCAGAGGGACATGACCTGCCACGACACATGGCCGTGCAAGTGGGCCATTGGGGTGGAGCGAGGGCCTGGTGTGCAGGCCAGCAAGGATGCAGGGTGCAAGCCTTGTGGGCTGGCCCAGGACAAGTGCAGCGAGACACACTGAAAGAAAATATCAGACCTCAGTGAATGATGAGATTTGGGTGATGTCACGAGGACTGACACTGGCCACACCATAGAGAGTGATGCGGGTGACCACAGCAGACCAGTCAGGACCCCACGGACGTTGTCAGTGTGAGTTCCTCCGCTTTAAGGGAACCATGCCTTTTCTCATGGTCTGGGCCTGAACAAGAGGACCGTATGCGTGGCGCATGCCCCATAAGATACACCTGCCAGGTCAGCCGAGATAACGCAGCAAAACAACACCCACGTATAATCCAACTACAGGCAAACATCTCGCGTAAGGCTCACGGCACACAGATAAATGCGGGAGAGTCGAGGCTTTACACATTGGCCAATCAGATAGGGTTGCCCCGGAGTTACTGTGTGTTGGGAAATGACCTCATAACATTACAGCTTGTTACTGATTAATCTTGTTTGATAGGGGAGGTTATGGGGCCTTTTAGTAAGGGCTACTTATAATTACAGACCAGCTGAAGCTTCCAGAATTATGAAGTGCATTTCAGGGTATTTGAGAACACAGGACACCAGCCAGGGTGCCCAGCACTCGTGGGCGGCTGAGCTTGCACCAACCACTGACATGGAGTCAGGGGTCCTGGGGCTACAGTAGGCCAGGAGGTTCCTCGCCTCCTCCCAAGGGGTGGATGTTTCAGTCTGTATATTCTGGAGGGTTGGTAATACCTCCCAGGACTCCAAAGCCAGTGGGGACCCCTGTGTCATTGACCTCTGTGCCCATCTGCTTCATCCTTTCCAGAGCGACATGACAGCAGCCACATCGGATTCCCCAACAGGAACCAGTGCTCACTTGGTCTGAACTGCCCCAGAACAAGACCTGTTTGGGAGCTTGGCTCAAAGTGCCCGCGGGCTGGTACAGGACACACCAGTCAGATAGCCACCTGATGCCCAGAGCATCCTGAAAAATTGGAATAAAGATGGAGCCCTGCTCCAGCTGCAGGCGAGGGGAAGGAAGTGCCTTAGGAAGCACCAGGCTGCAAGAAAGGAAGCGCCAGACCTAAGTGCCTTAACCTAGGGAGGGCCACTGGCTGACTGTGCTGAAGCTCCTGAGGCAGGGCAGGTTCCCGGGTCCGTTTGGTCCAGTGGCTCAAAGATGCAGTCAAGGCCTCAATTTCTTTCCATCTCTGCCTGTCTTCAGCATAGTTGGCCTTCTTCCAAATCCAGTTCTCTCTCATGGGCACAAAGTGGCTGCTCCAGTTCCAGACTTCACATCCAAATAGCACCCTCCCCGGGGAAAGAAAATGTGTTTGTGTCAGTGGTCCCCATAGGGAACTGCCCTGACTGTGGCCAGGAGAGAGGAAGATGTGATGGACATCAGTGAATCTCACCCTGCAGGGAAGAGGGGCTGTGGGCAGCTAGGACCCAAGCGTCCGGGCTGTGGGTATTGGGGGTGGGGAGGGAGGCAGGATGCTGAGTGGAGGTGGAGAACTGCAGGGCCAGATGGAGCAAAGCCTGCAGCTGCAGCAAGGCATCTGGGTTTTATTTCTAGTCAAATGCCTTGGGGGCAGGACAGACAGAGATCTGTGCAGGCCAGTGTCTCCTGGCTCGTCTGGGGAGGAGTAGCACGCTCTGGCAGGGAGCCGGGCATGAAGCCCCAGAGGCAGCGGGTGGTAGGGGCTTAAGGGGGGAGGGGCCTGAAGCTGACACTCCCCCCAACCCAACTGACCCTCAGCTGTGTGCCTCTCCTGGACCCAGCACTCCCGCAATTCCTCCTTGTAGACGCGGAGACCTTGCACACAACAGGCAGCTTTCAAGATCACAAGCCAGCAGATGGCAGCAGGATTTGAACTCAGGCCTGTCCTGCAAGTCCAGGAAGGCAGCTGCTCCCAGGGAGGGGGCACTGAGCATCCAGATAGCCCAGGCTCCGGTCCTGGAGGCTGTGGGGCCAGCCCGGTGGGGACCCTGGCTCCGGGGAGCCCACGGCTGGGCTCTCAGACCTGCTGCGTCTGAAAGGAGGGAGCAAGTGAGTGGTCCCAGCAGGAGCACCCCCCCCAGAGGCTCTGCAGGGGCCCCATCTAGCACACCCTGCCGGGCGCTCCCCATCTTTCAGGTGAGCTGTTCTGCAGAACACTGATGGACAGTCCTACAAATGAAGTGAGTTTTGTTTGGCGAATGTGATCGATCGCTGCCCTGCGGGGAGACCTGCCTTCCTAATCTACTTAATGTGGCGTTTTGAATTCTCCCGCCAGCTAGTTCTAACAAGCTACTGGTTTCCTCATTGATTAATGAGATCAATAAAATCTTTGATACATTTTATACTTGTGTGACAGTCATGATTTGGACTTGGATCTGGTCATCCGAGGTGTGGTCCAGGGGTCTGGGGTGGGCAGGGCTCCAGGGAAGATGGAGAGGCTAAGCCGGAGGACGGGCTGCCCTGCCTTTCCCCGCTGAGCGCCTCTCCCACGGGGCCTCCCCAGCACCCAGGGTTGCTGTGTGATAGCCCTGCCCCCCTGCCCCCTGCAGCGGTGGGTATCCTGCTCATACAGGTGCTGCTGCACCTCCAGACTCTCACTCAGGGAATTCACTCTCACTCTTACTAGGGTGTTAGTGGCTGATGCTGGCTTTCCATGGATGTTCTTGGACATTTCTATGGACATACCTTTAAAACCAGAGGATACTCAAAGTAGGCCCTTGACCTGGATCAGCCCTACCCAGATTCAGAATTTCTTCAACATTCCTGCTTTCAAAATAGAATTTAATGGAAAATCTGAATTCTATGCCAGAGGACATCTGTGTTTATTTTAGTACAAAACACTAGGGGGACAGGTTAGAATCAGCATGTGGATTTCCAAACTCCATGACTCCCTCAGGAGGGTGCCTGAAGGTAGCAGTTTGACAGACCTCCCTAGAGTCCCCCTCAAGGGTGACAGTTCAGGGGTCCCTCCTGGCCACAGCTAAGAGCAAGACCCTTTCTTAGCCTGATGAGGAGTAAATCCAGAGACTAGCCTTTAAGTTTGCTCAGAGACCCTAAAAGAGTATTTGGGGATGGACGGGAGAAAGGGAACATACCGCCAAACAGGACCTGGATACTTGGGTCCAACTTCTGTGCCTGCCTCTCAGGTGGGTCCCACTGTGAGTCCCATTGGACAGCTGTCCTCTGGATGCACCCCACCAGATCACAGGAAGTGGGGAAGAGCTTAGCTGGGCCAGGAAGCCCACCTGGGCTGAGGGTCAGAAAGCTCACTGGGCTGGGGGGCAGAGCTCATCTAAGCCCCAGGTCAGAGCCCACCTGGGCCTGGGATCAGAGAGCCCACCTTGGCCTAGGGTCAGAGCCCACCTGGGCCAGGGTACAGAGCTCACCTGAGCCTGGGGTCAGAGCCCACCTGGGCTGAGGGTCAGAACCCACCTGGACCTGGGATCAGTGCTCACCTGTCTCAGGTGATGCTGGAGCTGAGCAGGTGTGGGAAGGTGGGAAGGTACCAATGGTGTGTCCCCGGGGCTGTTGGTTAGGGGCCAGATCACAGCAGGGCCCCGGCGTGGCCAGGATGACTCAGCCCACCCTCTACTTGGTTTCTCTGGGCCGCACATGTTCCAAGGAGACATCTGGCATTTCCCTGTCCGTGTCTCCTTGGGGGGGGAGGGGCGGGGGGGGGGAAGGTTGGGGGGGAGGGTTGGGGGGAGGGGGGGTTGGGGGGGCTGGGGGGTGGGTGGGTGGTGGAAATGATTCCATGAACTCAGAGGCTTAGAAAGGCCTGGCAGTGAAGTCGGCTCCACAGGCAGAGCCGTCCCGCCGCCCCACCCCCAGCTCCATCACCCACGGCACACGTTCTTTTTCAGGACGACCCCCTGGAAGACTGCACCCCAAACCTGAGTCCTTCCAGTCGGGGTGGGGAGGGGGCGGGGCCTGGGCGCGGAGGGGGCGGGGCGGGGCGGGGCCTGGGCCGCGGGGCGGGGCCAGATCGCCACCGTGTGCGCTTGCTCCGGCCGCTGCCAACTCCAGGCTCCGCGGCCCGGCCCATCGCTGTCGCTCTGCTGCCACCTGGTGTCGCGGTGCGGACGTGCACCCTCTGGCTCTCACCTGTGGGACCTGCAGGTGCCCTGCGTTCCTGGAAGGCCAACCCCGCAGAGGAGCTTCTAGGCCGCAGTGATGGGCGTAGGGTGGGGATGAAAGGGAAGCTGTCCACTCTTCTGGACTCAGCTTGGGTCCCCGACGAGTACAGTTGCTCCCTGTGGTGTGGTGCTACCTGTAGTGCATTCATGAGCTGCTCTCCTCACTTTACCGCTAGGGAAACTGAGGCTGTGGTAGTGCTTCTCTCGTGAGGATGTTCAGGTCCTGCTGCATACCAGTCACTGTTCTAGGGCCTAAGAGACCCCCAAACAAAGCTCTGGTTTGTAGATGGAGCCTCTTTTCTAGAGTGGAAAGCGAATAAAGAAGGAGACAAATGCCAAACTCTGTAATAGAGTTAACGCACCATGACCCCAGAGTATGACATATCATTGTGTCCTGTAGCGGGAAGCACAGTTGCAGAGCAATCCAAGGGAGAGGTCAGTGAGTGGTGCGCTGCTGACTTGGACAGATGTGAGGACAAGGAGTGGAGACCATTCCAGGCCAGGAGACAGTGGTCCCAAGGCCCTGGGGCAGGAGCAACTGGGAGGCCATCGCTGGAGCCCAGTGAATGCGGGAAAGGCAGGGAGCATGGAGGATAAAGTGGGGTGAAGGGAAGCAAATCCCCAGGCCCTGTGGGGCGTGTCAAAGACATGGACTTATTCTAGGTGCGTGAGAAGCCTGGTGGGGACCCAGGGGGTGGCAGGGAAAGGGGTGGGCATGATGTGATCCAGAAGTCCCTCTCTGGCTGGAGCCAGCAGGAAGCAGGTGGGGACACGTGCTGCCTTCAAGGCTCAGGGGGACAAGGCTGAGGGTAGAGCCGGAGGAGGTGCTATGGGTGAAGGCTGATTCCCAGGTGTCAGGCCCAAATCACCCACAGGTGTGGTGGGAACAGGGCCAGGTGACGTTTTGTAAATGGTGACATTGCATGCATTATCTCATTATTTAGCACAATAGTCCAGGGCGTTCCATGCCTTATCTGACTTGATTGGCACAACCACCTGTGAGTCAGGGTTATTGCCCCCATTTCAAGCATAAGGAAGAGAAAGCTTGGAGAGCGACGTGCTCCCAGTTTCTATGGTGGTGAGGGGTTGAGCAGGGCTTTCACCGACATTAGGCTTGTGTGTGTGACTTAAAAAACTGAGGTATAATCCATGTAGCACAAAATTCACTATTTTAACTAGTACCATTCAGTGGTTTTTAGTATATTCACACCGCTGAGCAGCATGTCTAATTTCAGAACATTTTCATCACTTCGAAGAGAAACCCCTCTGCCATGAGCAGTCACTCCCAACTCCCTCCTCCCTCCTTGCCTTGGCAACTATGGATGTGCTGTCTGTACATGTTTGCTGAGGAACTGCATGCGAGCGGAATCCTACAACACAGGACCTAGGGGGATGGGCTTCTTTCACTTGCCATGTTCTCCAGACTCATCCGTGTGGTAGCAGGTGCATCACTTTTTATGGCTGAATAATATTTCACTGCATGGGTATGCCACATTTTGTTCATCCGTTCACTCGCCAGCAGGCATGTGGGTTATTTGCACTTTTTGACTCTTGCGAGCAATGCTGCCGTGTGTGTGTGTGTGTGTGTGTGTGTGTAAAGGTGTCTGCTCAGTCCCTGTTTCTATATTTTTGGGCACATACCTAGAAGTGGAATTGCTGGGTCACAGGGTAAGTCTATGCCTGCCTTTTTGAGGAGCCCCCAGGCTGTGATCCAAAGTCATGAGAGGAAAACTACAGACCAATATCCCTCATAGACAGAGATAAAAAGTCTAAATAAAATTCTATAAAATTGGTTCCGACATGTATGAAAAGAAAAATAGATCATGGCCAATGAGCTTATCCCGGGAATGCAGGGGTGATATAATGTTTGCAAATCAATCAATGTAGTTGACCATATTAACAAAGCAGCAAAGAGCAGCCGTGTCATTATCTCAGTAAGTGCGGGGGAAGAACTTGGCAAAATCTAACATCCATTCCCAATACAAACTCTTGGCAAACTAGGGATAGAAGTGAATTTCTTTGACCTGATAAAGAATTTGTTTACAAAACCCATGGCTGTTATCACATTGAGCAATGAAAGATGGAATGCCCTCTTCTTGAAATAGGAACAGGAGGGAGGAGGGAGGAGGTAAGGAGAGGGGAGGAGGAGGGGGAAGGGAGGAGGGAGGGGGAAGGGTGGAAGGAGGAAGGGAAGAGAGAGAAGGGAGAAGGGGGAAGGGGGAGGAGGGAGGAGGGAGGGAGGACACAAGGAGGAAGGATGGAGGAGAGAAGGAAGAAGACATCTGCAGACTGAGGAAGTACCCTTGACAGAAAGAACTGGAAGGTATAAGTCAGGAAGGAGAGAAGCGACCCCAAGAGGAAAGTCTGAGATGCAGGAATGGACTGTCAGTGGAGAAGACGGCCAACATCTGGAAACTATCCAGGCGCTCCTGAGTGAGACGAAAGGTGGAACGTGGATCAGTCCTGATACTTAGCTGCAAACAGGACACCTCCTCTGGCTCAGTTTCAGCAGAGAACACCCTTGTCAGTGAACATTGGGCCCCAGCTCCGCAGGTGCACTGACGGAAGCTGAGCCCAGCGTGCTGCGGGGCTTCTCGGGTGAGGCCCAACGGCTTTGGGGCAGGGTCTCTCCATGGAGCACGCTGGCGTTTGAGAAGGAGGATTCTTTGATGCGAGGGACAGCGTAGTTGACCACCAGCTGCCTGACATCCCTGGTCCCACTCCCAACACTGGTCAGCCCACGCCCATGGCCTTGTGTCAACACAAATACAGATACATTCGTGAGGTCTTCCAGGGGAGGGCGGCCCCGTCTTTGGCGAAGAACGTGGCACAGGGTAACCCAGAAGAGGTTCAGTCGCATCTGTCCCAAAGAGCTGGGCTCCTTGCCCTATGCTCCCCAGAACACAGCCTCCCCTGTGCCCGTTATCCACTCACATCGGCCACGTACAGATCCAATCTGCCTATTGAGCCAGTGTCCCAGAGAAGCGGAAGCCTCGGCCACATGCCCCTAGCCATAGAGGTACCCGGAGACACTGTTTTTACATCTACTATGGAGTCAGGAATCACATACGCAGGCAATCTTGCAAGTGCAAGGAGATTGATCCAAGTCTGCATATGGAGCCTATCTTGTGCTTTCCAACATTAACGAAGGAATCTAAACTTCCAGGCAACCGTTTTGTGCTCTCAGCTCACATAATCCAATTATTCCTAGTACAGAGTAAAATGCACTCATCTTCTCCCTAACGGGCTAACCCAGAGTCTCAGGGTCATGAGCCTATGTGGCTCCTATGTGTGATTAGGAGAAGGAATCTCTTCTCTAAGGCACTTTACTTACATCTCCTGGAAGATTTTAGCACATGTTGATGTTGTTAGAAGTAGGTATTTACTGTCACCTCCCAGAAAACCATCATAATAAATAGACGAGCGTATAAGTGTATAATGTGTACAACATGAGTGCAACTTCCTGTTTGTGCAGTGCACAACCTGTGTAACTATACTCAGTAGCCTTATAAGGTCTCATGCGCCTTCAAGTTCAACACTGTCGGGTAATGTCTCTACTTCTAGTTCAGTCTCAAGCCCATGTTGAGGATCAGAGGCCTAATACATAAAGGTCAAACAGCGCCGTGCAGCCTGCATCAGGGTCCCATCCTCGGCCTTATCAACATTTGGAGTCAGATAGTGCCTTGGAGGGGAAGCTGTCCTGTGTGTTGTCAGGTGTTAGCCAGGATCCTTGCCTTTGTGCAGTGCACACAATGGGCATTACCTCCCAGTTGTGATCATTAATGTTTTGTTTTTAAATTTATTTTATTCATGAGAGACACACAGAGAGAGGCAGAGACACAGGCAGAGCGAGAAGCAGGCTCCTCACAGGGAGCCCGATGCGGGACTCGATTCTGGATCCTCAGATCATGCTCTGAGCCAAAGGCAGACTCTCAACCACTGAGCCACCCAGGCGTCCTGGGAGCATTAATGTTGTATCTGGACTCTGCCAAGCCCATCCTGGAGGTGTCACCAGCCCCGGCGCACCAGAGGGAACACAGAGCATGAAAGAGGGCAGTCCACCCCACAGGGCTGCACTCGGCTGCCGAGGAAGGAAGCATGGAGGGAGGCTGTGTCCCCTCTCTGCTCAAGTTCATGGATCCCCCGCCACCATCTGATGTGCTCCCTCTGCTCCCAGGCTTGGGTTCTGTCCTCGGCAGTGTGACTCTGGGTCCATGATGACTCTGTGTTGTGGTTGCACCCGCACCTCCCGCCCTATCCTGCCATACTGAGAGGCCCCGGGTGCTCGGCGGGGACAGAAACAGCAACATTTCCCTTCCTCAGCTCGTCCCACTGCCTGCGTTCTGCACGGTGCCGAGAGGAACCTGAAGTGTCCTGGGAACGCAGTCAAATCGATGTGACTGCCAGTAGGCCTGTGAGCTGGATCCGGGCGGGCACTCCAGGCTTCTTGCCCCCTCCTTCCTGGGAATGCAGGTTCGCTCACTACCCTGGCTCCCGGAGCTGCCCCGAGGACGTGGCCTTGACACGGATGTGGTGGTGGTCACAGCTGTGCCATGTAGGTGACCGAGCCCAGTTCAGGTCTCTTGATCAACTTATAAGATTTGGAGGGGTGGGTGTGGGGCTGCTTAGAAGCCTGTGCTCCAGGCCTGGGGACGACTGTCCATCCTCCCGTGGGAGCAGTCCTCCCCGATGTGCGTCGGGAAGGGTTTATGCCAGAGAAATTGGGGTGTAGCAGTTGAACAAAGCTGATGGAGCACCTGGGTGGCTCAGTGGTTGAGCATCTGCCTTCGGCCCAAGGTGTGATCCTGGAGACCTGGGATCGAGTCCCACATCGGGCTCTCCACATGGAGGTTGCTTCTCCCTCTGCCTGTGTTTCTGCCTCTTTCTGTGTCTCTTGTGAATAAATACATTAAAAAAAATTTTTTTTTTTTAAAGAAAAAAGCTGAGGACCAACGCTGGTGACCCTGGGAACTACGGGGCAGTCCCTGTGAGCACAAGCGGGTGGGGGCGGCACCCCTACCCTGGAGGCAAGTGCCTGTTACAGAAGCCCAGGTGGTGCTCCAGGACTGGCTGTGCGTCCTCAGACCCCCGTCCTGTAGCTGGACGTCTGTCTGGCTGCTTGGTGGAGCCAGTGGGCAGTGGAATGGGGTTGCGGGAGAGAGCATGTTCCTTCCTCCGGTTTAAAGATCTGATCTGGAAGATGCACTCACAGCTCTGTCCTGGCCTTTCAGCCAGAAGCTAGTCACGTGGTGCCGTGAGCCCCAAGTGGCGGGGATGCAGGGGTGACCCGGAGCCCAGGCAAAGTCCCTGCCGCTGCCTAAGGAGCACTCAGCACTTAAGGGCGGGGCGTGTCTGCCGTAGTTGAGAGGCCACGCGGGTGGAAACACAACTTCTGCAAGCAGCTGTTGGCCGAGCCGAGGGAAGGTGGGAACTGTGGTGTTCTTCCTTGCTGTTCTGCCTTCTGCCCCCTGGATGCCGGCCTCTGCTCAGACTGTAGGGCACGCCTTAATCCCACACATCGCCAGCTCCCCAGTACCTTCCCCTCGCTGGACCCACTCTCGAGTGTGGGAGGGACAGATCCAGCATAATGTGTGGCAAGCTGCTTCCGGGAGATGGGAAAATGACAAACTAGGGGATCCCAGGGGCTGGGCTCCCCGTGGCCCACGGCATCACCCAGCCAAGCCAGAGGGGAAAGGTGGTGATCTCCGAAGGAAACGGGGATGAGGGCGTGGTGAGCTTTCTTAGGGGCCCTCAATAAGAAACTCTCTCTCCTCCACCAGGATCCTGAGCAAATCAGGAAACAGCCAGAGTAAAGAGCGTTTGCATCGAGAGCCCCGTGGGTAGCAGGACTGCGCAGCCCCAGGCGAGGCCGCCCTACGCAGCTGGCTGAGTGAGGCCACCTCCCACCTCCAAGGGCTGCTCCACGAGGACACAAGGACACGAGGACACGCACGGGAGGGAGGGAAGATGTTCACCTACATGTTCCTGAACCGCAGCCTCTCCGCCCGGGCTCGCTGGACAGACACTTCCCTCTGATATTGGCTGCCCTGCTCTTTTCGTGTGTGAGAGCTCCTCGTGTGTGGGGTCAGCCTCGTCTGAGCTCCCGCTATGCCGCCCCCACCCGCTAGTGCTCACAGGGACTGCCCCGTAGTTCCCGGGGTCACCAGCGCTGGTCCTCAGCTTTTTTTTTTTTTTTTTTAAAGATTTAAAAAATGTATTTATTCACAAGAGACACAGAAAAAGGCAGAGACACAGGCAGAGGGAGAAGCAGGCTCCCTACGGGAAGCCCAATGTGGACTCGATCCCGGGACCCAGGATCACGCCCTGGGCCGAAGGCAGACGCTCAACCACTGAGCCACCCAGGTGCTCCATCAGCTTTGTTCTCATCGGAGATGGCTCTGGGTTTTCTGGACACTGCATTTCCTTCCATGTTAATTTTAGAATTGTCACTTTACAAAACAACAAAAAGAACAGCCTGCGAATGTTTCTATGGGCATGGGTTGAATCTGTAGATTAGTTTTCAGTATTGGGTCTTCCCATCCTGAGCAGGGGACGTGCTCTCTCCCCTTACGCGGGTCCTTCCCAGCTTCTCTCGAGAATGTCTGTGTTCCCAACACAGAATTCTCTGTCTCCGTTAGAGGCTCCTGCGTGTGCAACACAGTTGTACAGGACATTGCTGCTGGTCTGTGCAAAAACAACTGCTCAAACGCAATTGTCTGCAGGCTCCTTTGGGTGTTCTACGTAAGCCGCCGTGTGGTCTGTCCCTTCTGTTCCTAGTCGTGTGCCTGTTAGTTGCTCTCCTGGCTTGGTCACCCACCCCGGTGGCCGGCGCCCCTGTCCTGGTCACGGTGGCGCGGGGAGCCCGCCTGAAAGGCAGCCGGCGATTCTCAGGCTCCGTCTGCACCACCTCAGCTGTCCAAAGTGACGGCTTCCAGTCTCAGCTCAACATGTGGATTTGTGTGCTTTCCCTCCCGGGGTTTGGCCGCGTGCTGGTCTGTCACTCTGAGCGGCCCTCTGCACCTCCGGAAATGTCGTTTCCATGCCCACCCAGCATGACCTTCCTATAGTGACACCCACGTCCTGCACCCCGTGCAGTCAGGGCTTAGCCCCGCTTCTGCCCTTGCCCCCCTGCATCCTTGTCGTGAGCTGAGCGCGCGTCGGTCCGCAACCCTCTCTTGCTCCGTTGGCATTTACCGTGATTTATGTCTACGATCTCACTGCCCGATTCTCAATTGCCCGTCTGCCATTCGTTCCTGCTTTTCCTCACTTTCTTGATTTCTTTTGAGTGAATCAAATGCTTAATTAACTTTGTCTTTCTGTTAACTTGTTGGTTATATTCCTTCACTATTCTTCATTACGGCTACTCTGGCAATTGCAAATAGATTCTTCTTTTATTTTTAAATTTTTTAAATTAAAAAAATTTTAAAAGATGTTACTTATTTGAGAGAGAAAGAGAGAGAGAGAGAGAGAGAGAGAGAGAGCATGAATGGGGAGGAGGGGCAAAGGGAGAGGGAGAAGCAGACTTCCCGCTGAGCAGTGAGCCAGACGTGGGACTCGATCCCAGGACCCTAAGATCATGACCTGAGCCGAAGGCAGACGCTTCATCCACGGAGCCCCCCGGGTGCCCTTATAATAGATTTTGGGCTTGCTGTCGTCTGTGGCTACTTCCCCACCTTGCTGCAATCTGGGAGCCTGTGCCTCCCACCCCCTCAGAGCTGTCCCCTTGCAGGGATTCTCCATGCAACGCTGTGAGCGCTGCTTTGCTGCCGACACTCACTTTGCCCCTGGTTGGCGTGTCGGTGCTGCTCTGCGTGCGTCTCTGTCCAGTACCACCGCCCTTCCGCCGGCATGGACCTCCGTCCTAGTAGTGTGCTAACCGAGCTATGTTTCCACCTCAAGCCGAGGCTTACCATAAGGTCCTGGCCCTTTTGTAAAATTTCAATCTGCCACTCTTTGGGAAGGAAGCATAAAGGCAAGGACTCTGGAGCTGGAACGCCTGTGTCTCATTGCTTGCCTCGCCAATTTGCAGGCTGTGTGACCTTGGGCAAGTGACTCAACCTCTCTGTGCTTTGGATTGCTCATTTGTAACATGGGGAGATGTGGCACCAACCACATAGGGTTGTTGGGACAATTAAATGAGTGAATACAGGCAAAGTGCCTGTTACAGAGTGTAGCCCACGGGCAGCACCGTGGGGAGCAGGCCACTGCTACTGTCATTGTTATTTTGGGTGAGGCCACGAGGTGAGTCTGAAATCTAAAGTCACGCTTGCACGTTATATGATTAACAGGTTCAGGGGCCATGGTGGGGATGCGGGGACAGACAGCATTCGAGGTTCGTCCTCGAACCCTGGGGCCCTGTGGGCAGGCAGGCTCCTTTCCAAGAGGAATGAAGGGGCTAGTGGAACCCATTCTGGGGACACCAGGGCTGCTCCAGGAAGTGCCATGATCCCCACAGGAGGAAAGTCAGGAACACGGGGCAGGTGGTGGGAGCCCTTGGGAATCTTGCAGCCCAGCCTGGATGGGGGTGGGGGCAGCCAGGAAGGCTTCTTCAGAGAAGCAGCCTGAGCACTGAGTCTCAGAGCAACACAAGAGGCCACTGGGCTGCAAAGGGAAGGTGACCTTTGGTTCCTTAGCGGACGGCAGAAAGTTGGGGCCCAGGCTCAGCCTGGGAAGCTGTTCCAGGTCCAGGAGCAGGGCCTGGAGACTCTCTCCAGGCAGCATGGGTGGGGGGGGGTTGCGGATGGGGGAGCGCCTCTTTTATTTACTGCATCACAGGATGTGAAAACACGAGGAATTAGTTCTTTTAATGGAACAACTGGTCAAACTGGGCTGTGATCTTTAAGAGTATTTTTAATGCTTCCATTTGATGATACATTTAATGCACACACATCATCACCTCACTTGAAGACAATATTCTATAAAAGGTGCACCTGCAGCTCATCACACCTGTGAGGCTGGAGCCCCCCACCCCTCACGGCGGCTCGGATCCTGGGCCCGATCTGGGCAGTCAGAGGCCTGGGCTGGGCCTTGTGTCCCCGGCTCCTCAGGGATGATGCCAGGTTGTGCCTTGTCTTGGGAAAGTCCTCAGGGCCCGGCCCATGTCTGTGACATGTCCTGGGCTCTGGTCAGCACCACAGACACAGGACCCACACTAGCCACACTCCCTCCGTCCTGGAAGGCCGCAGAGGCTTCCGACCAGGGCGAGCGGCCATCAATCTCGAGGTGATTATGGACATGATTTCTTCCCGGTTCCCTGAGCGCGAGTGACCGGCCTGGCCCCGCCCCAAATTACATCTCAATCAGTGTAAAAAGGCATTTGACATTTCCCTTGATTTATGTACTAACCTTTACATGCAGCGGCGCGGTGCACTGATTGCTCGCCTCGGCTGGGCTGCGTGGTGGCGGCTCTGGGAGCGCTTCTCAGCGCTGAGCGGCTCCGTGAGACGGGCTCACGGCCGAGACCTTGGGCGCGTCCCCAGCCGCCACCTGCCCTGGGAGGGGACATTCCCACGAGACTGGGCCCTCACAGGTGCCACCACACACTCATGTCTTGGCACAGAAAGGATTGGAGAGGCTGCTAAGATTGGTGACAGACCCATATGTGAGATTGGTGACAGACCCATATGACCCGTGTGACTGTGCAGCTGGGAGTGAGGGGGTGTGAGGTCCCAGAGACCCCCACGCGTGCCTGCCCCACCCTCCCACAGCCACCTGTCCCTTAGAGTGTGGCTCTAAGTGCATGGTGTCACGCCCTCACCGACACAACCAAGAACCCACACTCTGCACACTCGTGTGCACATGCACACAGACACCAGCAAAACCTGCATGGTTACACATGCATACACACGCACAGTGCACACTTGCAAGTACCCACTTCACACGGAGCTCACAGGCATAAACTGGTAGAAATGCACACATGGGCCCTCTGCACACTGCATGTTCACACTCACGTGGGGAATGTCACATGGGTGAACTGATGGAAGGAGAAGCCCCTTCTGCTGCCAGAGGTCCAGAGCACCAGGACAGACAGGGCTGGGCATCACACCTGCCAGGCTGGGGGTCTGCCGCTGGTCCTGCACATGTGGCCTGAGCCAGAATCGGTGCAGCGCATGCCTCAGAGGTGACTCCAGGGAGACTGGCAGGGGGTGGGGAGGGTGGCAGTGAGTGCAGCTTCAAGACCACTGGACAGTTGGTACTGCCTCAACTGAGATGGGGCTGGAGGGGCAGGAGGCTGAGCCGAGGGTCTCCACACCCAGCCCTGATGGTTGGACAGCTGCCCCTGTGTGGGGATGCAGGAGACGCAGTGCCCAGTGCCCCCCACTGCTGTGCCTGCCCAGCATGCCCTTTCTATGCCAGCTCTGAGCCTCACTGGTGGCTGGTGTGGCCATTCCTCTGGGCACCCCCATCCCTGCCCTGCACCTCCCAGCTGGCTGCCAGGGTCAGAATGGTCCTGGCCTCCGCTGCAGGCTTGTGTCCTGCCCTCTCTGGGACAGAGATGTTGCAGAGTTGTTTGCACCCCTCCCCAGTGCTGTGAGCCTGAGACCAAGCCTCCAGCACTGAGCAGGCAGACGGGCAGCACAGGGGTCTTGATTACCAGAAGGTATGCCCTCTTGCAACTGTTCCAGCAACAGAGACCAGGACCACAGCTCCCAAACTCTTATGCATCAGAAAGTTTATGAGAATGCAGATTCCAGAGCCCTCCTCAGTTGTATCAATTCAGAACTTGTTGGAGAATTTGCATTTCTTTCCTAGGGGATTCAGACTCAATGACCTGTAGACCAGGTTTCCACATTGTGCTTGAGCATGAAGGTCTTTAAGCTGCTATGTCTGTCTCACTGGTTATAATTCCACCATTAGGGGTATATTTCTTGGGTGAAAGCATTTATTCTCCATTGTGGAGCAAGTACCAAAACACTTTTGTATAAAAAAAAGTCCCTTCAGTTGGGAGTGTTAAGAATTACAAGCCAAACTACTTTGAGTCCAATAATAGAATATTATTGGCATAGATAACTGGAAAGTAATGACTTCAGGTATGGCTGGATCTAGGAGTTATGTTGTCAAGAATCTGTCTCTCCCCACCTTTTGGCTCTGCTTCTGGCTGTTCTATTTATTCTCCTCCAACAGGCTTTTCTTAGGCAATGGCAAGATGTCCACATACAGCCCCAGATTCACATTGCACCAGCCAGAAACTGTTCTTTTCCCACTGTTTCAGCGGAGGCCCTGGGGCTGGGGTTTATTCAGTTGATTCAGGGTCATGTGACCCTCCCTGCACCAATGTCTGTGACCAAAGGGAAGGAGTCATCTGACTGGGGAGATCTGGATCGTTCAAGGATGAGGGGTGTGCCAGGTGGCCATAGATGGGAGGGTCTGTCCCAACGGGAACATGGTGAGGACGTTGATTCTCAGGGGTGATCCTCCAGGCAGGACACTCTTCGGTTGCAGGTGGGGGTTCCTCTGGGCGAGGGGCTGGTTACCCCAGCGTTGACTCCCTCCCACCCTCCCCACCAGTGACACTCTGCTCGGGGAAGGTCCCGTGCCCCTTGGTCTGCTCCTTTGGGTGAAGTCCAGGTATTGGGGGCAAAGCTCCAGAGACAGGAAGAATGGGAGCCAGAGAGGCAGACCCAGAAGGAGCCAACCTGGGACAGCCCAGAAGCACTGTCGAGGCCTACAGACACATCCAGCCACCCCTCGTCCCATGGACTGCGATGTGAGGCCCTCGGAGGGCTGCTGGTGGGGGACATGGAGCCTCGGAGGCCCATCCCTTCTCTAGACCTTGGTTCCTCATCTGTAGAATGAAGACCAATTGCTCGCCCCATCGTTTTTGCTTCAAGTGCCGTGGAGAGTGCCTGGGAGGGTCCCTCTGCTCTAGCACTGGACCATGGGGGCCCTGAGTGCTGGCCCTGATGGGAGCAGCTGCAGATGGGGAGCAGGCATCCCCAGCAACCCAGCCAGGCCCAGCCCACATGTGAGGTAGATATGTCCACCTCGGGATGCTGGGCTCCTCAGGCCAGGTCTGGCTCGGCCCCCCACGCCAGCCCAGGCCACCGCCTCCAGGGGGGCAATGTCAACCCTTTGTGACGAGGGAGCTGGAGGTTTGCCTGCCCCCCTCTCTGGGCTGATGTGAGACACACTAGTCAGTTTCCTGGACAACATCCGGCCAAGTCAGTTAATCTAAACAGAAAACAGTAGGGAAAAATTGCTCCCAGCTTTTCAGAAACTGCACACACATGTGGCCTGCTCGTCTTCGTGTCTGGAACATCCTGCTCTGTAGGCCCAAGACTCCTCCGGAGACAAGGACATGTCCGAGATGCACTTACCAAGGCGCCTGCCAAATGCAGGATTGCCAGGAAGTCAGATGACTCCAGGGGGTGGGGTGACCCCAGGAGCCCGGAGAGCTCCTGCCCCCTCTGCTCCATCATGTCCTTGCCCCTCTGGGGTGGGCGATGCCAGGGACCTTGAGAGCCCCCTGACCCGCCCTGAGCCACACGGCCCTGGCACATCCCTCCGAGGCTCCACTTTCTCCTCTGTGTCACAAGAGAAGATGCAGGTCCCCGTTAGAGGCTGGCTGTCCTATCGCTACCATCTGAGCTTGTGCCCAAATAGCTCTGTTCTGCCCGTGAGCGCCAGGGGCCTGGACAGAGGAGGGAATTTTGCACCATGACTTGAAAGCCAAATAGGTTTTTATGAGGCTGTGAAGATGGAAAAGGCATCGTAGGAGAGGGAGCTACACGTGCCAGGGCATGCAGGCGTGACCGCGGCAAGTAGATCTGGCCAGCAGCGCCCAGGGAGACGCCCATCTCCTCCCCAAGCCTGTGGGTGAATGACACGAGAGTGTGCATTTCACATGCCGTGTGCGTGTGCAAGCGCACGTGAGTGTGTGCGTGCGTGAAGGTGGGCGTGCATGATGGCTGGGTGGAAATCTGAGGGACCAGTTTACACGTGGCGATGATGGCTGCAAGCCGTGGTCTCCCTCTGAGCCTCAGGGTCCCCCTTTGTCAGATCAGGGTGAGCTCTGCCCACACCTCCCAGGATAAGATGAGGCTGTCAGAGGCCACCAAAGAAAGATCCTCTTCCTTCTCTTGGCCTCAGGGCACGTCTGCATTACTAAATTGCTCTCAGGTATGGACAATACAGGGGAGGCCAGGCCCCCTGTGGGTCACCACCCTCACCCGGCACCAGAATTTCCCATCAATAGAACTGGTCCAGGTCTGAGTGGTTCTGGCTCTTGTCTTACTGTTCCTGCCTGGCTGGTGTAGACAAAAGTGGCTTTGCATGGATGCCCAGAATCCCTGCCACGCAGGTGCCCTCAGCCTGTACCTGTGACATTGAGGGAGACCATGGGCTGCACTGTCACCCCAAATGCACCTGTATTTCCTTTCCTGTGTGTGGAGATGGGCCCTGGCTCTGCTGCCTGCCAGGCAGGCAGACTTTGCGTGGCCCCAACGAGCCACCCGGTGCCCCACTTTCTTGCTGGGGAGCAGAGCTCCCTGTACCCTGTCCTCCAGCGTTCCAACCGCTGGTGGCCAATTGCATCTGTGGCCTGTAATAAGGAGCCATCAGGGGGCCCCGGCTCTAAGTTCATCCACGTTGGCTGAGCACTGCACGAGGCTCCCACACCTGGGGCCAGCGGCTCACCCACCACAGACACACTCCGAGGGATGGAGGCGGTGACACAACGAATGTCGGGAATGGGTGTGATATGCTCACTCTCTACAACTGGATAGTTCCCGTGAATCATTTGACAGAGACCTGGTCCAACTCTCTTCCTCTGGCTGCAAACTCAGGTACAAATACCATGGTGTCTCTCAAACCTAGAAGCTGAGCAAGTCTGGAGGGTGAGGCTAGGCCACCGAGGTGAGGGAGTCCTGGGCTTGCGAGGACCTGGGGCCCAGGGTGTGTGCGCGGTGAGTGTGGGGCTGTGCAATGGCTGTCGGAGCACCTGACAGGCCACGTGAGGACGGGGACCTGGACGGAAGGAGCAGGGGTTAGCGGGAAGGGCAGCAGCCTCCCCGCGGTGTGCATACCAACACGTTGCAGAGTGAAGTTAAATCAGTTCAAATGTTCCCACTCAATTTCCTTTTCTTCAGAAGCTGCGTGGCTGCGTGACTGTGCTTCATTATAAATCTAATTCTGTTGTCTTGGTTGAGCGAGCTCACATGCATGTGGACCAGGTCTGAAGTGGCCTAAAGCTGGAGAAACGCGGCCTCACAAGAGCACACGGGGCTGTTAATTTGCAGTCGATCGCGGCGTGGCCTGACAAGCAGCGCCTTCCGTTCCAGGAGCCAGTTTCTCTAGAACGGCAAGCGCATGGGTGAGGCCCACCTGCTAAGATGCGCTTGGTATTTTTAATGGGATGAAAACATTAATTTTGCAAATGTTTATGGATTGCTAACTTGGCCGAATGCAAAATCAAGTTACAGGTGATAGATAGCTTGTGGCCTTCCTGGAATCCTCCTGGAGTATTTGCCGCCGGGGCCACACAACAGGCTCATCCCCGTGGAGAAGGGGGTGGCGGTTCCCGCACCCCCTCCTGTAGAAGGCATGGGTCCACGCCCAGCTCGCAGTCCCGAATCTGGGTTCCCAGCTCAACAGTCCCACTGTTGAACGGTGGCTGTAGCTCAGGGATGGTGGGGGCGTAGGTCCTGGAGTCTGATTCCATGTAAGCTCCAGCCTAGAAGGTGTTATTCTGCCCTCAGCCTGGCATCCCGGGCATCTGGCTAGTAGAGGATGGACCGCGGGCCTGCCTCTGCTCCCAGATGCTCCCACGAGGGCTCTCTGAACCTCAGTGTTCTCCCCTGTGAAATGGAGCTGTACACCTGCCCCGTCCCTGCTCTAAGCTGCGTAGTGGGCAGCAGGTGCTCTGGGAGGGGCATGATCCCCCTTCTTCTTGGCTGTCACTACATTATCCTCCTCTCTAGGGCATGGAGCTGGAGGGGCATCCAGAAGAGGTAGGTGGGGGGCCAGTACCCAGGGAGGGTGGGGACCCTGGACCCTGGCCCTGCCCTCTCTCATCTCCCAAAGTCACCTTTGGCTGTCACACTGCTGCCTGGCCAGGGACCTTGGGGCCCTCTAAGACAAACTGCTGACATGTGTGGTCAGACCCCTGTGCTCAAACCCCACTGCACGCCTCTCTCTGCCTCACCCATGAAATGGTGAGGCACTTAATATGGCCTGAGCATCCTCAGAACAGGACCTGGCACCCTGCCACCTCTGTTACCTGGGTGGCCATCTGGGCTGGACCCCTGCCTGCCAGGCTGTGGTCTGTGGGGTGAGCATAGCTTCCTGTGAAGGATGGGATGCCCTTTTGCCCTGTCTCCTCAGAGGAACTCCTGGGCGTGCAATATGACTGGGTACTTCCCTGCAGGAGTGTGCGGCTGCCTGCCTGACTGGGAGCTAAAGCGCCCCCGCCCTCCCCACCAGGGTCTCACACCCAGAGGTCCTTTCCCGTCCTCACGCATACCCTGGGCAGACACCCTCTGCAAGTGGTTGTCGTAGAGCCTCGGCCTGGTCACCAAACCCTTGAGGACTTTCCTCCTTGGCATTGCCTTCAGCCGCACTTCCTCAGATGAGCACCCTCTCCATCCCAGTGCTGTCCAGGAGAGCTGTCCCCTCGGACACCTGCCCGACTGAGTCCATGGTCTTCATGTAAAGCACTGGTCTCACTTCCGACGGGAGGCCCCTTAGTGTCAGCCTCCCCTGCCTCGGGTAAGTGGTCTCCCTCCACTATCAGGGTCCCCTCACCCAGTCCAGGTTCTAGGGCAGCCCCTGACCCTGGGCACCAGGAATGAGAGCTGAGAGTGCCCATCCCCTATTTCCCCTGGAAGGCCAGGCCCACAGGCCCACGCATCTCCACCCCCATGGGTCCTTCCCCCACTTGCTGTGGTGGGCAGTCTCCTTGTTCTGCATTCACAACTAAGATACACAGGTGGACTCCCCTAAGAGGCCCCAAGTCTGCTTAGGCCATGGCTGGACTTCTATCTGTCCTGGATTGGACTTCTTAGATCTGCTCCAAATCTGCTCACGTGTCCAGGACAGAAGTTTCAACAGAGCCAGCTTGGAGGCCAGGATGGGAAACTCTGAATAACCCACCACAGAAGGGCGAGGTGTGACCAGGAGGGGTGGTAAAGATGGCTGGGCATCTGGGGTGCGGGCCCTTTCCCAAGGCAGATCCCCACCCATTGCAGGCCCTGCAATGCTTATTTTTAGTTTTATACTTTTGGTGAGAAACAGGCCTGTTTGATTTCTTGGAATGTTTCTGCAGAAGGTCCCAGGGTCCTCAGCAACTAGATAATCTCGCCTTTGCTGGAGCTGCACCCACACAGCCGAGGGTCTATCCTGGGGGGTTGGAACCAAAGGAATTTCAGAGGGAGCCCAGACCCTGGGGTGGCAGGAGCAGGAGGCTCCTCTCTGGCCCTGTACCCAGCTCAGCACCATGGGCCTCACTTCACCGTGGAGGGGTGAGGCAGAGAGGGGGATGGTGCCAACCCTGGAGTGGGAGGCCAGAGTAGATTTACTGAGGAAGCCACCCATGTGGGAGAAGGAGAGCCCCCCGGGGCCACCCCTCCCACTCTGGAGGCTCCAGGTGGCCCCATCCCTGCCTGCCTGCAGGGAGGCAGGGAGCTGGCAGTGGCCGGGGCAGACGTGAGGTCCCAGGGAAGGAGCAGGAGCCCTGGGGGCTGCTTCCAGGAAGGGAGGCGCCCAGAGGACTTGCCCGGCTTGGGGGAGCTGGTTTCCATGGGGCCGGTCATGGCCCAGTCCCTCCCTGCCTCTGTCACTGGGTGTGGGCGGAGCAGAGGATCGGGACGGGTGGGGGTGGGGGGAGACATGAGATGAGAGACACGGTCCGTCTCAGCTAAGCCCCCCATGCTACACATGAAGAACCCAGGGCTCAGGAGGGCAGATGGCCTATGCGAGGACATGCACCTGCAAGGCTCCCAGCCTGACGCTGCTCCTAGGACCATGGGTCTGAAGACCCCCAAGGTCATTCTGGGGCAGCTGATTGAGGCCTAGAAGATGCCAAGGAGAGCTGGTGCCAACGGGAACTCTAGAAGACCTGTCCCCCACTCTGTACACTATCTTCATTGGATCACCCACCCAGCCAGGACCTGTGTCTTGGTTTCATGAGTACAGGATGGGACAGGTCAGGAAGAGAGGCTTGAGGACCAGAGCAGGAGATATGTCTCTTGTGTCTGCTCTAGTAAGTGAACTGTACGGAGGCCACATTAACCGACGCAAGTGCCCAGAACTTGGCAAGTGATTGTCTGTCAGCAGGTCTGTGTATCAGAAAGAAGAGTGACAAACGGAGGCAAATGCAGAAGATGGACTTCAAACTTCAAAGGCTAAAGACATGGGTGTTTGTCTTGGACTTGGAGGCTGGGAGAGCATTCCCCCTACCTGTGCATCCTTCCAGCCACACTGGCCTTCTGCAAGCCCCCACGGCCACTCCGTCCTACCTCAGGGGCTCGGCTTACTACTCTCCACCTGGAATGCCCTTTCCGCCTGGCCATCTTTAGGGCCTCAGCTTGAACGTGGCCCCCTGGAGGGCCCTGCCCAGCCACCCTGTCTGAGCTAACTGCTGTACCCTGACTTGTCTCTCAGTTCCCTGGGCGCAGGCTTACTTCCCGGCCTCCTGGCTGTGTGAGGGCTCCATGCACACTGTGGGAATACAGGCTGGTCCATAATTGCACCCCAGCACCTAGCATGGGGCTCACGGATGTTCATTGAATGAGCACACAGACCGGGAGCCACTCAATCAGGGAAGGAAGGAATCTGAAGAGAAAGGAGGGGCAGACCAAGGTTCCAAAGGATGGCTTGGTATGGAGGGCACTGTCAGCGAAGGAGGCCTCTCTGGGGAGACGCAGCGATGCTGGACTTCAAGGCGGGCATGGGGAAGAGCACCCTCCGAGACCATTTTGTACCCACGGACCTGCTCGTGCTCCCACCCGGGTGCTCTCTCGCGTCCATCCAGATGTGGTCGCCTTTTGTCTCTGGCTGCGGTGGAGGGCCCCGGCCCGGCCGGCTGCTGTGAGGACAGACATCCTCCCTGGAGTCGGTGAGGAAGAGCTCGGCCCGGATGCCACCGAGCCCGGAACTCGGCGCCGCACCATGGTGGTTTGCATACAGCTCCCCTGAACCCCTGCACAGCAGCGCCTCCCAACTTTGTTAATGGAAACCCGGTGATCCGTAACTGTGTGGCAGACATCTGCTCGGGGGTAATGTGGTGGTAATGTACATATCGGTGATCAATCAGCGGATTTGCAAGAGAGGCATAAAGTATTTAATTATACGTGCGCCGGGCGGTCTGTGTGGTGGCGGTATTTGAATAGGTCAGAGCCGGCCCTCACCCCTGCGATGTTGTTTGGTATTAAATGCCACTCACTTGAAAGACTGGAAGACCTGCCGGAGTCGCGGGATATCACACACTGGCAAATTGAAAATGTCCCTTCGCTTTTAAAAACATGATTGATATCCTTTGCAAAACAAATGTTCTACCTCATAGTGCACAGACCTTGCCTGCCTGGCGCCTCCCCTTTGCTCGCTGGCAGCCAGTGAGCACCTGCCCCGGCCCGTGTGCAATGGGAGGACCTGCTAACAACATGTCAGGTCACCAGACCTCCTCTCCCCCTCCAAGGCCGGGGCTTCCAAAATTGTTCTATTTAGGACAGAGGAATGTTCCGTCCCACTGGCTTTGCTCACCAGAACAAAACATTGGGACACGGCTAAAACCCGAAAGATAAAATGCAAATTTTATTTGCTTGACAGGTAGCAGAAAAATATATCTTCAGATACTTTGTATGCCATCTACTTATGTATAATAAGTACCACCTGCATTGCATCACCTATGTCATATCTACTATCATTTAAAACAATGCTTTTAGGACAACTGGCAAAGGGATATAAATAATAGGAACGCAGACAGACATCACACCTACGATGCACATACACACATCCGTGTACACGACCACTCTGAGCCTGCACGAGCCACAGCCTGGAGGAAGTGTGAGCAGCCCAGCCCCAAAGCCACATGCTTGGGTCTGGGGCCTGGGTTCACCTGCATGCGGGTCCCCCATCTATAAAATGGGAATGAGAAATCATGCAACCAGCCATCAGGGCTGGTGTGCCAGCCGTGGAGACAACCCCTGTCCCGGGCTCAGCACCAGGTCTTGTGGGCAGCGAGGGCCCACCAATGTTGAATGCTTTCCCAGCAAAGAGTTCTGGTAGCTGGCATTTTCGAAGGAGACATGTCCTCTGTATTGCAGGCTTAGTCCTGCTTTCGGGAGGGCTGCTTGAGGGAGGCAGGGCTCCCCTCCTTCCATGAGGCCAACAGGCTGCCCCGCTGGCGGGACCTGGATGGACCAAGAGAGTGCTGACAGACAGGCAGTGGGCACATCACCACCAGGGCTCATCTCTGGACTCGGGGACGAGGCACTTCACAACATTTGTGACAGCCTTCTCCCCTTTCTCAAAACAGTCACATCAACCCGAGGCGGATGAGTAACAGTGCTGTAGTTTGATGAAATATCAGGGTGTCTGAATCAGAAGCAAGCCAGTCTAAGTGGGTCTCTGAGATGGCTCTTTCTGTCCTGGTCTCCTGCCTGCCTTTACCGGCCTGGGGTTTTTCAGAGTCTGATAAAGCACAACCATGTAATTCCCAGTCGAGACAGTCAGCCTCCTTGGGTGTGTTTTTGTTGTTTACACAATTAGCCAATCATTGTCACCTAGTGGATCAGATTAGGTGTAATCCATACTAATGTTCAAATTAAGTCATGGAAAGCAATTAACTCTGCAAAAATGGGCTGGTGAAAAATGATAAGGTTGGTCAAATAGTTTCACTGTGCATAATTGTGTTTTTTAAAACACCCGTCTCCACACAGTAATTAAATCATTTACATTTCAAATGGAGTGAACCCACCTCCAATGCTTGTAATTGTGCACTCCCTAATCGTACACCTCACAGCGTAGCAGGGATCTATCAACCGCCTGCTATGGAGTGTCTGCTTCCTCAGAAAACCAGCTGGGTGGAACGTGCCCAAATAGAAGCTTACTGCCTGCTCAGAAGAAGCAAGAAAAGTGTCCTTTGCCCCATGTTGGCCCAAATTTGAATCCCCCCCCCCCCCCCCCGCTCTTCCCTTCTTTCTGCCTTCTCTCCTGGATAGAAGAGCGCACGAGATTTCTTATGCAATTACGAACTATTCTGTCCACAGCATGAGATGCACTTACACTTCTGATCACATCATCTGCACCAGGGCCACGGTCAAAAACCTTGGGGCGACATTCATGGGATCAACTAGTATCTGACTTCACTGTTTGCATTTTATTAGCATCACTTTCAGCTCCAGGGAAGAAGCCCACCCGCCCGGCTAACTGTATGCCCAGTGCGTGGGCACCTTCCAGGCCGTGGCTGTCTAAGCAGCAAATCCTCAGATGGAGGTGGCCCTGAACCTGTCTTCGTACTCCTCAGAGTAGGACTCTTCAGGAGCTCTGGAGCAAACGCTTCAGGCGAGCAGGACCCCGTGAGTCTTCTTGCAAGGGAACTTTTCTGAAGGAGGAAGCCAGAAGACTGGAGTTCCTGTCTCTCCGGCCCCCGGGGGGTCTTCAGCTTGGAGCAAGAGGCTGTGCAAGTTAGTCTGTGGCAAAACCTTGCCTCTGGCTGGAAGTGGGGCTGAAATCACCTGGGAAGACCCGGGGCTGCCCGGGTGCCAGCCCCGTCTCATATTGTCCAAACGTGGAGGTTCATTTGCTGGGCCTCCAGCCGGGGGTTCCTGCCGTCCTGCAGGCCCAGGGGACACTTGAGCCCAGGAAACGGGTCTGGGGAGGACAGGATGTAGTCAATGCTGAACTTGATGCCCCTGGGCTCCTCCTTCCCCGGAGCGGCTGGGCTGGCGGGGGCCGGGGGCTGGCGGGGGCGGGGGGCTGGCTCCTGCGACCCCGGAGGCCCCTCGTTGCCCCCCGCGCGCGCCTCCCCGGCCCCTTCCCGCTTGGGGCCCCTGCGCCGCCTGCGCCGCCGGTAGTTGCCGTTCTCGAAGAGGTCCAGCAGCGACTCGCAGCCGCCTGCGAACGTCCAGTAGTTGCCCTTGCCTTTCTCGTGGCCCTCGGTCCGAGGCACCTGTGCGCAGGGAGGGGCTCCGCGAGGGGCTGGCTTTCTGGGCGCTCCCGCCCACCCCTCCCGGTCTGCGCGCTCTCCGAGGGCTCCGGGGCAGGCCCTGGATAGGTCCCTGTCCTTGCGGTGGGTGGCGTTGCTCAGGGAGCAAACTGGAGGCACCCCATTTGCTAAAAATGAACTTTCCAACAGCTGCTGCTGCAAGATCTGGCCCCGCCCCCTATGGGGCTGATTTGGCCCAGGAGCCCCCAAGCTTGGGACGGTCGCGGGCCCTTCGGGGAGCGGGATGGCAGTGGGGAGCTCACCTTGACGAAGCAGCTATTGAGGGACAGGTTGTGGCGGATGGAGTTTTGCCACGCGCGCTGGTTGGCTCGGTAGTAGGGGAACTTGCGCATGATGAAGTCGTAGATGCCGGACAGCGTCACCCTGCCCGAGGGGCTCTGCTGAATGGCCATGGCGATCAGCGCGATGTAGCTGCAAATAGGGGCGCGTCGGGCCACGCGGGGCGGTGGAGGGGACCACTCACGACTTGGGGGTCTGGAGTCCCCTCCGGGCAGCCCTTCCCTGCCCAGAGGCCGGCCCTCCAGAAGCGCGCTCCCTCGCCCCCAGGGCTCCGGGGGGTGTGGGAGGTGCACCCCGGAGGTCCCCGCTCCCCGTTTCTGCCCAGACCCAAGGAGCACATCTTCACACTTGGGAGTCTCCTCAAGGGGGTGGAGAGACATGCGGAGAAAGGAGGAACGGGTCCCTTCCCAGGGTACCCACCGCCCCCCGCTCCGGAGAAGAAAGCCCACCCTCCTCCGGGAGGCTCCTGGAGCAGGATCCTCGCAGGCCCCCAGGCTCCTACCACCGACCCCGCGGGCACCTGTACGCGGGCCGGGTGAGCCGCTTCTCCTCGTCGGAGCTGCCGGCTGGGTAGTCGTCGGCGTCGTAGTTGAAGCAATTGTAGGGATACTGCGAGCTGTCAAACATCTTGGCGCACCGGGTGCCTGCGGGGGGCCTCCGCGTCGCTGCCACCTCCTCCGCGCCGCCCGCCAGCCCGCCAGGTCTGTGCTGAAGTCCTCCCAGGCTCGGGCCGGCAGCGTCTGCACTGCGGGCTGCTCTACGCCCGAGCTGGGAGCCTGGGTTTCTGGGGTCCCCCGCCCGCGCCCACCCAGTTGTCTCGCATCCAATCCCAGCGCGGGGGAGGCCCCAGCCACCGGTAAAGCGGCCGAGGGAAGCAAGCGGGGCTCTCAGTGACCCGCTGACCGGCGGCGGACCGAGGAGGAGGGACCCGCGCGCTGGGTGGTCCGACGGGCGGGGCGCCACCCCGCCTCCCGCTCCCGCCCCGTGCGCGCCGCCGTGCTCTCTGCTCCCTGCGCGGGCCCCAGATTTCCAGGCAGAGTTGCTGGGTATCCCTCCCACCATCCCCCCCCTCCACCCGCAAGCCAGAGCTAGGGCTCCTCGGGGGCTCCCTGCACTGGCGGATGTCTCCTCAGAGCTCACCGGTCTGTGCGCCCTCGGTGCCAGGGAGTCACTAGGTTTTTCCCGGGCACGGGATCCCAGAGTGGACTCTTGGGTTGCCAGAACAGAATCATGAGCCAGGCCACAGACAGGGCCAGGGCTGTCACCTCCTCCACCACCAGGCTGGGCCCCACCTCCTGCCCCTGAGCGGCAGGATCCGGGCAGGGTAGTCTGGGCCCAGCTGGCCTGTCCCTGCCTGGAGCACCGGATCAGAGCCGAGTCAGAGACAAAGCGGCCAGCATTTCCTCCAAGGCCCTGCATCCCAGAGGCACTGTCTCTTGTTGCCCAGAAGGGTGTCTCTTCCAGGGGTCCCAGCAAGGGGCTCAGGAGCTTGCTCTGTAAGGAAGCCCCTGAGTGCCTGGAGCACAGAGCTTTCGGTCCTGGGGGCAGGCTCAAGAGCTGAGCCACACTTTCCTGGTCCCTTCTAGCTCCAAGGCTGTGATTCCTTGTATGGGTAGATGCATGCAGGAGAGAAGATAAGGTATGGGAATTTTAGGAAAAAGAATGAGGTGGGATCTTGCCAGGCGTGGGGTGGTAGTGGTGAGGGGGGAGTTTGTTTCACGGTGGATGTACTACCAAAGGCATTTCCATGAACAATTCCACAGAACTGTTTTTATTTTTTTTAAGATTTTATTTATTTATTTGAGAGAGAGAGAGAGAGATAGCGAGAGAGAGAGAGAGAGAGAGTGCAGAAGCAGGGAGGAGAGGGAGAAACAGCCTCCCCACTGAGCAGGGAGCCTGATGTGGGACTTGATCCCAGGACACCAGGATCATGACGTAAACCAAAGGCAGACACTTCATTGACTGAGCCACCTGGGTGCCCCAACTCTGCAGAATTTTGAACTGACCCATATGTGTGAATCTGCCTAAGGCCTGGAAGCCTGGATAGTCTTTCTCCAGAAAATTCTCCCTTCGAAGCAGGACCCTTTGCTCAGAAATGACCTGTGTTCAGTCCAGCCAGTTGGCTGCATGAGGGCTTGATGCTGCACACAGCCCATGGTGAAGAAGGGGGCAGCGCCCCTGCCAGCTCCCCGGGGGAGGCTGTGCAGTCGCCCCTTCTGCAGGGGTGCTATGGCTGGCTTCTGTGGAGGGTCGGAAGCACAGTGGGGCTCAGAGACATTCACTGACTCTGCTGTTCTCTGTCAGATGTCAGTTATGCTCGCTGGACTGTGGGAACATAAGTGGTACAGTCCCCCTTGAAAACATTTTGGCACTTTCTTTAAAAACTAAACATGTGACCACAGTGTTAACCAGAAATCACACTCTGGGGCATTTATCCCTGAGAATTGGAAAGGTAAATTCATGCAAACACCTGTGCTCACATTCCCAAACTGAAACTCGCCTAAATGTCCTTACACGGGGAGACGGTTACATAGGTGTTGGTCCCCTCTACACCACGGGACACCTCAGCTATGCTAGGTGAATAACCACTAGTCCAGCAGCAGCCTAGATGGATCCCCAACTATGTAAGCACAGAAGCCAGCCTCAAAGGGTTACATAGAACACACTGCCATTTATAGGACACCCTTGAAAAGACAAAATGATAACATGAGGAACAGATTAGTGGTTTCCAGGGGTTAAGAGGAGGTGTGCGCAGGATGGAAGTGGAGGCGTCATGGGACCATGCACAAGGGCCCTTGTGGCCTTGCCTTGCTCTGCATGTCCTGACTGTGTCAGTGTCAAGGTCTTGGTCGTGAGATTATGTGTTAGAGTTTTGCAAGATGTCACTATAGGGGGAAGCTGGGTAAAGGGTATGTGGGATCTCTGTTTTCTTTCTTTCTTTTTTTTTTTAAGATTTTATTTATTTATTCATGAGAGACACACAGAGAGAGAGAATGAGAGGCAGAGACACAGGCAGAGGGAGAAGCAGGCTCCATTCAGGGACCCCGATGCGGGACTCGATCCCGGGACTCCAGGATCATGCCCTGGGCCGAAGGCAGGTGCTAAACCGCTGAGCCACCCAGGGATCCCCCCCTCTGTTTTATTTCTTTTTTTTGAAGTTCTTTTTTTTTTAATTTTTATTTATTTATGATAGCCACACACACACACACACAGAGAGAGAGAGAGAGAGAGAGGCAGAGACACAGGCAGAGGGAGAAGCAGGCTCCATGCACCGGGAGCCCGACGTGGGATTCGATCCCGGGTCTCCAGGATTGCGCCCTGGGTCAAAGGCAGGCGCTAAACCGCTGCGCCACCCAGGGATCCCCCCTCTGTTTTATTTCTTACAACTGTGTGGAATCTACAAGTATCTCAAAATAAAAAAGTTTAATTAAACTATCCTGCAGCGGGCTTGGAGACCTAGAGATGCCAAGCTGCGGGAGGGAGATTTGAGACAGAGCAGTCTGTGCCCAAGAGAGAATCCCATCAGCCCCACTCAGTGGGGGTTTTCTCTGCCTGATGTCCATGTCCTTGCGTGCTCCCCCGCCAGCCCCTCCCCTCCACGTCAAGCCTCTCGCTGTCTTCTCAGGAGAGCCTAGGTTCTGAGGCGTGTCCTCCCGCTGGTCAGGCAAAAGCGTGGGAGGAGATGTGGTGGCGACTGGTAGGGCTCCAGGCCCGCCTCTGTCCCCGTCAGTGAGGTCAGCCAGCACCAGGGGACCCCGTGCTCTGGGGATCTTGAAGCCTCTGTCACACAGATGGTGGAAAAGCAGGAAACAGCATGGCTACTTCACTTCAGCCCTCCACAGCTTTGGGGGACTGGCTCCGGGGGCCACCCCAAACCTGAGCCTCCAGAGCAGGGGAACCCTGAGCTGGAGTAGCCCGGAGACTTACCGCTCAGGGAGCCATCACCCCGAGGCCGGGTTATGCTGGGGCCACAGCAGTTCACACATCTGTGTGCGCCGCCCCATCCCCTGGAAATGGTCCCTTCCCTTGGAAAAGCCACATCCCAGCCGGTGGATAAACAGATGACAGTGATCCCCGGCCCTGCATCCCACAGCTGGTGAAGATCAGAGCCCAAGTTTGAAACCACTTCTAACGTAAGAGCTCTCATCACCAAAGCCATGCCCTCTCTCCATGTGTCACTTGCAGGGGCTGATGGAAAACACTCACTGTCATAACAACATGACATGGAGGCAACCTTCTCTCCCAGCTGCCATCTGGGCTCCTTTCCTTGGGATGGGAATTTGGCCCAAACCCCGTGATGCGCCCTGTAACACCCCTGGTGGAATCCTGCTTCTTGTATAGAATCAGTAGACACAGTCCACGAGATGGCTGGCTCTGCTGGAGTCTGTGTTTGCGGGGGCAAACCAGATCACCCTTCCGAATCTGTGGGTCTGAGACCTTGTCTGGGGGCCTGGTCCACATCTGCTTCTGGCTGATCCCGGGGAGCTCCTTTTGTACCTGGAACCCAGCACGCGAGAAGTTTCCCGGGACCCTGCCAGCTGCTCTGAAACTCACCAAGGGGATGAGCTGCCCCCTTGAGCTAGACAAGAGACAGAAGCCGGCACCCAGGACAGCCAGGTCCTCAGAGCAACGAACTGAACCTACCTTCAGTCTGGTGCTGCCCACAAAAAACTAAATCAAACATAGCCACCTACTTTGTTTGGGCCCAGACACACACAGAAATTCCCAGCAGTCACAAGGAACATTTTCTGAGCAATTATTGTGTGCCAGGACTGCTCTGAGTTCCTGCTATATGAACTCCAGGGGAGCTGGTATGTGGCAGAGTCAGGGTATCATGCCTCTCATGTCTCTTTAAAAAGGACGTGGAAGGAGGCACCCTAAATCAACAACAGGGGTGCCTGCGTGGCACAATGGTTGAGCGTCTGCGTTCGTCTCAGGGCATGATCCCGGGGTCTTGGGATCGAGTCTCACATCGAGCTCCCTGCATGGAGCCTGCTTCTCCCTCTGCCTGGGTCTGCCTCTCTCTGCGTGTCTCTCATGAATAAGTAAATAAAATCTTTAATCAATCAATCAATCAATCAATCCATCCATCCATCAACAACAGTGGTGACCTTTGGGGAGAGAACCAGCCACAGACTTTGAGTTTTTTTTTTAAAGATTTTATTTATTAATTCCAGAGGACAGGGGGTGGTGTAAGGGGAGGGGCAGAGGGAGAAGCAGACTGCACTGAGCGAGGAGCTGGATGCAGGGCTCGATCAAGACCTGAGATCACCACCTAAGTAGAAACCATGAGTCAGATGCTTAACTGACTGAGCCACCACGCATCTCGAATGTTAATTTTTTAAAAAGATTTTATTTATTTATTCATGAGAATATACAGAGAGAGAGGCAGAGACACAGGCAGAGGGAGAAGCAGGCTCCATGCAGGGAACCCGATGTGGGACTCGATCCTGGGTCTCCAGGATCATGGTCTGGGCCAAAGGCGGTGCTAAACCGCTGAGCCACCCAGGCTGCCAAATGTAAATTTTTATAAGGACAGTGTATTGCTAGCGTAACAAATGTATATAATCACCATTTTGTTGTGATGTAACCAATTGTCACAAACTTAGTGGCTTCACCCACCATCCACCTGTCAGCTTGCAGCTCTGTGTCAAGATGAGTGCGCCGAGATGAGCATGAGCATGGCGAGATGAGCAACATAAGCAGCCCCGTGGCAGGAGACCAAAGTGTCCCGTCATGGCTATTCCTGGTGGTCAGAGAACCCAGGTTTCAGGGCAACAAGTTACACCCCAGGCGGGTCTGAGGTCTGAGCACCTGCTGACCTGCGACAGGTGTGGTGTGTGGGCCTGCGAGGAGGATGCGCTGCTGAAGCCAATCACAGGCGGGTGGGAGTTCGCACAGTCCCCCAGGGAGGGGAGCTCAGGCTGGGTCCCGCACCCCCACTCACATTTTGGTAGCTCTTGTCCTGAACTCTGCTAGTGTGGTTCAGGGATGGGCGGGCCACCATTTGAAGCATGAAAGGATGGCACTTACAATGGTGGTGGAGAAAGCACACGTGTTCACTCAGTTCAATAGAAGTACCTGTTGGTTAGTTAGGAAACCTCCCTAATGAATTTTGATTTCTTAGGGTTCTGAAACACTTATCTGACTTACTTTATTTTTTTTAAATTTATTTATGATAGTCACAGAGAGAGAGAGAGAGAGAGGCAGAGACACAGGCAGAGGGAGAAGCAGGCTCCATGCACCAGGAGCCTGATGTGGGATTCGATCCCGGGTCTCCAGGATCGCGCCCTGGGCCAAAGGCAGGCGCTAAACCGCTGCGCCACCCAGGGATCCCCTGACTTACTTTAAAATTAACTTCTTAATGTAGGTCCCGGCAGTGAGAAGGCAGACTTCTCTGATCTTTAGCCAAAATGTTCTTGAAATACTCCTAAACATGGTGACGTCAGCAGCAAACAAGACCAGCAATGTTCTAAGACTTTTTTACGTATATTGACCGATTCCCTTCTCAGGGGCAATCCCCCGAGTCAGACACTCCTGGTTGCTCCTGGTTTATAAGTTCTCACCCACATCACACCACTTGCTGGTGGTGGGGAAAGGATTTGAACCCAGACCCTCCAGGAGGATGACAGCAGCTGCATGTGTCAGAACACGGTTTGGGAATAGTCCCATGTGTGGCCACGTGGCTGGGCGGAGATGGAGAATGGGACCATGCAGGGGACCACCGGGCTGCCCAGACTGTGGGGAGCTTCTCCGACGCCACCATTAAATCAGCGAGTCAGCGGGCCTCATCAGCAGACCCAGAGCAGCCTTGCAGGGCCACTCATGGATGTCGCAAGTGGAGTGGTGACTTGTGCTGTTTGTGACACACTCATAAATGGCAAAAATAGAATTATGGTCTTGATAAACACCAAATTCAAGCAGAGGGAAAGAGGATGGAGCCAGGGTGATCCTCTGCTCCTAACAAGTGAGCTTCCAGCAATTGTGAACAGATGGAGAAGTTTGTGCAGATCACGTAAAAGTCTTGACACAATGCATTTTGTTAGCGATGCTGCATTACAGACAGAGAGGGCCTTGGGGGTCTTTAGGAGCTCTCTGTAATGCCAAGTCACAACTTGTTTGGACACTGCTGTATTTTTAATTAAAAGTTGCTTTTGTTATAGAAAGTTTATAAAATAGAGAAAGGTATAAAAATAAAAATCAGCTATAATTCAGTTGTTCAGAAGCAGGCTCCGTTCACATGCTGGAATATGCTATTTCAATTTCGGGAGGTGGGAAGCATTCGCAAAACTGCTAACTGTAATATTCTTTAAGAATTTGATTTTTAATGTTACAGAATATAGAATGTATCAGAATTCACTTATAAGTCATGTTTTAAATGTAAATAATTTCAGGAACCTCGTTATGTGGATAATCATCTGCTAATTTGTGCTATATAGATTTATTAATGCTGAGTTTCCTTAAAAATCCGACCAAACTTTAAAGAGCAGAAGCCTTCGCGGCTTGCTCGTGCTCAGCTGGCGTTGGCAGAGCATGTGCCACATTCCAGACCTGGTGAGAAGTTCTCTAACTTGGCAAGCATGCAGCAGCTCCCACGAAGGGAGGGTCCTGGTCTTTTCCAAGTGATTTTGCTTGAGCTCTCTTGGAGCCAGGAGGGGAGATTTGGTTCTTTTGCTCCCAGACTGTCAATGGGTAATGCATGGACAGAATAAAGAAATATAAAAATCACATCAATGTCCCTTTTCCAAACCAACAGTATAGGCATTAGCATAAGCTCCTGATCACTGTGGTTGAGTGTGTGCTCTCAGCCGCCAATATAAATGGAGGCAATTAGTATCTCGGGATTTCTTCTTGGCAAGCAATCATTGCTCCTCTAAAATCAGAAGCAAAATGGAACATTCACAGAGATTTAAAAATTTCTTTCCAGAACCCTACATTTTAGTGAGATAAATAGCCAAAGAAAGAACAGAGCTAATTACATAAATCCAGCCCCCAAACGGGGTGAGTGAACTGCCCCCCCTTGCATTCCATCTGTGCCTCACACTCACTCCTGCCCACAGAGATCTCCTTGTGTCACTCCCCGCTGGCCTGCCTAGGGTCACCTCTGCCCCTCAACCATTGCAGCCGGATGATTACAGTTTTCATACTAGAAAGGGCCAGGTCTGGTGTCCGGAAGCAAGGTCAGTCCTATTCGAGCCACAAGACTGAAGCTCACAAGGGAGGTGGGACTCCCTACAGTGGAGCCAAGGTCTGGTAAAAGCAAGACCTGCCTTTCAAGGTGAGGCAGGCTGTGGGGCGGCAGGCATAATGCAGATTGTGCAGTCTGTCTGCACAAACAGTATAGGAGAGCAAACTGTCCCTTGCTTTGCTCATTGCAAGGACCTATGCAATAGCTCATGAAAAACACAGATAGCCAAGATGTCTGAACTGGAGCCAGGGTGATCCTCTGCTCCTAACAAGTGAGCTTCCAGCAACTGTGAACAGATGGAGAGGTTTGTGCAGATCATGTAAAAGTCTTGACACAATGCATTTTGTTAGCGATGCTGCATTACGAACCACTCCAAACTTAGTGGCTTACACTCACAATAAGCCTTCACTGTGTCACAGGGTTTCTGAGAGTTGAATTTGGATGTGGCTGAGCTGACCGGCTCCAGCTCAGGCTCTCTCACGAGGCTGCAGCTAGGATGGCAGCTGGGGCTGTGTCTTCTGAAAGCTTGATGGGTGGAGGCTTCCCCTGCAGGCAGCCTTCCCCAAGCTGGTCCTGGTCCCAGCTGCTGGCTGGGGGGGCCTCCGGTCCTCACCGCATGGGCCTTTCCAGCAAGCCACTCATAACAAGGCAGGTAAGTGCCCCACACAGGAGATCTGGGAGACAGAGAAGCAGAGGCCCAGGGTCCTCTGTGACCCCTGGGGGGCTCACAGGGCTGTGATTGCCAGGAGGCGTAGACCACAGGGGGCCCACAGGGGGCTGCTGCTACCATGGGAATTGGGAACCCTCGACTCTAGTGGTGAGGACAGCATGGAGAGAAATAGCAAGTGCTACAGTGCCACAGTGATGGGCCCCGGATGCAGAGCAGGCGAGCCGGGTCCCAGCACTCAGGGTGCCAGAGGGAGGTGCCTCAGAGAAACGTTACAAATTCAGCGCAGGAGACAAGAAGGAAGGTCGGTGGGGACTGATCCACACAACGCTGCTCATCCACAGTGTTCGGGAGCCGGGGAGAATGGAGAGCATTCCCGGTCCTCACATTGCTTCCAGCCTGGAAAGAAAGCAGAGGCTCTCAGGAAGAGAGCAGGACAGTATGTCCCCATGACAGGACATACTGAGATGGCCTTGAAGTACCAGGAAACTCCTCTCCACTGCTGGAATATTTGAGCAGCATTCAGGATAGGAATTAACACAATACGGTTGGTGTGGGGCAGAGAACACCAGGCTGGGAGACTGTGCAAAGGCCCTGTGGCCCCAGGAAGGTGTACTTCTACTGCTTGCACTGCCCTCCAGATGAGCCCCTGACTTCTGTGTTGAGAATGTCGGTACACGTTTACAGGGGCACAGAGTTTCCATTCAATTGTCTTTGAAGAATGACTCATCCATTCAGGGTTGGTTTTTGAATGGCAGGCGCTGTGCCGATCCTGGTGGGACAGTGCAGAGCAAGCCTGATGGGCCCTCTGCCTGGGGCCACCTGAGCCCTGGACATGGGAGGACAGGCTGGCCCGGTCGGTGCTTAAGCAGCTGGCAGGGGCTTGCTGATGGCCTTCCTGGCTGAGGGGCCCACCTGCCAGGCAGCTGAGTGTCCCCATGCCCCTTTCTGCTTCTGAGGTCCTGGATTCTGGTCCTGAGGACCAACAGACTCCTGGGGCCAGGCTCTGGTCAGTGGGCCTTGTGGACGGGGCCTTGCTTTTCTCGGGCTCTCCTCTAGATGGTGCAAGTGGGCCAGTCTTGGGCAGTGTTTCTGGTGGCCCCCTTCAACCCGGAGGACCTTTCCAGAATGATGGTGGCCACAGGACATATCTGGCTGCAACAGCCAGTGTGGTGAGGAGACCCATGGGATGGCCACACCGAGGGCCTCCGGTGGGCACAGCAACCTAGCCTGATCTGGGCCGAGGCACCAGTGTGTACCCCTCCCGACCCCACCTTGCAGCTGACTTCTTTCCTGGCTTCATCCCACTTGTCTGGTTATAACTTCCAGGCCAGGAGCCGTCCTCCCCGCTCTGAGACAGAGTGTACACTGTTCCCAGTTCCCAGGTGGGCAGGTCCCAGCCAGCTCTGAACCCTTCCTTTCAAATGCCATCTCCAAGAAGCATAAGAAAGGCCCCCTCTGTGCATATGGGGACCTCCTTCCCATGTGGGGGCTCTAGGGGCTGCTCTCCTAACAGAGGTCTGAGGTCTATCTCCCTTCACCACTAACCACACCCCACACCCAGCAGAGGCTGCTCGAGACTGTCTTGGCTCACCCCTCTGGGTGGGGTACGGGGATGTGGGGAGGGGTTTTCCTCAGAAACTGGTCCGGATGTGGGAGGGAGGGTGAGTCTGTGCCCCCGGGCGGCAGGTGGAAGCCACTTGGGTGATGCATGGCGCTGGACTACCTAGGAGCCTGACGAAGGCCTCCTCTGCCTGGGGCTTGGCCTCTGGGGCTCTGGGCCCGGGGGTCTATGCATCCAGCTTGCTCCCAGGTGACAGAGAGCAGTGACATCTGGGGACCCCCCGGGGAGCACCCAGGAGGGGCTGCAGTCGATGAGGCGCCCTCATCACCCAGCCTTGGGGCATGGGTGTGTCCTTTGTGCATCTTAGTCCTCTGGGTAGGGGCTAGGATACGGGGGCACCTCCTCCCTGCATTGCCAAAGTGTCACTGCACACATTTTGCGCCCTGTGCCCACGAGGACTGGGGCTTATATATTGGTTTGTTTGTTCTTTCACTTACTTTACCTTAGGTGGTAGTCTGAGCACAGAGCCTGCAGCCCCTGGTGGGGTGCTGCCCCCACTCCTGCCTGCCCCCTGAGTCTCCAGAATGAGCTTCCAGGCCTCAGAGGGGAGACTCTGTGTGAGCTCTCCTTGCATTTGCCCTCAGGCACCTCTGGAGAGATGCTGTCTGGTGTGTGGACCCTCCGGGCTGGGTAAGCAGAGGAGTGGAATGGAAGGGGTGGTGGAAAGGGAAGTGGGCGGGGGGTGGGGGTGATTGGGTGACAGGCACTGAGGGGGGCACTTGATGGGATGAGCACTGAGTGTTATTCTATATGTTGGCAAATTGAACACCAATAAAAAATACATTTAAAAAAAAAAAAAGGAAAGTCCTTTCCTTCTCTTTGTTCGGGATGGGATGGCTCCCTCCACTCTGGCATCTTCCACCCCATGAGGTCTCACGGGAGCCCGGGGCGCAGGCTGGTCAGGGTGTTGGGCCTGTGTTCTCTCTCCGCAGCTGTGGGTGCATCGGGGGCCAGTCTGGCTTGATTTTGAATACAGAAAGAGGGGTCTCCTGCATCTAGAGGCCAGGCCTGAACACCACATGCGCAGTGTTAGATTCACAGAAGTCATCTCTCATGTCTGGGCCTCAGTGTGACAGCTGTGAAATGGGTGTAGTCGGGTGGGGATTTCTCTCGGGGGCACGGGGGCTGGTCCTGCATCCTGGCCAGGCCTGCAGCCCAGGCTCTGATCTCACCTCCTCCCTTTATACCGAGTTTGTGCCAAAAAAACTGATGAACATGCCTTGCGAAGCCTTAGTAACACTGGGGTAGTGTTGAGCAGAGCCGCAGACCTCGTCCCTCCTGTCCCCATCGCCGTGTCCCTGAGAAACCACATCCCACGTTCCCCTGGGTGTGTTCTCATCTGCGTCTGTCTTTCCTCTGTGTCTCTAACTCACAGACAGATGTGACAGTGGTTTTTAAGTTTAACACCTATCAACTTTCTGCCTGCAAGAGAGGACTCAGCTCCCAGACAGCGCCCTCCCCGCTCAGTCCCGACTCGGTTGTACCACCTTTTCTTTCTTTGGAGAAGGAATGTTGATTATGCCTGTGAATACCATACAGTGCTGAGTCATGAGTTCTTGTAATTATACGTCCTCTCCTGCCCTGCTGATCCTCTGGGAGGAAGGCATTTCCTGTCTGCCCGTTCCCAGTAGGTTTGCATCACCGGCTGCGGCTGTGTCATCCCCTCTTCTGCAGAAAGAGCCAGTTCCTCTGTTCCGTGTCTTCCTGGCCACGGCCCTCCCACACCCTGCTCTGCCCGCTAAGCCAGGGTGGCACGGACACTCCCCTGCCCACTTTCCTTCTTCTTTGGCTTTCTCCCTGGGTGCCATCCTCCAGCAGTTCCCGTCCAGGCCTGCGTCCTTGTCCAGGGTCCAAGGTCTCCTCGCTGGGTGGTTGGCTGGCCAGGCTGTTGAGGGAATCACCACCTCCCCATAGCTTCCAGCATCACCACCATCACATCCCAATCGTCCAGCTTTGGGAAGTGTTTCCGTGTGTGCTGGGAGTGAGGGGTCTCCTTTCTACCTGACCTGCCTTCCTCCCAGCCAGCTGTCTGCCTTCGAACCTCCGGCTCTGCTTTGCATTGGCCACTGTTAGCAAGAATCCTTTTAAGTGACTTGAGTGAGAGCCCTGAGCACTCCTGATGCCTGATGGGGGTCCCCATCCTGCACACCCAGGTGGTGTCCGGTCGCCCAGACCCTGCACTTCCTCAGGGGCCTCCTGCCCCTGGTCTGTGAATCCCCACTTTCTGAGCTGTGTCTGAATGGAGCCCAGGGCCACATTGAGGTCTCGTGACCACCGCCACCGTCCTGAGCTGGTCTTCCTTCAACACATCTGCATGTTCTAGTTTCCTCGTGAAGCTGCCTGGCTTTTGAAGGGAAGCAGAGTATGTCACCCCAAAGTGGGCCTCTTTGGCATAAGGATTATTTTGAGCTGGTTATTTTGAGAAATAGCAGACACAGGAGATGCTCTGAAGCGGAGCGGAAGTGACCCTGTAGAGTGGGATGTTCGCATCGAAAAAGGGCACCTCCACATGTAGGGGTGTGTCCTGCTGTGGCGGAGGATGACCCAGGACTACAGGTCACAGAGGCAGGTTCTGGCTTGAATCTGCATGACAATCACGTGCTTGCTTTCGGTCTTTGCTCAGGCAGCTCCAAAGGACCTGGGGGTTCTGTGTTGGGACCCGAGGAAAAAGGCCAAATGTGTGTTTCCCACGGTGGCACAGGCACGCCGGGCAGCTTGCATGTGGATGTTTATTCTCGCAGTCTGGAAGCTGGACTCCCAAGAGCAGGTGCAGGGCTGGTTTCTGCTCAGGTCTGCGGCCTGTCCCCACATGGCCTGTCCCCATGTGGCCTGTCCTCTGCAGGTGCAGAGAGGGATCTGCAGTGTTCCTTCGTCCTCCTACAAGGACGCCAGTCTTCGGGCATTGGGCCTCACCTCTTGACCCCATTCAACCTGAATCGCCTACTTAACGGCCCATCTCCAAATGCAGTCACAATGGGGGTCGGGCCTCCACCCAGGAACTTGGGAGACGTCTTTGCACGTGGCCTGGCCTGGTGTCTCCATTTCCTCTCTCCCTTCCCCGTCCCTGTTGTGTGGAGGGGTCTAGTTTGTGGTGTACGTATGAGTTGGTCATGTGTCACCCCCTCACTGTCTGGTGGCGAGTCAGGGTCTGCATATAACAGCCGCCCAGCACGTTCTACTGGACTGATGGTGAGTGGACCAAGGGGGCCAAGGAGCCCCTGGGTCAGAGGCTGTGAGAGCAGCATTCTATTCTCTCTGGATGGCCTGGGAGCTGGGGGGATGCGTTTTCCGGGGCAGGGATGGGGAACAGCGGAAGACTGGAGAAGCGTGGTGGGCAAGGCCCAAGGTACACAGGTGCCAGCTACTGGCAAGAAGGGGCAGGGATGACTCGGCCAGGGATCACTGGGTGAGTGGTGGGTGGGAAGCCTGCGCCAAGCGGGGGGCTGCGGAGAAGCTGGCTTTGGGGGCCACATTAGCACACCCCCCACTCACTGCCTTTGTAGTCAAGGTTCTTTTGTATTTCTGTGGCAGGCAGGTCTGCCGTACACTGAGTGCAGCTCCAGGTGGGATTCAGGGATGGAGGGGAGGCCTCTGGCCCTGGAGCCAAGGGCATGGCCGTTCCGGAAACCTAACCTGACTTTTGGGCAGAGTGTCAGCCCCTCACTGAGCTTCAGTGTCCCCACCTGTGAAATGAGAAGAAAGCCGACCTTGCAATCTTGCTTTAGAGACAGTGATAATTTATGTTGGCTGGTTTGCAAGGTGCTGGTGCACAAAAAAGGGGCTGCAGGGGGGCTGGGGCATAATGGGATGCAGAGCCCAGGAGGCACCAGCGTGCTCTGCTCCCAGGGATTCTTGAGCTCCAGGGTTTATGTTGGCCCTCAGGGGAGTCCTCTTCTTGGAAGCCCTGGGGCTGGCCTGTCATAGAATCCTGTGCCCACACGGCGCCCCACGCAGACAACAGGCTTAGGGGGAGCCTCCAGGAGGGCTCCTGGGAGCATTCAGGCCCTGAATGTCCTGGCTCCGCTGGGCAAACACAGTATGCCCACAGGTGCCAGGGCTGTGTAGGCATGATGCTTACCCTCTGGGACTGACCCTCACCCAGCTCTGTCTGCCACACCAGAAGTGGGACATGTGGCTCGCCCCCTCTTCTTCCTGCCTGCAGGCCCTCCTCCCAGCCACGGTGCCAGCCACAGCGCCTGGAAAGCTGAGCCTTGGCTCCACCCAGTTCCAGGACTTACTTCTGTGGAGGGTGGGTGGCAGCGGAGCTCAGGGCATGAGGACCCAGACTCCAACATACATTTGCTCTAGTTTTATTGCACTTTTACCACATTGCAAACTATTCCACAAAAATGCTGCAAAATTCAGCCTGTTGCCGAGGCCCGCAGAGGAGCCCATGTGACGTATTTACACCAACTATCAAAGCAGAGTCAGAAGATGAGCAGCACCCTCAGCCGCCGAGAAAAGTCCAGGTGCTGCTGGGCGGCTCTGAGAAATGGAAGACGTGGTCATTGGCGTCACTCTGAAACTGGGAGTCTGTCCGTCCACCAGCCCATGATGACACCGGGTGCCTTCTGCACTGAGACGGGACTCAGCCATGGGGCTGGGGCCCCAGGAGGGAGAGATGGGGGCTTGTTTCAAGTTAGGTCCAGAGTGAGTGCACCTGGGGGGAGAGTCCGGCCCCAGTGGGCGCGGCCCTCTTGTGTGCATTTGGTAGGTGGTCTGGGGTCTGCATAGGTGTCACTATTTATGTACATAGACACCATGTATAAATACAAAATAGTAAATAAAGGCTTCCTTTCCGTAGAAAAAGGGTGGGTCGCCCCCGCCGCCAGGCCGCCTCGTCCGTGAGCACAGAGCGCCCCCTCCCCAACCTTCTCTGGTCTTGAAAGCGAATACAACGTGTCTTGTCAGACCCACTGCCGAAGGACCTCACGTTCCCGTGGTTCCCCAATTCCCGGAGTGGCCTGTCTGTTCCTGAAATCACCGAATTCACGGTGCAGATGCGCGTGTCCCTCCTCCACGGCAGGCTGGCGGCTCTCGGTCACTACCTGCCGGGGGGCGCTCTGTGCTCGGGGTCCAGGTCATCCTCCACCACGCTGTGGGGCCCGTCCTTCTCCACGCAGTCCCTGATGGCCTGCAGCACGATGCGCAGCCGCCGGTCCAGGGCCTCCAGGTGCGGCCTGTACAGGATGGGGGCCACTCGGTCCTTGCGCAGGGACTCGGCCATCAGCAGACTCAGCCTGTACTCCTCCTTGGCCAGAAGCTGCAGCCGCAGGTAGGTGGACTTCCTGATCCTGCAGTGTAGACAGAGGTCAGTACCTGACCCCCAGAAACTGGGTATGGGGAGGCCGGGATGAGGAGCCGTGTTGGCTCTATGTGGGGTGGTCCCGGGTTGGTCCCTGACCTGCTCAGAGGCACCGTGGTGAGCGTCCTGCCCGGCAGCGCAGGTGGCCACTTGAGACCCGAGGGGTGAGCGCAGGGACCCAATACTCCAGGCAGACACAGGGTGGGGAGGGACAGCCCACCCATCCAGGGGACGGTGCCCAGCTCAGCTCTCCACACCTGCCCTGTGGCCTGTTTCATCAACCGTAAAAGGAAGCATGGGTGGGGAGTGTGGGGGGGGGGTGGAGCCCCACAGAGAGGGTTGCAGAGTGGCACAGAGCGCTGGGGGCAGGACGCTGTCTGAGCCTCACTGTCCTCATCTGTAAGATGGGCCGTTACAGCTGGCATGAGCTGCGTGCCAGGAAGAGCTTTGCAGAGCCGTAGCTCCTGCCGCCAGGTGTCGGGGTGCCAGCCTGTGTGCTGCCGTGCAGTGGGAGTGGGGCTTCGGGGGAGCCCCTCTTCTCTGTATCTTGGCTGGCAGGGATCGGGGGGCTCTGCCCAGCCTGTGGCCAGGCTGGGGGCTCCCTAGGGGGGCAGAGGGTGGACACCGTACCTGCAGCACTGCTGTAAAGGCACCAGAATGGACAGCTCGTCATGGGAATATTTTCCAAACCTGCCCAAGGGAAAGCGGGATTGTTGAGGGTGCCATGGGCAGCAGGACTCCTGTGTGCACCACCTCCCACACGCATCCCCCGGGGGACCCCAAGCACTGCAGTGAGCAGCACCTCGTGTGTGCCCTGCCAGGCCACCAGGGCCACGGAAACCAGGCAGTGTGTCCCTGGCAGTCTGTCTCCTGCACCCCTGGGCGTATGTCCTCTAGCAGTGTGTCCCCAGTGCCCCGGGCAATATGTCCCCTGGTAATGTGTCCCTGGGCAGTGTGTCCCCAGCAGTCTGTCCCCAGTGTGTGTCCCCAGCACCCTGGGCAGTATGTCCCCAGTGTCCCAGGCAGTGTGTTCCCGGCAGTCTGTCCCCAGTGTGTGTCCCCAGCACCCTGGGCAGTATGTCTCTGGGCAGTGTGTCCCGGTCTCTGCTGTCCCCAGCAGCACACGTGGGGCTTGGGATGAGAGAGGCCCCTGAGAGCTGCTTGGTGTTCTGGCCACTGCACTGGGCAACAGCTCGTAGATGTGGGACCTGAGGCAGGCTGAGGGGAGAAGGCACCAGGGTGGGGCAGCCCAGGGTCCAGCCGCAGTGCTGTCTTTTACAGCTGGGAATCTGTGGCCCCCACATACAACTGTCCAGGCATCGGAGACCAGCAGCTCTAACCACTTAGGAATGTAGGTCCCCGCATGCACCCCTCTGCTCATAAGGCAGAGGGCTCTCCTAGGTGGCCCAGGCCCGCCCAGAAGCCAGCCAGCAGTGGCCCTCTTCGTAGGGCAGGGAGAGCCATTTGTCCCAGTGAGCCAGTCCCAGATGACTAAGGTGCCTTCTGGGCAAGTAGCCTCTCTGGGACTCAGTTTCCCCAGGGTAACAGGAGGACATGACAGGACTCAGCACACAGGGTGACCCTGATGGTCAGGAAGAGTAACACTACAGGCCTTTCCTGCCGACAGGAGCTGCATCACACACAAAGCGTCCCCAGGGAACGGCCACCACCCGCACTCGGAGCCCGAGTCCTCCCAGGTCCAGAAGGCTCACCCTCTTCCGTTGTCTAAGTGAATGATAAACGTCTCATTGCCAAACTTCTCAAAAGTCTCATAGTGATGGCGGTCCATGTTCCCTGTGGAGAGAAGCAGACCGAAAACTCAGGGCTGTCCCCCACTGCCCACGTCTGACCCCAAGGCCAGAGCCACGGGGCAAAGCAGGTGTTTGGCCGCAGCAGGGTCACATGTAGGGTGGGAGCTCCCAGTGCAGGCTGGGGCTGCGACATACCCATGAGGAAGTCAAAAATGGTCATGTCCATGATGTCCAGGACGCGGTGGCTGCTGTCATAGGGGGGTGTCTGCTTCACCTCCTCACAGTAGTCAGGGTCCACTTCCCACCTGCAGGGAAGCCAGTGTGAGAAGGCCAGGTGCCTCCTCTGTGTGGACAGGGAGGCCCCAACCAGCTCAGCACAGCAGAATTACTGCAGTGAGGACCGGGGGTGGAAAGAGGTGTCACCACAGAACAGTGCTACAGCTGAGGCTGCATCAACAGGAGTGTGGGGCTGGGAGGTGGTCAAACCACATCTGGAGGGTTGCCATTAAGAAACAGGGCCTGGACAGCAGTCACAGAGATACCTCCATGGCCACCCTTTTGCACAAGGGACAAGAAGGGCAGGGAGTGTGAGTGGAGTTCAAACTCGGACAAGCTGTGTTTCGGGCTGCAGCAGGCCAGTCTGCTCCACTGCGGGGGTGCATCTGATTCTGGCCGCCATCTACTCACAAAGGGGAGGTGCCAGCCACGCAGGGGGCAGGCAGGGGGTGTGCCTCCCCTCCCTGATACTCCTTACCCCTGTGGCTGTCAACGGGCCTGAGGCCCCTCTGAGCAAAGTGGGCAGAAGCCTCTCAGACCCCGGGATGTCAGAGTAAGGAGGATGCGGGCCACGTGCAGGGCCTGTCCAGCCGACACTCACTCTGCCTTCTTGCGCTTGTGGTACGAGCGCCGCCAGGGATTCCTCCATGTCTTCCTCTTGGCCAGGGACAGGTCTGGCAGGAAGGCCGCCAGCGAGCCCTCTATCTGGTCCGGCTTCCCGCACAGGGCGTGCTCGGTGGAGCAGTAGTAGGAACACTCGCCATAGAAGCAGATGTTGTTGGCTGGTGGCAGACGGACATACTGGTGAGTGGAGCGGGGGCGGGGGGGGCATCAGTAGGGCGGGGGGGAGCATCACCCTCACGCCAGCCCTCCCCACCTGTCTGTCTGGGGCCAGGCCCCCGGGCACACCTTCTGGCAGGCCAGGCTCACCCACCGTCTCACCCCGGCTCTTACGAATTGCTGCAACCCATGCTACAGGACACAGAGGCCCAGAGACAGGAGCTGACCTGCCTGAGGCCACACAGCTGGGGGAGCCGGCGTTCGGATCTCAGACTGGCATCTACTGAGATTCTAGAGTCAGTGTTCAGTGCCTTAAAAAAAAGGCACTCTCACCATGAAGAAAGTGTAAACACTCTACAGTGGGAGAGGATGTTCAAAACTCGTAGCCCTGACAAGGATCTAGCACTCAGCACAGGAGAACTTGTACAACCCCATAATAAAAGGGTAAATAGCCCAACTAATAAATGCCCCCAAGGAGTTCAACAGACTTTTCTCCAAAGAAAATATAGAAATGGCCAACGAGGACATGACAAAGATACTCCATGTCTTTGGTCATTCGGGGAGTGCATGCTGAAACCCCAGTGAGACACTGCTTCTTACCCACCAGGCTAGGTTCGGTCGGGGGAAGAGACATGGACCAGTATTGCTGAGGGTGTGGAGTAGCTGGAGGCACACACGGTGCTGGAGGGGCACCAAGTAGTGTAGCCCCCCTGGGAGCCGGGTTGGCAGCTCCTCACTAAGTCTGCCGCACAATGACCACACGACGTGGCAATTCTACGCTCGAGCATCCACGTCGTACAGAGAGGGTCCCAGCAGCTCAGTTCAGTGGCCGAATGCAGACAACCCGCGTGTCCCTCCAGAGGCGAGTGGACAAAATGTGGCTCATCCATAAAATGGAACACTGTTTACCCACAATGGGAAAGTGTCAGCCTTGCTGACACAACAAGGCTCCATCGTGGATGAGCCACAAGAGCGTGATGCTCCGTGACAGAAGCCAGACACGAGGGACCCAGGTTGGCACGCTCCGTGTGTGTGACGTGTCTGTAATGGGCAGATCCATCCAGAAAACAGTGGTGGTCCAGCGGCTGGGGGACCTGGGGGGGGGGCTGCTAACAGGGATGGGGTTCTTTTTGGGGTGAGGATAATGTTCTGGAACTAGTGGTGATGTGGCACTGTATCACGGATGTACTCAAAACCCCTGAATTGCACACTTCAAAATGATGAGTTTCATTAAAAAAATAATAATAAAGCAGGGCAAATTTAACTCAATCTAAGCACAAACGATGGGCACATTATTTAAAGAAAAAGAATAAAGTGCCATGGTCATTTTGTTGCCAAAAAAAAGATGACCAATTGTATAGTATCTGACTCATGTCTCAGTAAGACGAGTCATTGATAAATCGCGCATCGCTGGCTGCTGTGCTTTGGTGAGCTGTCGCTGGAGACCCCAACCAGTTGTCCCTGATGTGTGCTTCCCGACGGAGTTCAGTTGCTTTGTGGGTACGGGGGAGAAACCCTCCAGAGCCTGGAGTGTGTAGTAACTCGGCAGCCAGAGGGGCAGGCACCACGCACAAGCCCCCAAAGGTGCAAACAGCCAGTTTCTCAGACGAGGTGTCTCCTCTGCTGCTGCCGCACACCCTGCCCAAGCAACACTCACGAGGCTCCCAGGGTCTTCCAGTCACAGGTTCACTCTCCTCATGGAATGAAAACATGCGTGGCAAGGCCCTGCTACGTGGTGGGGGGCACTTGTCTGCTCTCCTGCAAGTGAAGAGTCTCCGCGCCCGGTGAGCAGCCACCCAGAGGAGACGGGAAGGCGCCCTGCTGGCATACGGCGCGTCCCTGCTTGGATCGCCTGTCTCTCTTCCTCCCAGGACCTCGTGACCCCAGAGCCAGTGCTGGATGATCGCCACAGAGGACGATCCAGGAAAGATCAGTCTGTGACCTCGTTTGTCAGCATCCCACCAACACCCAAAACAGCCTCAGCCGAGGCAGCGGCTCCACTTTCAGGAGGAAAGTCTTTCTCTGATCCTGTTGGCCAGAGCCCTGGGGTGTGCTAATCTAGGAGTCGGAGCTAGTTTTAGATGGATTCACGCTGGGAGACAAAGGCATGTTGTGAGCACACGGCGTTTTCCTCCTCGGAGATGCAAGTCTGGTTTCTAAAGGGATATCCAGGGTAGGCCCGGAAAGTTTCCCAGGGGTGCAACCCCGGTGGGGTGCTTCTGCCCTGGGCTGCAGTGTCCACACCTGAATGACGGCTCCAGCAGCACCTGCTCAGGGGGCTGGGTGTTAAACACAGTAACCAGGTCAAGTCAGATATGTAGCAGCAAGTCAGGGGCCACTGCATGTGAGCGGTCATTAGCTCGCCCCTGCCCTTGGACAGAAGTGGGCGAGGGAAAGGAAGGAGCAGGGGCCTGTTTCATCTCCGTGATGACAACTGAGATAGACACAGGAAAACCTGCCTTCCCCAGCACTCTAGGCCACTCCTCAACACCTGACACCTTGGGGGAAGACAGGCTGGTCTCTGCACAAGGACTGACGCGTTCCCCCCACCTGTGAGGCCTGAGGGTGGAGACCAGGAGCATTTCAGGGATCTGCCCGGCAAGAAGGTGAGTCCCAAAGAATGGGACGCTTGCTATCCTTGTCCAACCTGGGTGGCTCTGACATGTTGGTGGCTGTCAGGTGGGGCTAGAATGCTGGGGAGCTACCGTCACTCAGGAGTGGCTGAATTTTTCCCACTCATTTTATAGAGGGTGACAAAACATGAGAGACTCCTAACTCTGGGAAATGAACAAGGAGTAGTAGAAGGGAAGGTGGGCAGGAGGATGGGGTGACTGGGTGATGGGTGCTGAGGGGGGCACTTGATGGGACGAGCACATGTTATACTGTATGTTGGCAAATCGAAATCCAATAAAAAAAAAAAAAATATATATATATATATAAGAGTGGCCTGAAGACATCTGGGCCCAGCCTGGGACCCCCTCTCACCCTCCACGTGCATTTAAATTGGACATTGTGTCCATAGTGTGTGGGCAGGGTCCCCAGACCCCTGGCCCATGTGGCAGGAACAAGAGCCACTTTAAAGATGTGGGTGGGGGTTGAGTGGCTGGGAGGGGTTCCCAGCTGCTCACATTCTGTGTCTCATCCTGGAGGTGGGCTCCCCTATGGAAACCCATGGATGTGGGCACCTTCCAGGATGTATGAGACGTGTCCACAGAAATTTACCAAAAAAGCATAAGGAATTTGTGGGGCTCAGCTCACTGGGTTCTGACCTGTCCTGCCTCTGCACTGCTATGTGGCGGGGGGCACTTGGCTGCTCTCCTGTGAGTTCTGCATCCTGACACCATCCTCCGTACTGACAGGGCCCTGTCTCTGGCGCACAGAAGGACCGCAGTGTACTTGAGCTCAGCCCGCCTCCTAGGGTATCAGTCCTCCTGCCAGAGGCTGGCATCAGGCAGGGCTGGGCCAGAGGGTTGCCTGTACCTGCCACAGGCCCCTCCGGCTCTCAGCTGGTGCCAAGCTCCCCTCTTGGTGACTGTGACTTTCCCCTTTCATGACTCACCCCAGAGCAGAACTACTCGGGCCTCTGAGGTGGGAGGAAGATTAACCTCTCCAACATGTGCCTGAAGCTCAAGTGAAGCTTGGCCTCTGTGGCTACTTTGCGACTGGATGGTTCTAGCAATGCAAAGCAGAAGGGGTGCAAGTGAATCTGAATAGACTTTGTTTTCTAGAATGGGGTCGACGCTGGCTCCCACCATCCAGCTGCGTTACAGAAAACCACACACTTCAAAGGGCTTTTGGGAAGAGATCCGGCTGATGGAGTGGCGCTGCGTCCCATCAGGTCCAGACACCAGGAACAGGGATCCAGCCATCTGAGTGGCACCATGGAAGATTCCGGCAATCATGGTGCCGAACGCAGGCATCCTCGCTATCGCCATAGGACACTGGGAACAGGCCAGGGCTGACAGTTGCAGTGCACGGAGCACCAAACCACCACAGTGGGCAGCACGTGTCCTAATGTGCCTGCTCAGAGGAGGGACTGACTCTGGCTTCTGTTGACAGAAAGGAATCCACAACCCATCACCCACCACACGCAGAACATCAGTGCTGGGGCCCTGGATGCTGTGGCTCCGCGGCCCCTTCCTTCCTTGAGAGCCCTGGCACGGCAGCTCCTGAGGGGAGGCCCCTCTGCCCTGAGAAAACTAAATATGGAAACATCCTGATGCATTTTCCTCTCTTGACACTTCAGACTGTAGTTCCTCTCTTCATTTTGGGCAAGTTACTGAGTCCCTTCTGGATGGTGCCTTCAACAGATGACTGCATGACAACGTGCACTGCATCCGTCTGGTGCAACCGGACTCTGACTTAAAAACCAACATGCTGGATACCACACGACCATGCGGATGGATCTCAGAATGGTGCTGCCGAGCCAGAAGACAGACAGACAGACAGACGACAGCACACACCGTGTGCCACTCCCGCTTGTGCAAACTGCAGAAGCAGTGAAGTCACCCTCAGAGATACATAACAGATTGTGTTGTCTCGGAGGATATAGGCCAGGATGGGACCGGGAAGGATGGACCAGTTCTCTGCTTATCAAAACTCATGCAACTTCTCACTGTGACACTATTTACAAAGAGCATGTCAATCACACCTTGATAAAATCGGTTAAAAACGGGGATGACGAAACAATCTGCCCCCCGGTCCTGCCTGAGAGTTACATGAGGAATCCCACAGCGGGCACACAGCAGTGCCTGGCAATAGCAGGTGCTCAGTGATGTACGTGTCCCGTCCCCACCGTGTGATGACTGAGGGGAAGGACGCAGGGCCCAGGGAGCCTCCTTGCAGGCCCCACTGGCAGGCGCAGCCCCGTCTGAGGGGCTTGGGGGCTGCCCACATGGGAATGGGCTAGTTTCTGCCGAGGGGACACAATCCAGCCTGAACGGCCACTCCCCCAAGTATGCCCTTGGCAATAACAGGCATTCTGGCCCATCTCTGCTGACCCTATGTCAGTCCCTCGGTGGGTGTGGGTTCTGTGGTGAAAGCCCCAGAACTAGCCCAGGACAGAAATACAGAGCATCCACCTAACATAGAGGGACACTGGTGAGTGATAAACTGGGCGGTGGGTGTGGGAAGCAGGTATGTTGTAATTTTTGAACACTGAACAACATCACCAGGAATGTTACAATAAAAACCACAAAACCACGGACAAGGAGCAGCCACAGAGCCTGGGCGTCCCGCGGTGTGACCCAGCCTGGACTCGGAAGGCTCGTCAGCACTTGGGGCAGCATGGGTGTGGCGTGTGAGGGTGTGGAGGCCGATCACAGATGCTGGGAATAAGAGCTCCTGGGGTAGGCTGTGGGCAGAGGGAAAGGAGCAGCTCGAGGTCTTGGGGTGGGGGAGGAGGGGGGCGTAATTCCAGCAGAGGGCACTAGAACCCAAGATTGGGGACGCAGGTTTCCACCCTTGCAGAAGGACCTTCCCAGAAGCTCAGGCTGTGCAAACAGGAGCTGAGTTCCCAGTGAGCCGATGAGCTCCCGTCTCTGGGTGTGTAAGCTGCCCAGGATGTATGAGACATGTCCACAGAAATTTACCGAAAGGGCAGGTTTAGACAAGGCTGACCGAGAAGCACCCTTTGGTCTCTGGTCACGGGGTGAGCCGCTGAGGCACAGAGAGCAGGGGCAGGAGATTTCTGTCCTATTTCCCTGTTATGGGGTCAGAGAGGAGGAGCCCCGTGAGGGTGTGCTGAGTTGCGGATGACCGAAATGAAGCCTGGTTAAGCCGTGGGCCTCACCCCAGGCAAATCTGTGAATGCTGTTAAGAAACCATGCAGCCCAAACCACCAGCAGAAGCCAGATGTCGGGGACCCCCGGGCACAGCCAGTCAAGGGCCTTACGTGGGTCTGATGTGCATGAACTAACGGTGTGGCCACGGCGTTCCCACGGACAGGCCCTCACCACCAGGAGGGTCTCTATCCCAGGGTAGGTCCATGCTCATCCTGTGCTCCACTTCTCTGGCATCCCCTGGACACTCTGGCACCTCCAGGAACCGCATACAAGGGACAGATCCCTGAGACTGAAGGTATTTCCCACGCTCAGGCTGAGCAAGCCTGCTAGCAGCCCTGCTGGCTCAAGTTCTCTCAGGGACAGGGATACCTGCTGTCACTCAGCACCTGGGACCCATGATTCTGGAGGGTGTGACTTACATTTAGGTGTGCGCTGGAGATTGAGGATATAGTCTTAAAGTTTTCCATAAATGTCAGCCCCTCTCTCTCTGTAGCACATGGTACACGTAGGCCCCTGCCACCCTTGAGGGCACCAGGAGGCAGCCCAGGCCTTGCCACTGGGTGAGGGTCTTGCCAGGGTGTTTCTTACTCCAGGGGACATTTCAGAGAACAGAGGTTCCTCTAGCCCGGCCACCTGGAGAAGACTCTCCAGAGTGGCTGGGAGTTTTCAAAAATGAACTCATTTGGGCAGCCCCGGTGGCTCAGAGGTTTAGCGCCGCTGTCAGCCCAGGGCGTGATCCTGGAGTCCCGGGATCGGGTCCCACGTCAGGCTCCCTGCATGGAGCCTGCTTCTCCCTCTGCTTGTGTCTCTGCCTCTCTCTCTCTCTGTCTCTCACAAATAAATAAATAAAATCTTAAAAAAAAAATGAACTCATGTTGTCTTCGAAAACAAACAAATGGTAGGAAAAACCTCTATACCCAGACCAGGGGATTGATTTAAGGATGGTAACATGGCCATTTGGCAGCCTTTTAAAATTACGATGTAGACACACCCCAACACATAACTGTGTTGTCCAGCAGAAGGGATGCCCTGCATGTGGCCCCATGAAAGCAACGGGCTGGATTATACAACTATTCTTTATAATCCTTCTTCTTCGTCAAAAAGGTAAGTACACACTGGTGGTTACCATGTCATAAGCTGGTTACCTGGGGAAATGAAGAAGGTCCTCCACAGCTTCTTGTCTCTTGTCACATCCCGGATTTCCTTGGTCATGTTGACCATCCTGCCAGCCACGGGGGGCACCCGGCGGAAATCTAGGATCCTGGCGGGAAAGTGACAGGGAAAGGGTTCATGCCCGGGCTGGGGCAGAATGAATACCCATCTCTCTGCGTTGGGCCTAAGGGGTTAGGCCCAACTTGGAGCCCACAGTTCTACCTGGTGCTGTCAGCGACCAGAAGACATGGGCTCCATGAGACTACTTTATTTCTAGCAGAGGCCTGCCAGGTGCCCAGACCCTCCTTTCAGGTCTCAATAAATTAAAATTAATTTGGCCACTTTTTAACGGAATGCCATCTGAACTGCACTGCACTCACCCACTTGCACAGATACGAGCCCCATGTGCTGCCCCCGGATGCCCTCCGAGGGAAGGTGGCTGGGCATGGGGAGCCGGGCGTCCTATATCCCCCTACACACTCCTGCAGGCATGCCCTGCCTGCTATATTTGCCGCCTTGTGTCATAAACAAGCTCTACCTCCCAAGTGAGTGACCCCTGTTGCCTTTGTGGCAACTACTCTTCACAGAAGGGCTCTTTGCTGGGTTTGGGATGCTCAGTAGCTGAAATTGTTGAAAATCTGACTTGGGGTTTCTGTGGCTGCCAAACAGGATTTGTAATCTTTAAAAATACAAAACAAAACAGGCCTTGCAAACTTCAGTGTATCGGGGGTCTTAAGAAAACCCTCATCTGCAAGTCTGGGGGGACCCCGGGGACTCTGCTTTCTACCCAGCCTGGAGGACTGTGAAGCTGCGGCCTGGACTACACCCCAAGCTGGAGGTCCCTGCCATGTAAGCAGGGTAGCTCCAGAAGGCCAAGGTGGGGTCCCCTGCCCCCTGGATGCTGGCCCGTGACAACCTCTGGAGGGCACACCTACACGGCCACCCATTACCGCCTGCCCAGCTCCCCAGCAGCAGGCGGCAGTGCGGAGACCAAAAAGGAGTTCATGTTGTGCCCAGTAGAGCCATCCCAGAAGACGGGCGACGGATCTGGGGCACAGCTCACCTGTCCAGGTGGAAGGCAGCGATCTCTGCATTGTGCCTCTCATAGTCAGAGAAATAAAAGAAGTCAGGTGGTGTTTCCTGCTCCCTTGTTTGCCTGGAGAAAATGGGATGAAACAAAGGATTTATCACCGTCAAAACCCTCCAGTGAAAGGGTACAGGTGGCTTTTACCGGCTGGCAAAAACAGACTGTCAAACTTCCAAGAATGTTCTGAGCCAGTTGTTAAAGTCATCCTTAAAAATCAGCTTATATATAAACACACAACCACATAAGTTACATTTAAAAAGTAATAAACATTTAAATCTCATCACTTCCCAGTTATTTCACGGCATCCTACTGTCTGCTCTCGAGGCTGGCTGCTGACTTCTCCTGCGTTTGCAGGTGCAAATAGCATATGATGAGTTGATGCATGTCCCCAAGGCCACCTTCAGTGACCTCTTGCTGAGAACTTCAAATCAGCCAATGAGGAAGTATTTGCACCACAGGATGGGCTTCTTCGTATGGCCCCAGCCCCAGCCGGTGCTGTCCAAACATGCTGTGGAGAAGACCACGTTCTACGTATCACTAGCCACGTGCAGCTCTAGACACACAGTGTGCTAGTGTGGCTGAGGCACCGGCTGATGTGTCTCATTCTGGCCGATCTGGATGTGAGTGGGCGCACCTGGCTAGGGGCCACTGTCCTGGACGGTGCAGCTCTAGTGGGTGAGGCCTGAGGCCTCCCTAGTCCTCGTCCTCTGTGCTGCTTTCCTCACCTAAGCGGAACAGTGGGCCTACCTAGATCCTTCTCTGCCTGCTGTCTCTCTGGCTTTGCCTCTCCAGGGCTGTTTGCATGCCCTTGACCCCGGCAGCTCCTCTGGCCTGATGTGGTTTCTGTCTGCCCTCCAGGTGGGCCAGCTCTATCTGTGGCCACCACCTCCAGGAAGCCCCTCCAGAATAGTTTTTTTCCTTTCAGAGGCCTTTCCTGGTAAATGCACCTGGGGTCTGCACGCATGCATGCTAAGATGGGAGACCCCTCCTGGCTCCCCCAGACCCTGTCTGCAGGAGAACGTTTGTCAGATCTGCCTCCATGGAACAGAGAGCACGTCCCCAGGCCCAGCTCTGCCACTGGCTAGTGTGTGACCTCTCTGGGATACCCAGTTCTACACCCTGAAGGGACAGTGGGCATAGCTGCCTCTCGGGGCTCTGTGGGATGAGGTTCAGTGTGGGCGGGCCTCCAGGGAGGGAGGGTGGGCCTCAAGGACCTCGTCTTCACAGGAGGGCCACTGAAGCCCAGGGAGGGTCACTGATGGTGGGGCCAGGGTCCTGACTGCCTGCTACAGACCACACATGCACACATGTGTACACACATACACACTCGCAAGCACTCCTCGCCAGGACAGGGTGTCAGAAGCATCTCCAAGAGAAGTAGGACCTGGTCTGTTACCTTTTCTCTGGCACAGCCACCCTCCCGCAAAGGAGCCTGTGGTGGCACAGAAGATAGTTTGGCTTCCTTGTGGCAAAAGAGGCTCCAAGCTCAAGCCAGAGATGAGTGACCGGCACAAATCCAGGCATAAGCACATCCCACTGCCCACTGCTCTGCTCTTGGCCTAGAAGCAGAAGGGCAGCCAGGGGCAGGTCCACCCCAGGCTCTGTGGCCAGGCCTCAGCTCCTGCACCCTCAGCCCCAAGGCCTTCTAGCCAGATTAGCATACCTAGGGTTGCGAGCCCTGGGTGAGCACTGAGGGTCCAGGCAGGAGGGAAGCAGAGGGAGCAGCCATGAGAGTGTATGGGGCAGGTGGCCACAGGGTGCTGGCCAGGCTCAGCCTCCCCAAATGGCCCTCATCACCCCATCTCCTTGGTGCCTACCCCCAACCCAGGATTACTGCCACCAGAGACCTCCTGGCTCCCTCTTCAGCTCTGCGCTCCTCTCTCCTCACCCCGGCGCTGCCTCCAGCATCACCACACCTCTCCCAGACCCAGCTCCCCGGACTTCCCCACCTCTGCACCTTTGCCTCTGATGGGCTTTCCACCTATACTGGCCTCCTCCGTCCTTTTCAAGATCAGCCTCAGCCCCTACAGGCTTTCCTTGGCAACCCGGCAGGCCTGCGCTGGCACGCACCTTCTGCAGAGGAACTTGGCATTGCTACATCAGAGCATTGTTCGCAGGGCCTGGGGCAGGAGTGCCTAGCTTTAGAACAGGTGTGCAATAAATAAATGAGTTGATGGAGGGACAGGGAATGGGCGCAAATCGGTCTGCAGCCTCGAGCTCTTCCCTCCCTCATTTCTTCAATATCTACCATCACCACCATCAACACCATCACCACCACCATCATCACCATGTGCAGCGACTTTATCTGTGATGCTAACAAGTGAGCATTTCTACTTGCCAACTCTTTGGCTTTTGTTCCCTCACCCTCACTCCAGCTCATCCCTCTTATCAGGTTGCACACCTGGAAAGCAGGTGGTTCCGAGCCCTGCTACCTGGGAAGCGCCAAGACACTTCCTGGAGGTGGTGTCATCAGGTTCCAGGACAGTTCCTGGTTCCCTCCTGTCTCCCACCTCAGGGCTTTCCAGTGACCTCTGTCCCCAAGCTGTCCACACAAAGAGACAGCTCTTCCCCCCACCCCGAGGGCACACACAGGCCTTCTGCTTGGCTGTCTCAGCTTCCAAATGCCCCTCCCCAGAATGAGGCCGAGTGCAGAGAAGTGGTGATGAAATGCTGTTTGTCTGTATGCTCAGCGACTGTCTTTACCCCTGAGGTGCTTGAGGGGCTCCCGGGGCCTGTGTGCTCCTTGAGCAATGCCTCCAGATGTGTGAAAGACCTGGGCATGGTCTTAAGGCTCCTGTAGGCTGTGAGCAACTTGAGGTAGGGGCTTAGCTTAACCTGTCCTGCTAAGGGTGGGGCTGGGAACTCAGGAAACACCCAAAGGGGAGAGGGCATGTGGCAGGGACGGTGGGCTCCAGGGTGGGCCTCCCCAGGCTTTTGTTTCAGACAGAGTGCCTGTGGGTGGCAGTGAAGGACCCTCGGTTTCCCCAGCTGTGGAATGGGGGTAGTTCTGTGAGTCTCTATCCCCACGAGGTGAGCAGGGCTCTGGGTGCGGCCAGCTGACCCTGGCTCCTGTCATCAGAGTGGCCAAGACTCACACACACAAATGGGCTTGAAGCAGGAAGAATGGCAAGAAGAGGCCCGGACTAAGTGGTAAGGGTACTCGAGACGGGCAGGCTGGCTCTTCCTGCTGACTATCTGGGGAGCAGACACTTGCTAGCTGTGCCCGCCACCCACCTGCACGGTCTGGTGACACGACATGACCCATCAGCTTGCCTCCTGCAGGACATCCTTACCAGCTAATCCCCGCCTGAGAGGAAAAATCAGGGGGTCCCAGAGCTCTTCTCAGGGCTGGGCTGTGGAGCAAGGCACAGCATCAGGGCTTTGGAGGAGGCTCTGGGCACCAGTGGAGGGGAGACAGGGATTTCTCACCTCACCCTGGGCTGGGAGGAGCTGGGCATGGTCCCCTCTGGGGAGGACTGCCAGCTTCCTGCCACGTCCTTGGTGGCACTGGAGAGCAGATGCTGATGCTCACTCAGCCATCTGGGGAGAACACTTTGGAAAAGTTCTGAACTCACTGCACCCGGCAGGAGACCGGACACGGTTGAACCTAGTCGCCTGGCGGCCTCTCCTTCCTCCAGGTGGGTGGCGGAAGCTGGGCCCAGGCAAGGGAGTGGTCTGCCCAGGGCTCTGGCCTTCTTCCTGGGGCGCAGAGCATGGAAATGTGGAAAGAAGATGCTATCAGACAGTCGGGGTTGGCTCGGCACCCGGAGCTTGTGCCTGCCCTGACGAGGGGCGGGGAGCCCAGGCACCTGGGGACGAGTGTGCACCCGGAAGCACAGTGCCAGCAAGTCGCTGTCCTCTCCCGGGGACTGGGAGGGCCCAAGGCGGGCGGCAGCCCCTCCGAGGGGCGCAGGCACAGGAGGAGGCTCCTGGTCTGGCCACCCCCCCCCGGGGTCACTGCCCCCACGCAGCGAGCAATCAGAGCTTGGGAGCCCCACTCCAACGGAGGAGTGTCAGCTCACTTTCCTCGGAAAATAGCAGCTAAGGAACCAGGCACCAAGCACAGCCAAGGACATGGTTTCAGGGAAAGGCCCTGGCAGCAGTGACTCAAGGTCAAAGCAGGAAGACGGTGAACTCAGAGGGCCCGGACCCTGGGGGAGGTTATGGTCCTGCTCTCGAGGAAGGCCCCCGAACCTCGTACCTCTGCCTGGCTGGACAACCACACTGAGCCCCACAGGCCATGAGAAACAGGCAGTGGAGGGCAGCCCCCAGGGGAATGCTGAGCATCCTGACACCCTGAAGTCCAGGCCTGCTAAACCCTGACAAGGGGCTGCTCAGGACCAGCTCTTGGGGCCTCCCACTCTTCCACATTCCCTCTTTCCCTCCTCTCCAGAGCCAACCACACCCAAACTCCCTCCCTTTAGAGGAGACTTCCCTTAGCTCAGGAGGAAGCACAGTAAGAGCTGATCATGCATTTTTATACTAAAGTGAGAATGACTACTATGTTGAACTCTCTTAGGAAATCTATGGTCTGAATTTCCTTAAAGGGCAAAAGGAACCCTGCTGATGTGATTAAGTTAGGCATCTTGAGATGGGAAGATTATCCTGTATCATCTGGGGTGTAACGTCATCCCAAGAGTCCATATAAGGAGGCAGAGGGAGATCTAACTGCGCAAGAGGCCACAGTGGTGGCTTTAGAGAGAGGCACTGGGAGAGAATCTGTTTCCTGACCTTCCAGCTTCTAGAGGCTTCCTGCCTTTCTCTGCAAGCAAACACATGGCCTTCCAGAGCCTTCAGAAGTAGCACAGTCTGCAGACCTCCAAAACTGTAGGAGAACACGTTCGTGTTGCCTCAAGCCACTCAGCTTCTGGTAATTGGCCACAGTAGCACAGGCCACTGGCACAGAACCTTTGGCACAGGAAAGCACCGGGGAGGACACGGCGATTTAGCAACCTTGGCACAGTTGTGAAATCCGGTCTCTTTCCTCAGATTGGGTCATGCCATCACTGCTACGTTTATTAGACTTTTAAGAACTGATGCAGAACATTTTGAGAGAAGGTGCCTCTGAAGAAGCCAGAGAGGCAGGATCTAGTACAGACCACGTGAGTCCCTCAGGGCTCTGGTCCTTGTTCCCATTTTAATGACAAGGAAATCCAAGGTCAGGAAGGGGGAAAAGCCTGTGCAGAATCACACAGCCAGAAATAGCAGGTCCTGGGTTCTTTCTCCAGGGAGCACCAAGGTCACACATGGCTCCCGCTGGCCCTGCACGTCTGCCTTTCCTGCCGGATCAGAACCACCTCTGGGGACTAGGACTGGGTCAGGTGCCAGGCTTCATTGGGGACTTGGGGAGGCCATGTGCCGGCTTAGAGGGCTGGCTGCAGGAACGGTCCCCGAGTCCCCAGAAAGGCCCTGGCTCCCAACAACTGTGATTTCTCCATCCCGCTGGCCCTCAGCGCAGTGGGACCACTCCCTTCCTCCCCGCCCAGTCCCTACTGTCGCTATTCACATCTCAATGTTCTTTAAGTTGTGGGAAAACAGAAAACTTGTGCTTGGTTAAAAATAGAGGAAATTGGCAGCTTTTTACTAAAGCCTGTGGGGGAAGAAAATCCAGCAGTATCCAGCTCTTACTATGAGCTAAGCTGTGTATGTGGATCCACTCCCCGCACCTTCATGACAGCCTGTGAAGTGTCCCCATCCACAGCCAGGACACCGCCGGTTAGAAAGGGCTCAGTTTGGGATCCCTGGGTAGTGCAGCGGTTTGGCGCCTGCCTTTGGCCCAGGGCGCGATCCTGGAGACCCGGGATCGAATCCCACATCGGGCTCCCGGTGCATGGAGCCTGCTTCTCCCTCTGCCTGTGTCTCTGCCTCTCTCTCTTTCTCTCTCTGTGACTATCATAAATAAATAAAAAAAATTAAAAAAAAAAAACATGTGCGCACTAGAGATAAAATCCAAAAGGCAACTAAAAATCCAAAGAAAGAGTCTTTAGAGCCACAAATCCCCTCCTTAAAAAAAAAAAAAAAAAAAAAAGAAAGGGCTCAGTTTGCAGATGGCCTTACAGAGGGGGACAGAGGTATGCAGTCCCATGTGAGGGAGCCAAATGCCTGTCCGGTCAGTGGGTTCCATATGGCAGGCATGGGGGCTGAGGCCGATCGGATGGGACACAAGAGCCAGAACAGAGCCAACTGCAAACTCTGAGGTCAGGCTCTGGAGCAGGGATAGCTGTGGGACTGCTCGGGGCACAGACAGCTGTTCCACAACTGTTTTCTCGTCAGAGCTGAGGGCCCCCGAGGTCCCTGAGTGCAGATGGAACACTGAGGCCCAGAGAGAGGTGGGCCACACATGCACCTCTTGTGTATCAGGGGAAAAGCACTCCTAGCCAAACCCGCAGGGCAGAAGCAGAGAAAGAGAACACTTGAGGGGCCCCAGAGAAACCGCCGGGAAGCAAGTTTGCAGATATCACTGCACCTCCACTCAGCTGGAAACGCGCGTGTCCACGCTGGGGCACACAGCAGGCTGCCAGGACTCCCGTGTGCCGGGCTCCCTGCTCACTCTATTGTAGGAACTAACAGAGCCAGTGCTCTCCAACACCCTTACTAGCTGGGGACGTGCAGTGTAGCTGCCTGGATGGCCCCCTCTGGAACCCTCCACCTAAGAGGATCCCATCCAGGGCATGTCCCTAAGCACCACCCATCAGTGTCTCCTACCTGATGACCATGAGCAATGCTGCTCTTGCCACTCCCACTCACCCTAAGAGCACCCACTGCACTCCAATGGACCCCATTATCACGATGTGCACCACCCCCACCCCCACCGCTATGGTCCAAATCCCACTTCTCACCATCTGCCTATTGTGCCTCAAATAGGCTGAACTTGATGGGGTCTCTGTGTTGGAGCCCCAGGCCCTTTGCACTTAACCACTGTTCCCGCTGTCCCCGGAATGCTCGGGCCCCTGACCATCTTTGCTAATGAAAGGCCGAGGCAGGTGTTGGCCAGCTACTACGGTGGAGCAAATCAGCTGGTCTCCTGACCATTGTGTGAGTAGCTTCCTCAGGGCAGTCCCATCACCGTCCCTGGTTCCCCTGCTTCCCTCCTACAAGGACACACAAGGCTGAATTCAGGGCGATCCCCTCACGTCCCGGCACCTGGGACCGGGGTCTGATTCGCTGGGGGCCTGGCTAGCCTCAGGCAGGGAAAACACCAGATAAGGCAAATGCTTTCCCTTTCCTCCTAAACACATAGCACATCCCTGACTCACCAAATGAAGGCAGAGAAGCAAAAATTAGCCTTTCTATCCTGGATAATTTTCCCATCACTCACACAGCAGAAAACAACCACCTTGTCATTAAAGAGATATATTAAGCTGTTTAATATCAGGTTTTCAGCTGGCACATGTTCTAGAAGGGGAGAGAAGGGCCGCTCCTGGCAGCTCCTTCAGCGTGACCTTTTAGCCTTACGGCCCACTGAGTATTTCCTGCCAATTCTGGTCCCATGCAGGTGTGGGACAATCTGTTTATTTGGTAAAACGTGCCTGTCCTATTCAAAACCTCTGGCACCTGTTCATCTACCTAGACTCTCTGGATCAGACCTGTGTTATTCTGGAGACTCCGTGGCTGCAGAAAGGACAGGCTACCACCCCAATCCATGCCCCCCAGACCTCTCCCTATTCTCCACGCCTGCGGCACGTGCATGCCAGATAAACTTGACGGCCACAGAAAACCCTGGAGGAATGGGCGAGGTACAGACTCGTTATGGGGTGGGAAGACCCTGCATAATGAGTGCCGAGCAGAAGACGCACTCACGCACCCTCAGCCCTGGAAAGCATGTCTGTTCCACAAGAATCTGGAGGTGTGAAGGTTACAACGAGAACTGCTAATCCAGGCGTGAAGACAGGCGGGCGGACTGACCTCTGTGGGGCCTGGCGGGGGGGAGCGGGGGGGCACCCAAGGTGGAGAGCGAGCAGGGCTGCAGGCCGGGCTGTGCCCTTGTGCTGCTCAGAACCTGGCTCTGGTCCTGTCTGTACATGAGACAGTTGGTCGAGATTCCAGTTCAGGATGAGGTGGCCTAGGGAGGGACCTGTACGTTCACGGGACTTTAACCTGTCAAGGCGGCCACCCAGGCCCTGACCATGCCATCAGCTGATGCGGCCTGAGTTGCGGCGCTGTCCAGCGGGCGCAAGCTGGTCTTGGTGGAGGACATGGTGTGTGCCCAGGAGGTCGGCACCTATAGGAAGGCCTTGGTTCTGGCAAGTGGTGGCCAGTGCCTGCTGCTTCCCTGTGGGACACATTCATTTCTGTGGCTCACACCAGCTCTGGAAACCACTGAGAGCCAGTAGCGTGCAGCCACTGTGCACACTGTCCCTGCCACCCTCTCAGGGCCTTCCATGGTACTGGCACCTCAGCTGTGCAGGACAGGGGAGGTGACCTCCAGTCCAAGGGTGCAGAGCTGGCCTGTTGTTGCCATGCTGAGCCATGACGCTGGCCCCAGTGGCCACCACCAAAGTGCCACAGACTCTTGGGGCCTCCCTGACCTGCACAGGGGACCTTAGCCCTCAAGGAGCCGGCCCTTGACAGAAACCCTTGGCATCACACAGGCTGGAGAGGTTTCTGAGCTTAGCTGCTGAGCCCTTCTCTCCAGAAGCCATGGGATGGGAGTCGCCAAGGCAAGGCAGTGCCCAGGGGTGGGGCTTCCTACCAACTTGGCTTCTATTTTTGTCAAAATTTCTCTGATGGTCATGGGCCTCATCATGACCATAGCTGGTGGATGGGTCCTCCTCCTGCCATCATGTTACTTGGGCACACACGTGCACATGCTCCCAATCAGCTATACTATGAGCCTTGGCTGCCTGGGCTTCAGCACCGTAGGTAACTTGCCACTATTCAAGTGACCACAAGGAGCCTCCAGACCTCCCCACAGGTCTCTTCAAGGTAGGCTACATAGGAGAAAGTCACACCTGCTTGGGTGAAAAAATTAACCATCTTATGGCCAACTCAGTAAAAACCAATGTAGAAGTGATTCAAGGTGGGGGGCTGGCTGCTCAAGTCAGTTGAGCATCCGACTCTTGATTTCAGCCCGGGTTGTGATCTCAGGGAGTAGAATCAAGCCCCAGGTTGGGTCCATGCTCAGTGAGGAGTCCGCTTGGGATTCTCTCTTCTTCTCCCTCTGCCCCTCCCCCCCACTCTTTCTCTAACAAATAAAAAAAAATTTTTTTAAAGTGATTCGTGGGCAGCCCAGGTGGCTCAGTGGTTTAGTGTCGCCTTCAGCCCAGATCCTGATCCTGGAGACCCGGGATCAAGCCCCACGTCGGGCTCCCTGCATGGAGCCTGCTTCTCTCTCTGCCTCTCTCTCTCTCTCTCTTTCTCTCTGTCTCTCTCTCTGTCTTTCATGAATAAATAAATAAAATCTTTAAAAAAATGATTCAAAGATTTGGAACTGTAAAGAAAGCCATTTGATTTCAAGTCAAGGAGGAAAACAACTCATTCGAAAGTTGAAGATCCGCTGTGTTTTAAATACCCTCCTGCCAGCTCATTCAGCGTTCACGGGGATGACTTAACAAATGAAATTAGCATGGACATGGATACACCTTCAGCAGCAGCCCCGAAAACACAGGTGTGCAAGGCCTTGCGGTTCAACACTTTTTTTTTTATAGGGAATAAGACAAGATGCTACTGACTCCCGATCCACTAAACCGTGGATATTCAGCACCAAAGTGACTGCTCTGAAAAACAGAAAAACAAACTCATCCAGAGGATGGGGACATTCCAGTTCATTCTCCAAGCTTGTTTTAGGAGACCTAAAGTCTGCAATATTTCCTTCTGGGGCGTAAGAGACAGCTGGACTTGAGAGAAGTCCCTGGCTTCCACTTGCTTCCCCAGCACAAGGAAAATGAAAATCGTATTTTCTTACCCGCCTTTTAATCCTCCCTCTCTTTCAAGACAATTAGAATGACGGCCCACACACTGGCAGGCACCCCAGAGACCATGATAACCACAGAAAAATACAAAAAGACACCCTTGATATTGCTGTTTGGGAGAACATTTTTGGAAGAAATGACTTCCCTTTAAACAAAAGGGATCTTTGCCAGACGCCCCCAAGGAAACATGTGCCGCAGCGAGCCAGGAGCCTGGCTGAGAGGTGGGGTGATGGGTCCTGCCTGGAGTTCCCCACACGGATTTCCACTTCTCCATCTGCACCACAGGGGCAAAGCAGGTGCAGGTTCAGAACCACGCTCTCTGAAGGTTTTATGATGTTTTTACCATTTATTCATCTTCCGCCAGGTTTCTGCAACTGCTTTAGAATTGTAATTTCCTTTCCTTTTTATTTTGCTAAGCAAAGGAATTCCCAGCTGCCAAGTAAGCGCAGGAGAGGATGGTTAGCTTCTGCGGGCAGCCTGAGTTAATGCAGTCTTGGCTAACGGTACAGCAGCAGGGCGCTTGGGGAAGCTGCAGTGACCTCAGCAGCTAGGGAGGCCTGGCCGTGTTGGGACCATGGAAGGGCGAGCCAGCATGAGCACCCGTGCTGGGCCACACAGGGCCACACACAGAGCCACGGAGCAACAATCCCTTGGGGCCACAGCACTGGTGTCCAGCAGCTCTGCCCTTCTGTGGCCGTGGGCAGCGATCTCCGTGCTGAGACTCTGGGTCCCCTCTGTGAACACAGTGCTGAGACATCTGAGCCAGCTCCCAAGAGCTCGAGGCCCTCTTGTAAGGGATGTGCTACATTCTCTCTCTTTTTTTTTTTTAATATTTTATTTATTTATTTATGATAGTCACAGAGAGAGAGAGAGAGAGGCAGAGACACAGGCAGAGGGAGAAGCAGGCTCCATGCACCGGGAGCCCGACGTGGGATTCGATCCCGGGTCTCCAGGATCGCGCCCTGGGCCAAAGGCAGGCGCCAAACCGCTGCGCCACCCAGGGATCCCTGTGCCACATTCTCTGAGTGGGCAGTGCCATGCCGGTCTTCCTGGTGGGCTCAGTGGGCCAGGGGCAGAGCAGGTCACTGTGTCCTCCTCAGTCATGCATGGGGACACTAGGATCCCAGGGAAAATGCTTGCAGGGGACCCCAGGGGAGCTAAGCCGGGGTTGGTGGGACTCTCCATATGGCTCCTGGTCACAGCCCCCTGCAGGTCAAGAGAGCCCCCACTCTGTCCCCATGGCTTCTTCTCTTGCTGTCTCTTCTCAGGCTGATGAAATCCAACTTATTCTTGGGGCAGCAGAACTCAGGGTGAACAGTTGTCTTCTGAGGGTGGCACTAGCAAGTGCTATCCAGCAATGGCTGGGGAGGCCCAGGAGAGTCTCCCAAAAGCCTGTTTTGGGTTGTAACTTACTTGTTTTTCAATTAGGAAGGTCCATTTTTTTCCTGACTCTAAAAATAACCCACAAAGCTGGAGACAACCCAAGTGCCCTGCAGCTGAGGGACTATCAAGTAAATGACCATAGGAAATGTGGCATCTGCTCATCACTCCCAGAGACTTGGGAGGTTTGCAGGCTGAGTGCTCCAGAGACACAGGCCAAAGGCCCTAGCGGGACCTGGCACCGCAACAGAAGGGCTCCCACCTGTGCCTGGAGCCTGCCCACAGGTCACTTGAGGGGCCTGTCCATACCCCATATCAGGGACCTCCACCTGCCCCAGATCCAGAGCATCAGGTCCCCGCAACTCTGATTGCTGTGTGTGCATGCACTCCCCCATGGCCAGGACAGCCTGGTAGGGTCCTACTCCTTCCAGCGGGGACCATGTGTGGCCCATCCGGTGATCCAGATACCAGGGGAGCCCCATGCACCCCTCACTGGTGGGCTATGCACATTAAACCCCATCAGGTTCTTTGTCCTTCCGTTCATTCATTCACACACTCATTTTATTTTGCACCTACCATGTGGCTTGTGCTACAGACATAGAGTTGAGGAAAAGTAACACAAGACCTGCCCATGTTGCTCCTGGTCTAAGAGAGCACAGATAACAGTTAGACCCCCGATCCCTGTTACTGTAACTGCGTGTGTGCAGGGAGGTACTTGGAAGGATCGAGTGTTCAGTGGGCACCCCCTGACAACAAGACGCTTGCTGGCTGAGCTCTCAGCATCAAACTGCCCGTCTGGGTGGGAGCCTGGTTGCTGTTCCAAGAGAAGACATAGCCCATGTGTGGCCCTAAGCCAACAACCAGCTTCAGGCCAGAGAGGAGCCGGTCCCACAACCTCTGAACCTTGGCTGGGGAGACGAGTGCTGGTCTTGACTTCCTGTGTGCCTACCTGCATGTGCGTATGCACACATGCACACTCTTGCACTGGGCTACTCACCATCCCTTGGATGGCCACCCTGGAGCCCCCTCCACTCACCCCTGCAGCCAGCTGGAGAGACCCCTGCTTAGGGCCAGGCCCCAGGGTTTTAGAGCCTCCCAGAGGGTGGAGCGTCAGAAGAAATCTGACTGGCCTCCATCTGGTGCTCAGGTCACTGGGGTTTGGAGCCACTCCCCGGTGGCCCTCTGCTCCCTGCATGGGGGCAATCAGGCCACTTCTCAAAGATTTCCAGGATTCAGGGCCCTGGTGGGAGGCTGATGGTGTCAGCCCACTCACTGCTTTGGACATGTCCAGCAGTGCCTCCTCACCATCAGCCCCCTGGACCTGGCCGGCCCTGGGTTCACACCGCACCAGTGCCTCCTGCCCGTTGCCCACACTAGCCTAAGAGCTTCCTCAGAAACACATGGACCGCAGCACGGCCCGCATCGCTGCTCAGCTTGTTGAGTGGGTCAAGTCTGACCAAGGGTGCTGGCCCGACTCCCCACAAGGGAGGATGCTGGAGCTCCTGGAAGCCAGTCAGAACGAGGGTGGGAAGTGAGCTTGGAGATTGGCCCGAGCAGAGCAGGGACACAAACGGGTCCTTGTTCACCTCTGGTCGGGCCAGGCCTCTGCTGGCCCCACACCCGGGGACTGGCTATTGGGCAATCAGTTTGCCTTTGGGGCCTGGGTCAGTGTACCAGTGCAGACAAAACGTGGATTATTTCGCAGCAGAATGACAAATCCTTGAAACTCCTAACTGCTCACTCACCGAACCTCAAAATCTTTTTATTTTCTGAGCCTTAGTATGTAGGGCATGTGCCTAGCACCCTTCCTGCCTCCAGGAAGAAGTCCTATATACCTATATATACAAGACTTGGCCCAAAGGTCATCTTCATGGTGGTCTGGCAGCCAAGAACCCTTCTTTCCTGCCCTCCCACCTTGTCTGACCTTGTCGTGTGGTCTTGCCTGGGTCTGTGCCACACACCAGCCTGAGCTTTCCCCTCCAGGAGCTGTTTTAGCCCTGAGTCCAGCACAGTGAACACAGGACAGGACAAGACCGAAGGTTCTTACAGGATCAGTGAATCATTCTCAGGATCACCTCTTGTCAGAGTCTCATCTGCTGTTTACACGGCCTCAACTGTGTCGACCCTCAGGCCTCTGGGGTCTCACTACCCACAGAGCCCTCCTGGTGTACTTCTGGGCCTCAGGACCGCAGTGTTCATGGAGGAAACCTGTGGCTTGGGGAGGGTCAGCCTTGCCCCTGCCAGGTGGGTTCACTGTTTGCATCTCCTGCTTGATGAAGGGCTTTCTGCTAGGACATGTGCTGTGCTGTGTGCCTGTCTCTCCAGTTGCTGTGGGTGGGAGCACTGGGGACTCTTCCCTTCACAGCCTGGCCATGCTGTTCCTTCAGTGATTCTGAGGTCACCCCTGGTTCCAATCTGGGCTTGCACATCTGTAAGATGCGGGCTGGGCCGGGTCCCATGCTGACTCCTGTCAGCGACCTCACCCCCACCTTTCCTACCCCTGCCAGTCAGTAAGCACTGACTTACAGTGGACCCTGGGAGGAAGGAGTGGCCAGCCCCATGCCTGGGCTGAGCCTTGGCTATTGAACATGGGTTGTGCTTGGAGAGCCAGGAGGGGTCAGAGCAGCAGCTGCATGATGCCCACCGATAGGAAGTGTTCTCAGACCCCTGTCACCCTGAGAGACCAGGTATGGAGTTTGGAGGCTGAGGCTCCTCTGAGGTCCCTGGGCCTTGTGCTTACTGGGGACATTACACAGGTCACATAATAGTGTTAAAGGCCACTCCCAGGGCTCGATGGGGACCAACTGGACAAACTGAAGGCAGTGGGCAGGCCAGTGTGCAGGGCTGAGCTGGGGCCCTCCCTTGGGCAAACAGCTGGCAGAGGTAGTGAGGCCAGGCCAGCGGGGTCAAGACCACCAAAGGGCCCAGCTACACTGTCTGTACTGAATCCTCCTGTGGCCTACGGGTCTGACTTGGGCTGCCTTAATGATGTGTCCCAGCATGTCCCGTGGTGCCCCTGGTACATGACCCCAGTTCACAGAAGAGTATACTTAGGCCCAGGGAGGTTTAGGAGCCTGACCACAGTGGCATCTATGTCTCTGCAGCTATGTGTCTGGACATGAGCTATGTGGCTCAACTAACAGGAACGTGGAATGATGCTAAAAATTGGAGAGATGGGGCAGCCTGGGTGGTTTAGCGGCGCCTTCAGCCCAAGGCCTGATCCTAGAGTCCTAGGATCAAGTCCCATGTCAGGCTCCCTGCATGGAGCCTGCTTTGCCCTCTGCCTGTGTCTCTGCCTCTCTGTGTGTGTCTCTCATGAATAAATAAATAAAATCTTTAAAAAAATTTTTAAAAATAAATAAAAATAAAAATTGGAGAGATGCTGTTTAAGGCATAAACTTGCAGCCAATAGATAGGTGGGTCCTGGGTAGGTAGGATGCAGCCAACCTGCATCCTAACCCTCAGGCTTGGGAAGAAATTAGGTCTTAACTGCTCCCACTGCAGGGGGTGGTCAGGCCTGCTGACCTATGTTGCCATGTGAATGTATCAGATCAACATGTCGAACCCCCTGAAACTCACATCATGCCACAGCCCAATACTATCACGGTAAAAACGGAATTAAAGCCCATGGCTGTATGTGTCTTCCTCCAGGATGACCGGGCAAACACAAGCTTTCACGGGGCCTCTCTGAGTCCTTGTCCCCATGAACGTGGTAAGGGGAGACAGTGTGCACGGTTTCATGCTTTTACAAAGAAGCTGGAACCCCAGGTTGTGGTTAAACCTGCCAACGGGGCAGGCATCGTGGGGACCATGGAGAGCCCACCACAGCCTCTCTGCCCACGCAAGCCCAGGGGAGGCAGGGGGAAATTGGCACCTCCCAGCCACCAGTCTGTGTCAGAGCTGCAACAGGGACAATTTCTACCCCCTGATGGCCCCAGGGTAGACCCTGCTCTTCTCAGAACTTGGAGTCCCCTGAGGCCTCACATTACACAGAGGATGGGCCTCAGCAAGGGGTAGGCCCCTGCATCAGCAACCCAGAGGAAGCACAAGCACAGGAAGATGGGCCCTGGTGGGCTACGGGTCATGCGGGAAGCCCAAACGTCAATGGGGGGGGGGGGGGCGGATGGTAGGTAAGTGGTCTCCAATGTGTGGCCCCTTGAGTGGCCCCAGGGCCCCTGGGAAAGTCGATGCTAAGTTTAAGAGTCTCCCAGCTGAACCTGCTTATCCCACAAGGGAATGGGCTGGCCCAGGTTCACTTGGGCCCTCAGTTCATTGGGGAGGCACATGGCTGCAGCCCAGAGCAGGGCCTGGGTCATGAGGAGGGGCCCTGCTCTCCTGCCGGCATGCACTCTGCCTGGTGGACCACACTTGGTCAGAGCATTTTAAGATACCGTCTCGGCCTGCACATTTTCTACAGCTGCCTCTGTGTATGCGTCTTGGCTGCTAGGAATTCCTCAGCCCCAAACAGCTGTTGGCAGATGGCTTCTCTGGGACACAAACACATCCACACACACGTTTCTGTTCTTTGTAAGAGGAAAGAAAAGCAGATGGCCAGTTTGCAGGGTCTGCAGCATGCACAGAACACATGGCCGAGCTGCATCCCCAGCCACAGAGAAGAGGTAAATCAAGGCAGATCGGACATGCAGGGCTGGAGGCCCTGCCCTGCACACCGTCAACACAGCAAAATAGCAGACAGGAGACGAATCAGAGTACTGAGGCCTCTTCACCATGTGTGGTGGTTCCGGAAATCTGCAGGCTGGGAGGATAGCCTAGTGAGTGCCTCCCTGTGGGCACCCCGGTCCCAGCAAGGCAGGCTCCAACTCCCAAGACGGCCCTGCCTCAGCAGCCTATTGCCACTCAAAGGGCCAGGACCTAGTGTCCAAGGTGCTGGACTTGTGCCCTGGCCACCTAGTCACTCCCTGTTGATATTTAAACCCTCTGGATCTTCAGTTTCCTCCTCCTTAAAGGAGAGTTGGCAATAAAAATAAAGCCTACCTCTGTGGTTGAAAAGGTCAGACGACTTGATGCGAGCCACGTAACATCCCCTGTCACCTGCTCCGATGCAGGCCAGAGCAGAGATGGAAAACCCTGATGGACATGCAAAGATGAGGAAATGGCCTTCTTGAGTGTGAGGGTCAAAACTCAGCATGGCTGCCTGGGACACACGTTCCTTCTACAGCCATGTCAAGACATTAAAGAGGAGGAGGAAGAGAAGTACATGGTGGGGGAAGCAGGGGCACACTCTCCCCATGGGGACAATCGCCACCAACACATGTCCACACTGCACCAAGATACGTGGGTACGGGGGGCCCCAACACCATCCAGTAGTTCTCTCAGACGCAGGAGCCTAGAGCAGGACAGCAGGGAGCCTCCCACCCACCTAGGCAAGGGCAGTGGGGACCCAGGCCTGACCTGGGGATCAGCACATTTGCTGCCTGTGACCTCTCCAGGCTGTGTGGACAACCTCTCATGGGCCTGTGAGGACCCCCTGCAGCCCCACGGCCAGCAGAGACCTCAGCATCCAGCCCAGGCACAAGGCTCCATCCTGGAACCCTCATGCTAGGCTGCTGGAGCACAGACTACCATACAGCCTTTGGACAACTTTGGCAGGACCTACCATAGCCCACTACCACCCCGCCCTGAGACCAAGCACTTCACTCTGAGCATATTGCACCTCCCAAAAACAGGGTCCTCCAAAAGTACAAGAGTGGTCATAGTAGCGTTATTAATAATATTCCCAAACTGGAAGCAAGCTGCACATCCATCAACATGGGGGATGTACTCATACAACGGAACCCAGTTTGGTAAGGGGAGCAGATGTGCTGCAGGTAGCGGCATCTTGCAAGCACAGCACTCAGCATAAGGCATCTGGCATGTTCCACACAAAAAAGGACCAGGGCAAGCTGTCTGCATGCAGGAATTGGATTGTAGCAATGCTTAGGATATTTACTCTTGACCTAATCTAATCTCTCAACACACAGAGAAGGAGGTTGGGGGGTTGGAGGGTGAACAGATGAACAGCAGAGATGAAGAGTCTTTAGTACCTTTGTCAACCCTGATGCTGAGAAGAGGTTTTGGTGAACACGCAGGCCGTGTCTTACCCGGGGGTGCTAACAGGTTGAATTGTCCCCCAAAAGGTACGTCCAAGTCTGAGCCCTGGTACCCACGAACGTGGCCTTACTTGGAAGCAGGGACTCTAAGGTGGTGATGGTTACGTTGAGGTCACGCTGGAGCAGGGTGGGGTCCTCATGGAGGAGGGGAGCATGGATGTGCACGCATGGAGGAGGCCACGCAGCCAGGAGCTGGACAAGGCAGGAAGGACCCTCCCCTGGAGCCCAGAGAGGGAGCGTGGCCCGGACACCTTGGGTTCATACTTCTGGCCCCAGACACTCAAACAGGGGTGCATATGTAAGTGTAGAATTCAAGTATCATCAATGAGGAATTAGGAAGTTAACCTACATTTTAACAGTATCAGGGACGGTTGTGGTCCTGGGCTGGGGTGCGCCTGCCTTGAGATCTGAGTAGCACCCCAGCTGCGCTGGGGTCAGTTATCTGCATAGCCTATTCCAGCCTCACCTCCTGACTGTGTGGCCTTGGGTGACCTGGGTGCCCTCAGGCATGTCCCCCTGCCACCCTAAACTTTGGTCTGTTCCTCCATGATGGGGTTCTTCAGGGGATCTGTGATACCCTTGCGCCACACCCAAGACCTCAACCTTGTCCACCTTCAGGCCAGGTACAGTGAGCTTCCCGTGGGGAGCTTCCTACCTTCCTCCCGAGGTTTTAGGTTTCCCCAAGCCTTGGATGACAGTCATTAACCCAGCCTCAAAATGACCCATCCCAGACTTCACTGAGCCTGACTTGCAGGGTTTTTCTTGTTTCTCTCTCTCTCTCTTTATTTTTTATTTTTTTGCAAGCAAGGCTAGCCCTCAGAGCACCAGCAATCATAACCCCAGTAATGTCATTCCTGTTGCTGAAGTTAGTTTTCCCTGAGAAGCTACCAATGGGTCATGATATTTCCCCTTCCTCACGGCCTCTGAAGACACTTTGATCCCAAACCGCATATAGGCACAGGAGGCGTTCTAGCCTCTGGTGTGCACTTCACTGAGGGCCTCCGATGCTGAGGGACAGCCCAGTAGTGCTGGTTATGATGGGACCCTCACACTGGCCTCCCGGGCACTGGCTGACCCTAGGAGAAGCGTGTCTGCACTCCTTTTCTGGCCTGCCTGCAGTAGCATCAAATAGTCACCTTCCCTGGGATAGTCAGAACCCAAAACCCCAGAGTGCCCAGAAATCATTGTAGAGCTCGAGTTAACGCTATGGAGGAAACTGTAGGTGACTCCCTGGATCTCCCACCAAACCCAGCACTCAGCCCATGCTGGGCATCAAGTCCTTTTCCTCCCAAGACATGGAGGGACCCTCAGCCTCATGGAATCCAACCTGGGGCCATGTAAGGAAACCGAGGGACAGAGCAGACAAGGGGCATCTGTAACATCACAGGCAAGGGAGCAGCAGATGACACTTGATGCAGGCACGTTTGCTCTGCAAGGCTCCAGGCCACCACATGCACCTCTCTGCTGGGTGCTCCTGCCCCCGGGCAGAACCCTTCACTCACCCTAGCCCTGAGTCTACACCACCGCCTCGTCTGACACCCAACAAAGCCCTCCCCCACTCACCACTTGCACCCCTCTGCCAGCAGTAGGCATGGACCTTCTTGCTGACTGGTGCTCCCTGAAGGGAGTCCAGCATTCACCCTCTTCCAGCTCTCGGGTCCCCAGGTCTGGAGTGCTAGGACCTCAACCTCAGGCCTCAGCTGGAGGTCCCTTCTGAGAAGCTATCCAGCTGCCTAACATGCACTCACCAGCCCCCCGTCACACCTGGAGGTGAGGGTGGCTGCCCACATGCTCATGTCTGCCACTGTCCGCCCACCCCCTCATTTGCTCTGTACACACGTACACAGCACCAACTCTGAGTTCAGCCCCCACCCCCGGGGCCATGGTAGGAGCAGACACACACTGCTCTCCATCCCACCTGAGCAGCAGGAGAGTGGGGTCTGCACGGTGTGGGTCCGAGGCACGAGGCCAGGCCCCAGGGCTCTGTGGGCAATTGTGGGATGGCTGTGCATGTTTCTGCCAGGAGGTGCTCACAGTTGGCATCATGCACCTACCTGTATGGCCGTTCTTCAAGAAACAACTTGGAATTGTTGCAAAGTGCCCATACTCTCTGGCCTGTCCAACTGTCTCCACCTCACATTGCTAAACCACCAGCTCCTCACAGTTGCCTTTGAGAAACGTGGTGCCTGTGGCCACACCACCACCAGGCCTGCTGGCTCTGTGGACAAGCCAGCACTTGCAAACTGCTGTCACTCTCCTCACCTGCATCACGGCATACCTAGTTCACAGAACACTTACATGCTACACTAAAAGCACAGGCACTACCACGCCAAAATAGGCACAGTGGACCCTCAAAATAAAAAGCTCGTGCTTTGAAGGACCCCACATATGTGATGAGGGCTTCATGTGCAAAATAAAGAACTCTTACAACTACTAACCAAACAAGCCAACCAAAAAATAGCAGATCTGAAGAGGCATTTCCCCAAAGAAGATACACAAATGGCCAACAAGGACATGAAAAGATACTTAACATCACAAGTCATTAGAAAAACGTGGGTCAAAACCACAAGGAGAGGATCCCTGGGTGGCTCAGCGGTTTGCGCCTGCCTTTGGCCCAGGGCCCGATCCTGGAGTCCCGGGATCGAGTCCCACGTCGGGCACCCGGCATGGAGCCTGCTTCTCCCTCCTCCTGTGTCTCTGCCTCTCTCTTTCTCTCTCTACATCTATCATGAATAAATAAATAAGTCTTTAAACAAAACAAAACACAAGGAGACACCACTTCACACCAGCAGGGGGGCCAGAATCAGACAGGTAGTAAGTAAGAGGTGCTGGCCAGGGCACAAGGTCGCCGTGCAATGTAAGCGGTGTGCCCCGTGGGAAACACTCTGGCAGCCCCTCAGTTACGTTCAGTTATTATCAGATCCAGAAACTCCAGTCCTAGGCTTAGACCCAAAAGAAATGAAAACACAGGTTCACGCAAACACATGGACATGAAGGTTCACGGCAGTGTTATCTGTAACAGCCCCAAAGTGGAAATAATCCAAATGCCCATTAACTGGTGGAAATACAAATAAAACATGGCCCATCCACAGCATATGCAGTACCATTTGGCCGCAGACAGGAGTAGGGCACCGCCGCCCGCCGTGCGTGGATGAGCCTGGAGCGCGCGATGCGCAGTGAAAGAAGCTGGTCACAAAGAACACATATCCTAGTGTATGTATATGAAATTCCAGAACGTGACTCCACAGACACAGAAGATGGATGGGTGGTGGTCCAGGGGGAGTCGGGGAGGGATGGCAACACAGGGTTCCTTCTGGAGTCACCAAAAGGTTCTACCGTGGATGGTGGTGGTGGACATGCCCTTCTGTGAATAGAGTAAAAGCTACTGAGTCGCAGGCTGTAAGTGGGCGAACTGTGTGAGAGGTGAATTACGTCTTGATGAAGCTGTCGGAAAGCTTACTTACTTAATCCTAAAGCAAGAATGTCCAGAAACAGGAAAAGTACTTCATAATATGCTACTGATAACATAAAGCCATTAGGAGCTCATAGAAGAAAGTTTTTCTTAAAAAGAACTATTAATCATGGATTTTAATTTTGTAATGCTATGGTCATAAACCACAGCTGTTTCCATGTTCAGACCGCAGCACTGGGGACGGGAATGGCGTGTGCAGCCTCCTCAGGTCGTGGGCCTGGGTCCCGGGGTTCCTCAGGGGAGAGCAGGGTGCTGGCAACAGGACCACGATCAATGCCAGACTCAGGACATGGTCAGCGAGGAGGGTCTGGGTGCGAGGAAGCGCTTGGGTCCAAGCCAGCAGAAATAGCAAGAGAACCAGGCGAGAGGGACATCAGAGACTCAACGTGTGTCCACTCTGCCCGGGGCGGGTGGCGGAGGGGGGCGTCGGCTGCCCAGGAACGAGCTGACCTCAGAACACCCACCGTGGCTCTGCCTCCAGCAGTCCAGCTGGCAACCATGAGCATGTGTTTGCCCTTCTTGGCCTCAGTTTCCCCAACTGCCTAGAGACTCTCAACCCTGTTTCCATGGCTACCACTTGGCCTCAACATCCCCATTCAGCCCACAGGTCACACTGGTCTTTGCCGAGCACTGGCACAAGCCCTGCCCCAGACTGTCCACGAGTGGCCTCGGCCTTCGATGCTGGAGAGGCAGGACCAGGCATCCTTCCTGCTCTAAATGGGCTGGGGACTGACAGTTTAGGAGAGAAGGGGCAAAGGTGAGCCACGTAGGCTTCCCAGGGACCCAGGAGCCTGGCTGTCCTACCTGCCAGATCTCTACACTCAGCTCCTCCCGTGACCTTGGGTGCTGCCCACCATGGCTGCCGCAGCTGGGGGTAAGGAGACAGAGAGGAAGGCTGGGGCAGTGGGGTGGGGAAGGCAGGTGGGGGGGGTAGTCAGGGAGACCAAGGGGAGGAGGAGGTGAGGAGGGGGGAGGCAGGTAGAGGGTGGGGGAGGAAGTCAGGGAGATGGGAGGAGGGGGAGGGGGAAGGGAGACTGGGGCAGTGGGGTGGGGAAGGCAGGTGGAGGGGGGGAGTCAGGGAGACCAAGGGGAGGGGGAGGTGAAGGGGGGGAGGCAGGTGGAGGGTAGGGGAGGAGGTCAGGGAGATGGGAGGAGGGGGAGGGGAGGGGAGGGGAGGCTGGGGCAGTGGTGGGGGGAAGGCAGGTGGAGGGGGGGAGTCAGGGAGACCAAGGGGAGGGGGAGGTGAGGAAGGGGGAGGCAGGTGGAGGGTGGGGGAGGAGGTCAGGGAGATGGGAGGAGGGGGAGGGGGAGGGGAGGGGAGGCTGGGGCAGTGGGGTGGGGAAGGCAGGTGGAGGGGGGGGAGTCAGGGAGACCAAGGGGAGGGGGAGGTGAGGAGGGGGGAGGCAGGTGGAGGGTGGGGAGGAAGTCAGGGAGATGGGAGGAGGGGGAGGGGGAGGGGGAAGGGAGACTGGGGCAGTGGGGTGGGGAAGGCAGGTGAGAGGGGGAGTCAGGGAGACCAAGGGGAGGGGGAGGGGAGGGGGGGGAGGCAGGTGGAGGGTGGGGGAGGAGGTCAGGGAGATGGGAGGAGGGGGAGGGGAGGGGAGGCTGGGGCAGTGGTGGGGGGAAGGCAGGTGGAGGGGAGGGGGGAGGGGGTCAGGGAGACCAGGGAAAAGGGGGCGGTGGGGGAAGGGGGAGCTGGGCAGAGGGGGAGGCCGGAGTGGTGGTGGTCAGGGAGATGAGGGCAGACGGGGAGGCCGGGTAGCCTGGGCTTTGGGCTCCACCTAGGGCAATCTACGCCATTTCTCCAAGCTCCGGCTTCCTCCTCTTTATGTGGCAGAACAGCAGCAGGAGTAATAATACTTCCTGTAACTCCCAGAGGCGGGCTGACGGAACAACAGACCTGCAACCCTTGGCACAGGGCCAGGCCCAAGGGACGCACACGGCAGCCACTCAGGCAACGTTACCATTCCTGCTGTTGTTAGAGCCTACACTGGGCATCCCGACCACAGGTGCTCACACAGGTAATCCCACGGAGGGGCGGGAAGAGCATCCTCGTGGCATCAGGGACCCGGAAGTAGTCCTTCTGCCTCAGCTCCCCTGTGAGAGGCCACACCCTTTCAACTATTTTCCTCAACAGAGGGGCTGAAATCATGAAGAAGCCCAAGGAGCCTAGGATGTTCCATGAGGAGCCCATGCCTGCCCAGGCCTCATTTCTTCCAGAACGTTCCATGAGGAGCCCATGCCTGCCTAGTCCTCAATTCTTTCCAGAATGTTCCACAAGGAGCCCAGGCCTGCCCAGGCCTCATTCCTTCCAGAATGTTCCATGAAGAGCCCATGCCTGCTTAGTTCTCAATTCCTTCCAGAATGTTCCACAAGGAGCCCAGGCTTGCCCAGGCCTCATTCCTTCCAGAATGTTCCAGGAGGAACCCACACCCTGCCCAGGCTACATACCCTCCAGCTGTGTGGACCCTGCCCCAGTCATCCTTCTGGAGGGGGGGGGGCTATATGAGCCATGCTGATTGTCCACATTCCTGCATCCAGCCACCTTCCCAAGACAGCCAAGCCCACTGCAGCTCCTTTTTCTATACTGATTCTCCTGAAGGCTCTGTAAAATTCCCTTTCTGCACAGACCCAGAAAGGAGGGGCCTGTACTCACAGACCCCTGACAGCATCACGGGTAGCTTCACTACGCCTTAGTGTGGGGCATTTGCACCTTATCCCAGCAGCCCCAAATCACCCCTTTGGTAACAAGTTACCAACTAGTAGCTGTATTTTGTTGGGTCTCTAAGGTATTTGGAATGTTTCTTAATTAGTTACCAACCTTTTTGAAATTTGAAAATTAGCAGAGAAAGATATCTGTATTTCTAGCTTATCCTGAAAACTGGATATCGGGACAGATGGCCAAGATCTGGCGAGCACAGGCAACTGCCCCTTCTGGTGGAGCCCAGCCCCGGCAGCTTGCCATGAGCTCCCACCACCAGCATGGTCCTCGTGGGCACTGGGAGGTACAACCCACACTTTAAGTGCAACGAACTCTCTCTTGTCAGTTCACAAATGGCCTTGGTGGGGCTAACAGGAGATGGCACAGCGACCTTGGACCACACGGGATACCTATGCCCCAGCATCCTCGGAGCGGACACCAAAAACACGGATGCTCCTCATGAATTTTCTTGCGGTGGCCTGGCTTTCAAATACCCCTTTCTACCACTCCCATAAATTTTCATGTGCCAACAAGTGCCTTAATATTTATTTTGGTAGCACGGTTTCTATTTTATGGAACAGGAAACTACAGTGGTGGGGGGTTTCGATCCAGCCCACCGCTAGTTTTATAAATAAAGCTTTACTGACAGACAGCTATGCCTGTTCATTTACGTATCATTTGGCTGCTTTGGGCTAGGATAACAGAGCTGAGGCATGGAGACACAGACCATATAGCCTACAAAACTTAAAATACCTATCAGCTGGCCCTTTATAGAAAAACAGTCTGCTGATCCCTGAGGCATGCAGGAGAGGCGAAAGCCGCCTCCTCTAGGAGCATTCTTTGGTGTCCATATTCAGGCTCCTTGTTTAAAACATTTATGATGCTCACTGGGGTAGGAATGATCTGCCAGTGGGTGAAGGTGGGGATGGGGAGGACTGGGGAGGCCTGGGAGAGGAGGAGGTGAGGATGCAGGACACCTGCGTTAACTTCTTGCCTTGATGCAGAGAAAGCCCAGAGCAGTCACCCAAAGTTCACCTCAAAACACCTCTGGGAGGAAACACTGCATTTTCCACCAGAAACTTGGTGCTGCACATGCTGGTACAGACCTGTCTCTGCCCCTGGCATCCCAGTCCCAACCAGCCCCCAGCACTTACTTCATGGGTTTGAACAGCGCTTGCCCATAATTCTGGAACGTCATGATGAGCTTGAGCTGCGTGCCCCCCGACTTCATGGCTGCAAGGGAGAGGGAAAGAGATATGGAGTCACTTGCTACCCAAGACTCCTCCTATGGGCAAGTGAGGCCAGCTCCCACTCTGCTCCAACGGCCACTGATGCTGATACACACTCCCACCTGATATTTAGGTGCTGGTGCTGGAGGCAGGATCTCTCAGACAGTCTGACCCAGACACAAAGGGACTGGCTTCTAGAAAGGATGGCCAAGTATATGTACATCCCAGCAATGTCTCCCTCCCCAGACACCTGGATGACCTACTTATACGCCCCCCCCCAACCCCTCCCCACATTACTGCTTGCCCAGTATAAGTTTCTGGGGTTCGATTGCAAGTCTGAGCAGGGTTAGTCTGAGGAGACCCTGGAGACCCCTTGGCCAGAAGCACCTGACTCATCACAGAGGGCTTCAGGGGCTCCACATGGACACTATGGGGGTAGAAGTCTCCAAAAGCATCATTATGGCTTCCCAACTGCCACACCAGCTCAGAAGCTTAAAGATTTTTTGAAAATACCTGCTCTTCCCCAGACTCTGGATCTCCTATATGCTGATGGAGTTGAAGGAAGGAAAATATTCAGGGGTTTCCACAAGATGTGGGGGTGAGAGGCTGGGTTTGGTCTCTGGCCACCTTAGAAGCTGAGCTCACTTACCCACCCCACCTTCTGCATGGCAAGAGCCCCAGACCATGTGAAGGAGGCCACACGGAGGGCCTCTTGCATCCACACCAGGCACGAGCTGTGCTACTGTCACAGGTATGACCAAGGAAGAGGCAAAGTATCCCCACCAGAGTCTGTGTCTGGTATGGCATGACAGCAAGATGACTTCAGGCTTTGGTACAAGAGGACAAAAGGCCCTGGGGAACCCTTAGGAAGGCCTCTCTGAGGAGGTGACACCTAAGCTGCTCTGAGGGAGGAGTAGAGGTTGGCCTGAACACACTACGGAAGGCAGAAGGAATGCACAGGCCTTGAAGAAGGAGAGAACTAGGCACATTTATAGCCTTCGAGGAAGCGCGTGGGGCCCCCCCCATCCCAGTGGGTAGGAGGGAAGTGGGTTGGGGGCCTGGGTATGCAGCAGCTCTCAGAGGGGTCCTTCCAACATGGGGTGAGTGGTTGGTGCTAGGCTGCAGAATAGCCAGGAACCAGGTAAATGCTGTCCCCCACAGTGTAGAGGGCTGGCTACAAGGGTGTAAAGTAGAAGCCAGGGGAAGGAGGCCAAGGCAGCCATAGCAGACAATGGTGGTTTGGATGACAGAGATGGGGATAATGGAAAAATTTAAGAAATATCTGAGGCTCCAAGGAACCATTTAGTGGAGTAGGTGTGGGGTGTGGAGGGGAGAAAGGAACCTAGGATAACCCTTGGATTCCAGTTGGAGCAGTAGATGAATGGGGAGGAATGTGCATGGAGGTGAAGATCAAGGCCAGATGAGTAGAGATGACTGAGGGGTGCCATATTGGAGGGGCACCATACTGGAGGGTGTCATACTGGAGGGCACCATATTGGAGGAATGTCATTGGAGAAGCACCATACTATAGGGCACCATATTGGAGGGGTGCCGTATTGGAGGAGCACCATACTGGAGAGGCACCATACTGGAGGGGCACCATACTCAGAGGGTGCCATAATGGGGGGCTTTGGTATGGAGGAGCCTTGAGGCTGGAGTCTCTGCCCAGCTTCCTATGTCCAGGCGCCTGAGAGGGAGTCTTCACTCTCCCTAATCTTGGTTTCCCCCTTGTATTGGATGGAGCTCAGCAGATGCCTGCCCAGCCTTCTTTATGGCGCTATGGTGAAGGTCAAGACAAATGAGAGCAATGTATTATTTGATCTGACAATGCCTCAGGTTGACCACATGCAGCACGGGGATGACAATCACATCTACCTCGCAAGACTGCTGTCATAATTAAGTGGGTAATGCTTGTGAAGCATCCGGAATGGCACAGGGCACATGGCACATTCAAGATGGCAAACTGCCCCATGAGTGCGAAGAATGACCAGGAGGTCTAAGTTCCCTGAGTGTTTTGAAGGGCTCTCATGGCCTCTGACCTACTCCCTGGGTACCCAACCCAGCCACTTGGCCATTCCTTCCTCTGGAGAGTCTGTGGCTGTGGCAGGGACAGCCTGGCTGCAGTCGGACACGCCCTTGTCTTGGGGTCCAGGAGGTGGAGCTGAAGGCATAGCTCCCCCAAACCAGTGTGAGACTTAGGTCTGTCGGTGATGCCCTTCCAGCCTGTACCCTCTTCAGGAACACAAAGCCAGCGATAAATTCCACTTCACTCCAAAACACTAGAAATAGCCTTTTTAGGCTTTTTCTGCCCAACCCTGGGGGCAGAAGTACAATGCAGGGTAATCTCATGTGAGGGAATACTCTGTAGCCCTCTTAACAGTACCAAAGAATTTCTAATGACACAGCAAAGCAGCTTATGAAGCATTTACGCTCCGTGAGCTGCCTTCTTTGGAAGGTGTGTACGTAAGCGGGTGGGAAAATCTGGATGCAGATACGAAGCTACAGCCCAGTGGTTACCCCCAAGAGTAGAACCACAGATGATTTTAATTTCCTTTTTTCCCTTATCTATGCTTTCTAAATTTCTACAATGAACATTTATTACATTTTTAATAAGATGAAAACAGAAGTGATCATTAAGAAAATTAGTGGCCCGATTAAGCCCCATTCGATGTCCCCATTTCCATGTAATAACTGGGGTCACCGGATTTAATTATTCCTTCCCGGGCCAATCGGGGACAGCACATCAGCTCGTTCCAGGGCCTGTAATCCTGGTTTTCTTGAATAATAAATTATTATGCAAATCTGGTCGGTTTAGTCATTCTTGTTCTGGAAGCGAATCTCAATGCACTGTTGCCCCGTGTTTTCCACTGCACTGCCAGCTCCTCTCCGCGGAGCAAGCACGGAACTAGAGATTAATGGGCCTTAGAGGCTCCGGGTGACTAAGGACTCTGGAAAGGCCAGGATTTTGCTAACTGCCCTGGACACTGCCTTCCTCTTGTCTAAGGACGTGTGCCTTCCCACCTGGGTCCGCCGTTCACTCTGCCAAGCTGGAGTCCAAAACTAGAAGACACTTGGAATTCTGCTTGGAAATGGGGGATGGTCTCCCTGCAAAAACCCACATGCAAACTCCAACTCCTCGAGTCACGGCAAAGGCCAAGTGTTCATCTGGGGTGGGTGACAGGCAGATGGAGCGAGTGGCTTTGCTCTGCTGCTACTGAATGAGCCCAATCTGAGGGCCCAGGTGGCAAAGCCAGGACACTAACTAGGCCTCCAGAAGGAGGCTGTGAGTTTGGGGTTTCTTCCTGAACACAGGCTTGAGGAATCTTGTCCGCCGTGCAGGGTAGGGAGGCGCTGTGGAGCAGAGGCAAACTTCAGAGAGGAGCCCATGTGGGCAGCAAGGACCCCACGTGAGAGGTGGTGGACATGCCCTCACCTGGTCAGGTTTCCGGGTTTCTCGGGGGACAGACGCCTGTCAACACCTGGCCAACCTCAGCCCTGAGGACACCTGGGTGCAGTGAGCCCACCATGGACTCGGGGCCAGGTTAAGACTGGGGCTGTACTGGCACACACCCAGTGGCCATGTCCCCAGAAGACACTCACCCCAAAGAAGCCCCATTTGTCACCTTCTCTCCATCTCCATGGTCCCACCCAAATCTAGGCCTCACTGTCACCAAATCACTAATACACGGTGGCCACCTACCTAGTTGCCTGGCTCCTTTGAGCCTCTTATATAGGCTCTCACCTCCTCAGCCGGCTCCTACAGGCACGTCCCACCATTCAGACCATGGATGTCAGCTCTGTCCTTCCTGCTAACCCTCGAGAGCCATATGCCCCAGCTATGCATTAACATACATTAATTAGCACTGATTAGTGATGATTAATGACACGCAGTAATTATACATATTCATATAAACTAACAGGACACACTATACTTTGTTCTAATGTTCATGGATGCTATAAATCTCATGACCACTAAGACACTCGGACACTGTGTGGTTTTGCTGTCTTTCCCCAAGACACAGCTCCCCTCTGAAGAACTAGAACGGGAACTGCATTTCTTAGGATCCTCCAAGGAAGCATCAAGTAAACCAAGCAAGAAGAGCAGCCTGAGGAGGAGAGAGCAGGGAAGGGAAAGGGGGTGCCATCCTGGCCGGGAACCCAAACACTGCCACACCAAGGAGGTGTGAGTAGTGGGAGATGCAGGGCTCTGGGCTCTGCTGTCAGCTATTCCTGCGTCACACACCTTGGTGATTGCAGGGACAAGTGACCTGGGTCCTGACTCACTGGCTGCAGCCCCCACTCATCAATTTGTTTCCCCATGGAAACCAGGGTCAATGCTGCCAGGCTCCCTATTTCTAACAAGAACCCCCAAGTCATATTTTCATTAGCCACCTCCTGATTTTTAAATAATGAATTCTATTCTTAAGACACTCGTGGGCCACACAAACACGCCCACGGGTAAGGCGCTGCCAAGCCACCAGTGGGGCCCTCTGACGTCACTATCCTTGGCCTCTGTCACCTCGTCTTGGAAGTGGGATCAATGTTTGTCTTCAGGGATCATGGTCAGGCAAGCACTCCAAATATTTTCACAACCACTGCCTTATTTTTAAGTGTGAGAGGAAAGAAGCTCCTGGCCAAGGATGGCTCAGATTTGAGGACTGTGATGCCAGGAGCACTGAGGTCACCTGTTCTTCTCCACCCATCCCACATGCCTCACCCTTGGTGGGACAGGGATCTAACCAGTGCTCTAGATCCCTTGCCACACAGAGCCCCTTATCCTGCCTGCGGGTATCCAGGATGAGGGCCCTCAGAGAGCAGCGTGGTGTGTGTTCACTTGTCCGTCATTGGTGGACACCCAGGGCTGGCACTGAGGGGGCTGCTCCAAGTGAGGGACCGGAAGAGGCTCTGAGGCCGGGGTTCTCCTGCCTACTTGCTTAGCAGACCTCTACTAAACTTTAGTCCCTCACAGGCACCCCTAGGGTGTTTGAGCTGTCACCACCCCCAGCTTAGACAGCGGTGTAGCCAAGCTCTTTAAGACAGCTCACTTGTGTTATGATAATTAAATTTACTTCGAAAGTAGAGCGCTGCCCTAGGTGGAGACCAGCACCCTCCCTGGAATGAGAACGAACGCAATCGGAATACATGCCTGTTGGATTCTGGAACCCCCAGTGGCCTGCTCAAGATGGAAAAAGCAGGTGCCCAGGCACTCGTGTGGATTTTTGTTCTTGATCTTGGACTAGACAGTGGGAAGGAGAGCTGAGGAAGGGCTCAGCTATTTGCCACCTTCTCTGGTGCACTGCTGGCACCAGATTGTCCTTCCGGATGGTCTGGGGTGGGCTACGTCCTTCCTCCCGGATGACCCTAAATGCCTCCAGTGAATTGAGCATTTTTGGTTATTGGAGAGCCAGCACCTGGAGACAGGGACCCACTGCAGCCACCCACTGTGCCGTCTCTGGGTCTGGAACTGCCTTCCCAAGGAGTCTGCCTCTGACCAATTACACAGGGTGCCCCCACCCCGGGGGGGCCCTCAGGCAGCTGCCCACCCTGGGCTACCCCAATGACAGTCTTTATTCCTGGAAGCTAGCCGGCCAATTAGTCCTGGATCCTAGCTAGATCATTGAGTGCCCGGGACTTTGGTCCCGTGGAGCGGTTCTCCTTTGTTCACGCACCGACCACAGCTGTGTCCAACCTGGACGGAGCTACGGGGGTGTCTTTCAGCCAGAGGCTGCCTGGATCCTCTCCGTGTTATGTGACTTCTTTTCCTTTTTAAGCGATTCCAAGTACAGAGCAGTTAATTGTGTCATTTATTCTTTGCATCCATAATTGTGCACGATAGCAATTTAATTATCGGCGGCCCGAGCTGAAGGCGCCGCATGCCTGATTTCAAGCTGAATAGAGGTAGATAACGTCCCGAGCCTCTTTAAAGGCAGTGAATGGCCGTTACCAAGCAGCCAGGAGCCCGGCTATAAATAAATCTCTGTCGGCCACAGCAGCTGTACCGAAGGCCACACGTGCTTCATGAAGTGGATCAAGTGGTTCTGAACGGGGAGAGTTAATGGAACCCTTCCGACAGGAAGCTCTGGGAATCTTGCGGCAACTTTTCCCCCTTCCAACAACGTTTCTGGGCTCACGCCTAACAGCGGGATGCACACCTTGGAGGTTAAAGGGACTACTATGGCTGGATGGCTAGGGGACAGAGCTCTGAGCTGGGAGCAGAGATTCGCAAGCCACCCCCAACCCAGGGCCTGTTTCTCTGCTTGCAGAAGGGGTGTTAGAAGTGGGTTGGATCTCCAGTTCTTTAAACTTAGGCTCTTCTCTACACCACCATTGTGGCTCAGTGTGGCTTCAATGTCTCTCTCCCATTTCACGCTCAGGAGGGTGGCGTTGCTGAACCCTGACCCTGAGGCAGCCCTGGGCTCCCCACCACCAGGCCTTCAAAGGCTGCATCCTGCTCTGGGTCACAGCCATGCAGATAGCTCCTAGCTAGGGCCTCCATTTCCAAACCTGCCCAGCTGGCTCTGCTAAGCCAAGGGCCCAGCCAGGGGCTGCTATCTCAAGCAGAAGGTTGGGTTCTTGGTCAAAATATCCAACTGGATGTAGGGCAGACTCTGCCCAGAGAGTGTGCATCTCCAAGGGATGCCTGCAGCCTGGCCCAGGGCCAGCCCCTCTCCTGCTGCTCCCTGTAGACCAGGGCTTTTTCACAAGCATGAACTCACCTGGGACCCACTGCAGCCACCCACTGTGACCTCTCTGGGAAGGCAGTTTCCAAAGGGTCCGCCTCTGACCAATGACACCAGACCAGCAGGGACAGTGGGGCCCAGTGTTGGCTGAGGCCTCCCATTGGCTTGTCCGGCACAGGTTGCTCTGGTCAAGGAGGCTCTGGCCTGCCCCCGAAACCCTCGTGCCACACATACACCTACTGGCAGGGACACAGCTTAGGCTCTGTTTTGACCTCTTTCTCTTATTCACTCGCTGAGGTCTCTCAACAACCCCATGATACAGGTTTCACGGGTCCACGCCCGTCATCAAAATCTCTGAGGACAGAAGTACTCATAGATTTCAAAGATTTCAAAAATTTCAGATGACAAAAGGCGCAGGTAATGTGTACATCCCACATATTATGTAACGGCCCAAATGGGTCTGGGCAGAACTCCGTAATTAAACACACTCCTATTTCCTCAGAGGAACATGTGAATATTCGCTCCAAGTGAGAAAAATAAGGATTTATAAATAGCTTTGTCAATTTAGGTTTTGCTCCCATATAAGTTCAGGTTGAGTCAGATTTTGCTGAACAAGTTATGTTTGGATTTCAGATTTGCAAGCCAGAGATGATAGGTACTAGGTTACACCATCTTTATGTTCCATGTGAGAACCCAGAGCATAGAGGTTAATCCACTTGCCCAGACTCACACCACACACAGATGAATCAGTCAACCTTCCAGTACCAATTAGGTCCTACATGGTGACTGGGCAGGACCAGCTTGGCCAGGGCAGTCCAGGCGTGAGTGGCAGAAACACAGACAGCCCACCAGAGACAATGGGCAAGGACACATTCCCAGTCACACCACCAAGCATCCCGCCAGGATGGGATCCCCAGGCACAGGCTCAGTCCACTGTGGTCAGGCAGCCTAGGCACCACTGCCCAGGGCAGTCAGACTACTGTGGGTAGGGGGCGCCTCAAAGACAGGCCCCTGGGGAGACAGAGAGAGGAGGACACTGAGGGTGGGCAACATGCCTGTGAGCCCCAGAGGTCTGTCTTCTCACTCTAGCTGCTCCCTGAGCTGCTGGGCCCTGTCCTCTGCACAGTGGGTGTCCAGGGAGAGCTGCAGGCTGTTTGTTCCCTGAGGGATATGGCGAGCTTGGCCAGCCCTTGAATCCCAAAAGCCCTTCCTCCACCCCAGACCCTGCACTTGAGAGTGGTGACCCTCCAAGCACGCAGTGCAAAAAAAAAAAAAAAAAAAAAACTAGTTCATATTTACAAGCTTGGTCATATGCATCATCTTATTAGAACAAATGCAATGTACCTGAGTAGCCACAAGCCCATTTGACAGATGGGGAGACTGAGGCAAAGAGAGGTGCCACAGACAGCAGCAGCGCAGGTTCCTTTAACATTGTACTTCCCTAAAAACATTTCTAATTTTAATATGTTCTCATTTTCCCAGAAGCCCCAGCCCTCCAGATCCCTGTCTACGACAAGTGCCTGTACTTCATTTAAGCCCTGGGTCAGACATCTTTTCTTATGGAACATGCTCCATGCCCTCCTTCTAGATGGAGGTCACCTAGATTTTATGTGAATGGTGCTCAAAGCATTCATGCCTCCTCATTGTGTGTTCATGTCCTGCTTGCCCCCGGACGTCTTGGGTCAGCAGCATCAATCCTGCTGAGGTTCGTTCATCCTCAACCCGCTACCCAGAAAGTGGCCTGACATCCAGGAGATGGTCAAGAAAATCTTCTGAGTGGATGAACCAGTGAGTCAACGCCCTGGATACTGGCCTCGTCTATTATCAGGAGTGAAAGGGGCACCCTGGCCGTGGCTGTCCACGGGATGGTCTGTGTTGTACGCATGGCAGGAGGGAGGCTGAGCTTCTCACGGGGAAAGCCGAGGCAGGATGGGGGTCTGGGAGGTGCAGCCAGTTAAGAGAGGAAACACCAGCTTCTTCCTGTTCGCTCCCCTTCCCAAGGGTGAGCAATCACAGGCTAGAGAGAGGCTACACAGCAAGTAGATGCCCAGCAGACACCTCAGTACTGGGCAGAGCGAGCCAAACACAGTCCTTAAAGAGCTCTGGAAAACCCACTTGTCAGCTGCACTCCCCTGTGTCAGCAGCTGGACCGAGCCCCAGGGCATCAGCGTTGCTTAGGGGAATGCCAAGAAGACAGTGTCTCGGACTGTCTGCTCCACAGCACAGGGTGGGGGCCTACACTCGCCTTAACCCCGACTGGCCTCCCTCCACCCCTTCCTGCGGTGTGAACTCAGCCCAGCTTCCTGCAAAGCCCCCAGACTGTTCCCTCCACCCCAGGGCCTCAGCCCATCCCTCACTGCCTCTTGGAAGCCACGGTGACTAATGAGGATCTTCACAAATGATCGCCTACAGGCCTGAGAACAATGGCCCCAAACCTCCGTGCTCAGAAACTGCTGCTGACACATTTCCCTGAAATCAGTAATTGGATGCCTTTTTTTGTCCAATTCAGCAGATCCCAAAGTACTCGGTGATATTGCCTCTGAATTACTAAGCGCATGGGCCTCCACCCTAGCAGAGCTGAGCCCTGGTCACTCCCTGTGCATGGAAACGGCAGGGGCAGGAGCAGGGCAGAGCGGGTCTCTGAGCTCTGCCCGCTGTCTTCCTGCTGTGCCGAGGGAGGCGCCCCAGTCAGCAGGGGTGCCTGCTCCTTCCTCGCCCCTGCAGAACGCGACAGCACCTCTGCCTCCCTCACTGGCCTTGCTCAGAGGTATCCCTCCCCTCCTTTACAGGCCTCGCAAGCTTGTCCCTCTAGAAGGCTGCCCTCATAAATCACTCCAGGAGGTAATGTTCCAGCAAGGAGCCATGGTTTCCCAGTTCTCCTCCACAGGAAAGCCAGCCCCCACCCAGCAGACCCTACCCCATTGAGAAGCACAGTGAGGGCACCTACCGACACTGGTTATCTTCTGAGCACTCAGGTCGCGCAGCAGGGCTTCGATCGCAGGGTTGTGTCTGGAGTAGAGCTCGTACCGGTTAATGCCGATGTGGAACTTAAGCCAGTTGGGGTAGGAGTCCACTGCCGCCTCCCCCGTGGGCAAGAATTCTTCATTTTCAGTGCCTTCACGTGGCCTACAGAAAATGAAGGTGACCCGGAATCAGCAGGGAAAGAACAGGGTGGTAAAATCTGGATGAATAAGAGGGAGTTGGTGCCAATGCCAAGGTTTTAACTTTGGATCTAAACAAATGCAGATTTATTCAAAGATGCCTCTGCTCAGACAGGACCCTGCGGACACCCTGTACTTTTTCCGCGGCTGTTGTTCTACTAACTAATAACATATCTAAACTGTAATTCTTACTTACCCTCGGGAGACGCCCAGACAGCTATAACTAAATCAAGACTGAGCCCAGAACATCAGTGCCAGGCCCTACCGCGTCTGTCCTGGGGTCACGAAAACAGCCCAACAAGTGTTATGTCAGCTTGGGGTAGGGGAGGCTGTCACTTCTTCCTGGGGGCAGACAAGCAAGCCATCTTTGACCACGAGCTGTGTGCACATCACAGACACGCCCCGCCTGTCAGAAACCTTCCCTGGACGCTCTGTTTTGGTTCCAACAACCAAGCGTAGAAATGATGCAAGAAGCTAAATTTGATTTTAACGAGAGCAGTCTTGGGTGGGGAGAGAGGAAAGAGTCAGGCACTCACTCCAGCTGAGGCCCAAAGTGAGGACCTGCCGCCCACGTGGCCCCTCCTCACATCTCTGGAGTTGAGGGGCCAGTCTGGGGGAGGACAGAGCCTATTTGCGGCTGGGCTGGAGGGAAAGTGGAACCTGTCTTAACTCTAATTCACCTACGGATGAGGCCCTTCTGGCCCCGGGTCCTGTCCTCCAGAGGCCACATCACTGACCCCCAGCCCTGGGCTGTCTCTCCTAGGAAGAGCCCCAGGCCTAGGTCACTGCTCTGATTCTCAAGTTTCTAAGCATTTCCTTGAACCTGGCCAGCAGACAAAGCTCAGAGGCCACCAAGCACCTTGGTGTATTTAGACAGAAAAACCTGGGCCTGGTCAAATTTCAGTGTAGAAAGGATTTTCATAAGATGTTTTGGAAAGCTGGCCTTCCCCCTGAGTTCCTTGGGTAACCTTTTGCAGGTAGGTATTTATTCTGGCCTTGCTGCTAGTTAATATTTCACTACTCTGGGCTGTAGCATCCGTTTATTCTGATCTGTGTGGCCGAGGAGGGCGTGGGGTGGGGGTGGGGGATCCTGTTTAAACCAGGACAGTTTAAAGCGATGCTCCTGAGGATGCTTCTCACCTTTTATGAAGCTGTCACCCAACGCAGCTGGCACCGTTCCAAGGGCAGCTGCTGTCTGCACCCCGGCTGGGAGAGCCCTTTTGTTATGCCTCATTGGGGCCAGCACGCCCCTCTGCTAATTTTGTTCTCAGCGGCTGGCTTACAAGGCTCATTAGGCTTTTGCAGACTTTCCTGACGTGTCCACTAGAGAAATGTCGCCGAGAATCTAAAATCTTAGCAGCCAGCAGCTCCCCAGGGAAAGGTAAGGGGCAGTCTCTGTCTCTTGCCAGCTTGGGCATGCATTGCCTGACTTAGTTTCTAGAGCCAGTGACCAGGACTTTGCAGGCCAGCAACTGCTCTGCTATAGAGTCAGCACTGACCCTCCCTTGACTCCACAGGGAGCAGCTCCCAAACCACCCAGAGGCCCTTCTCAAGGAGGCAGTCACTCCAGAGACAAAGGCACTGCCCTGAGTAGGAGGCACCATGCTGCCCCGCCCCACAGAGCTCTCCTTGCCAGGGTGGGGACTCTGCCACAGGGGTCCATGCCCCCTGGGGGTTCCTGAGCCCCTACGCCTCTTTAAACAATGCCTGGATGTGCAAGGGCATCTGCGGGAAAGGGGAGCACAGGCTGATGGCTGCTTGAGGGTTCCGGGCCTGCAGGCACCCACCCTGAGCGGCCTCCGGCCTCACTCACCAGTCAGGATTCTCAGCGGCCGCCTTGGGGTTGAACCTGATGTCACTGTTCACATTGAAGAGGACGTCGTCCTCGGTGAGCGGTGGAACGGACACCTGGTAGAGCGGGTGTTCGAACAGCTTCGCCAGGAGAGAGCTGTCCCCGCTCGGGCCAGGGGGCGGCACCGACCGGCGCGGCCCGGGGTCTCGGAGCAGTGGCCGGTGCGCGGGATCGCGGGGCCGGGGCCGGCCGGGATCCTGCCCCTGCAAGGCGCCTTCGGCCGGGTCGGCCGCGGCCGGCAGTTTCTCCAGCGAGTGGGACGTGAGGTTGGAGGAAGGGTCGGAGCTAAAGTCCTGCAGGATACGCAGCGTGTGTTTGTTGGGCCAGCCCCCGTCGCCCGCCGCGGAAGCGGGCTCCCCCGGGCGTCCCCGCGCCTTGGCCCAGCCCGGCGCAGCCGCCTCCACCGCGGGCTGCGCGCACGAGCACCCGGGCTCCCCCGAGGGCCGCACGGCGCGCCGCTCCAGCTTGGGCAGCAAGTCCAGCACGATGTGCAGCGCGCAGGCCACCAGGAACACCATCAGGATGAGCACGCGGAACCTGCGCACCAGGATCATCTTCATGGCCGCGCGGGCGAGCGCCGCCTGGGACTCCGGGAGCCCTCCCGGGGCGCGCTCCGCCCGGCCCCGGCTAGTCTTGGCTTGGCACGAACGCACTGCCGAGGCACAGGTCAAGGTCCATCTGGCGGCGGCCGGCTACCAGCTCCAGGGCTGTCCCCCGGCGCGCACCACGTGTGGGGCGCCCCCCGCCGAAGAGCCCGCTCGCCGGGCCATCTCGGGGGCCGTTCCCCCTCGCCTCCCCGGAGCGGCCGCGCCCTCGGCGGCCGGGCCCAGCGGCCCTCGTCCGCGGAGCTGGGTGCGCAGCCCGGCGAGGCCGCACGCACGCAGCGGCCGGCTTGGGGTCTCTGCGCTCATCCGGCGCGCGGGGGCCCGACGCTGCGGCCCATCTAGGCCAGGGCGCGGCGGCCTGGGGGTGGCGGTGAGATGGCTCCGCGCAGTCCCCTCCGCCGCTCCGTGGGCCGGCCCGGCCGAGAGGGGGCGGCTCCTCCGGGCAGGGCTGGTCTCCCTCCCGCGGCGGCCCGGAGGCGGGGACCTGGGGGGGGAGCCGGGCGCAGGACGGCGGGGACCGGGCGGGGGCGGGCACAGGGCGGGGGGCGCGCGGGGCGGCCGGGGAGTCCCCAGGCAGGTGCAGCGGCCGTCCCCCGAGCGCAGCGCCCGCCCGGCGGAGCCTCTCGGCGCCCCGCGCCCGGGCCGGCAGATATCCGAGAGCCGCGGAGCCGCCCCCCGCGTCAGCGCCCGCAGATTGGCGGAGACGCCGCCCCGCGAGTCACGGCCAGACCCGAGCCGACTCCGCTCCCTCTTTCTCCTCCCCTCGGCCGCGCCCCGCGCCGCCTCTGCAGCTCCGGGCCCGCGAAGGAGAGGGCGCCTCCTTCCCGCGGCTGCCGAGCGAAGACGGAGAGACCCGAGAGACGAAGGCCGGGGGGCGCGGGCGCAGCGGGCCGGCTCCTGCGGGAGGGGAGCGGGCGCGGGCGCTGGGGGGCGCGGGGCGGGGGTGCCCCCGGGCCGGGCCGCCGCTCGCGGGACCTCGCCTGCCGGGGCCGGCGGCCGCCAGCTGCAGCCGCGCGGCTCCTCCCCAGATGAGCCGAGGGCCAGAGCCCCGGCCAAGTCCCTCCCCGGAGCCGCGGGGCGTCTGCGCCGCCGGATGAGCTCCCCGCCGGGCGGCGACCTGGTGCCCCCCGCCCCCGCCCCGGGAGGCCCCCGCGCGCCCCGCTGCCGGCCGGGGAGGAGGGGGAGCCCCGGCGCCGCCGCGAAAGAAACGCGAGGAGCTCGGTATTCGGCCCAATAGCAAATCCGGAGGGGATGCCGGAGCTGCCCCTGCGCCCGGCCGGGCCTCACCCCACCCCAAGGGGACACGCCTGCGCCTTAACTCTGGTGGCGCGGGCGCCCCCGTGCAAGGATTCGCCTGGCACTGAGAGATACCTGGCGTTTGCAGAGGCCGCACCTCCCTGGCTGGTGTGTGTGCGCCGTTTGCTTCCTACGCGCAGAATCACCCACCCATACCCAGGGGCGGGCCACTTCTACGTGGCCTCTTCTGGGCCCCCAGTGGGGAATATTCATGTGAATGTCTAAAGTCCTGGTGAGAAGGGTAAGTGACCCTGGCCGGGGAAGGCAGTCCAAACACATCCGCAGCCAAGCAAACAGGCTGTCTGCCCCATGCCCTCAAGGCACTGTGAATTTTCAGCCTCTCTGTGGAGAAGCAGTCTCTGGTGGGGAGCCTGGCGGGGAGCCCCCACTGTCTCGTGCACTTGCGGTGCTGCCTGGGCATCTCCCTGCCCTCTCTGGACTTCAGTTTCCCCTTACCTGCATTCACAGCACTTCTGCGTCTGGCCCAGGGCCCAACATGCAGTAGGCACCCACTAGCTGCTTGTGGTGAAGAAGAGGAGTCCCCGCCCAGCTGGTCAGTGAAGTAAGTGAAAAGGTCACTCAGCCCTTCTGGAGCTGGAAATGGAAGTTGGACGGGCAGAGTGTGAGCGTGGATCTGATCTGGAGATGGAGCTCCCCCTCCTTCCCACACTGACGGCGCCATTTGTGTGCCAAAGAGGTCACTTTGGGCAAGGTTACCCAGAGAGGCCGAGGAGATGGCGTCCACGCTGAGATGGAGGCTCCCTTTCACGAAGGGAGCAGGACCCTGAGCTCCACACGTCTTCCTTGGCCTTGGGATTCTGTAGCCTCTGGCTGCTTCAGCGGTCCCCTGGTCCATGTCCTCAGGGTGGCTGTGGGGTGGCCTGACCCCATGAACCGTAGACATCATGTAGAGGGGAGCTTATTTTCATGCCCCTCCCCTGCTAAATTCTTTGGGGAGCTTAGTTGGACTTCTGTTCACCACTGGATGGCTCCCTTGCATAGTCCTTGGTTCATTTCAACTATCACCTTGAAGAAGCATTATCTCCCTGACCACATGGTTTCAAAGTATCCTCACCCCCTTCCCTCAATGTCCCACCATTCTATTTTCCTAACAACACCCACCACTATTGGAAGGCAACATCTTCTGTTTTTGTTTATGGCCTGTCTCCCCTAAAAGGCACATGCCCCACTAAGTAGGAGCCTTCCATGATGCCTTGTTCACAACTCTGTCCTGGTGCAGAGCAGGTGCTCAGAGCAGACCACAAGCCACCATCCAACTTGGGGTCAGGTGTTAGCAAGCTAAGGTGCACACATGAAATGGCCTTTGAAAACGGAGCACATGCTATAGGGGACGGACCATGAAAACCCTTGGCTGAATTTTTATGCCTAGTGTCTTTATACTTTGCTCTGAGGAGTAATTTGATTTGGTTCAATCCATTTATCTGTGGAAATCACAAAAAACAAACACAGACACACACAGAGAGGCACATTCACACACACATATACACAGACAGATGCACACAGACACACATGCACACATGCACATAGTGCCTGAAGCTCCTCAGGCTTCTGCCTTATGGTCTCTGGACAAAGGCCTGGGGGCCAGGCTGGGCTGCTCTGGGAAGGGCCCCAGGGGACTGACATGAGGCCTTGTCAGAGACCAGGGAACAGTTCTGGAGGCTGGAGCTCCAATGAGCCGATGTAAAATAAGTCAGGTGGTAACAAGAATTATGTCGAAAATCAAATTGGTACAGCCGAGAGAGTGAATTGGACATTCTGGCTGAGGTGAAGGAAAACCCCTGAGAAAGTGACATTTGGTCAGAAATGTGCACATGAAAGAATAAGCAACTTGGAGGTCTGTGGGAATGGGGTCTGGGTGGGGGGCTGAAGGTGACACGGTCCTAGGATGGGATGATGTCTGGCAGTTTCCTCAAGGTTGGAATTGAGTGATGGAGACAGCAGGCTAGGGCAACCCACAGGAGGCCAGCAGCCACCAGAAGATAGAGACAGACGTGGTAGCCTCAGGGCAGGAAAGGCTGGCTTGGGGCTGTGCCCACATGGCAACAGCAGCACAGCCGTAAAGGTGGGAGGTGGCAGGTCAGACCCGGGTGGGGTGGGCTCCCCATGTCCTGGGCTCAGACATTTGAAAGTAGAATAAAGAATCTGCCATGGGTAAGGAAGGGGAGTGCCCCAGGATGGGCCCTGGAAGACCAGGTTTGGGTGCTAGGGTTGAGGAGTCTGATTTTGGACTGTGAGTTGCCGGTGTACACAGAGCCATAGGTCGTGCCCAAAGGATCAGGAAAGAATGGGTGGCAGGGCCGAGACTTGGGCCCTGGGACCTCTGCCCCTGAGGCCAGGAGGGAGGTGACCCATCTGGTAAGCAGACAAGGAGCACCCCAAGCCATGTCGGCCTGCTGGTGGTCTTACCCACAGGGCCCTGGTGGGGCCAGGTGAGGCAGGCAGGAGTCCTGAGTGAAGCAGAGGGTGGTGGGGACCATAGGGCAGACGTGACTTTTGAAGAACTTTGTGCGGGAGGGAGTGTAGAAATGGGACGATGGCTGGGGGCAAGGCAGGACCAACCTCCCATTTAGACCAGCTAGAGGGCCTGGACTCTTGGGCTCTGGGTTTCTGAGGATGCCTCAGTGAGAGTACAGTCCCCAGGGTGCCATCCAATGACATCTGCCCAGGAGGCCTCCCAGGGGCAAGGAGAAAGCGATGGGCTGCAGCAGTGGGGATGACAGGGTCTGGGCCAGAGGACAGATGGAGTTCCCCGGTGGCTGGTGGAGGGAGGTGTTTTCCAGGCAGAGAGGGAGCACGTGGCCTGGGCACAGGCCCAGGACTGTGGACTTTGGGTCTTTGGGTTTTGTGGCTGGATCCCTGGGGACAGGCAACACGAGGAGATGCCGCTTGCTCTAATGTGCTTAGGGCAGCCGAGAAGTCTGCCCAGATTCCCCCAGCGGCCAGTCAGTCCTCAGTCCTGGTTAAAGCACAGAGGAGGTGAGCCTCGCACCCTGAACATCCCCCTGGCTGTGGGAAGCCACAGCTGGCCTGGCTGAGAACCACCATGGATACAGGGCTCCTGTGGGTGACTGAGGTGAGGTCCAAGAAGAGCGGCAGTGTAGGACAGGCATAATGGTGACGGTTGTGTGAGGGATGGAGGGCGGTGTGGATGGAGGGCGGGTCAGTACGGCGGTCACCGTGACATGGAGCCCCCACCACAAGGACGAAGGGCGGGAGGGGGGTGTGCAATGAGGTGAAGAGACAGAGCTGCTGGAGAAAGACTGTCCTAGAAGCTCCAGGCCCATCAGGGGAGGATGACAGGTTTTCCTGCCCAAATGACTAGAGAACATTCCAGGAGGGTGCAAGAGGGAGGCCCAGAGGGACCCACCCACTAGGTCCTGGCACCTACACCTCTCATACCCTTCGATGTTTTCCTAGGGATTACTCATTCAGGACCCACTGAGGAAGCTTCTGGGGCTGTTTACCACAGGCCAGCCTTGGCCACAGGCTATTCTGGGAGCTGGGGGCGGGCAGGCAGCAGGGAGGAGGAGCAGGACATGGGCTTCACTGGGCACCTGTGTTCAGACATCATGGGATGTGTGGTTTTAATTTTTGTCTGGTGGAATCAGGGAATGTGGAACTGGACTTGTCAGGCAGGGGTGATGGGATAATGGGCCAGCAGAGCTTACACAGGGATGTGCCACCACCAGGAGAGATGGCCCCCTCCCCAGGAGAAGGCGAGCTGAGACCAGTGTCCCTCCAGTCTGGGTTTGAGGGTCTCCTGAGGCAGCTTGGAGCAGGGGGAGTGGGGAAGCATTCAGTGGACCAGGAGGAGCCTCTGGCCCATTCATCCGCAGCCTCGGGGGTCTTTGGAAAATAGGGTTTCTTTGTCCTAATTTAAAGCAACAGTTCAAAAAGCCAAAAATGAACAAAGAAAACAATAAAAAAGCTTGACTTTATTTTGTATGTCTTGAATTGCTCAAATACACGATTTATATATATCATACATGGAATAGCCATAAAAACTGACCATCTGTGGACCATAAGGAAAATGTCAAGAAATTGCAAAGGCAGATAATCTGCAGTCTGTTCACTGAGTGTACGTACATATGATACATTCATGCAGAAGCATATGCATACATGATCTGCAGTCTGCTCACTCAACACAGCACAGTTTATTAAAAACAAGAGCTCACCTTTAAAAATATTTCTACCTGGAAATAAATACCACAAATAACAACACTCATATATAATTTGGGGCTTATGAAGGAAGCCAGAAGAGAATTTGCACACTTTTCATTTTAAAATGAAAGCAAGTAAGAGCAGCACCCATTGAACCCGCAGGCAGCCACTGAAGGGTGCTCAGAGGGAGGTTGGGGTGATGACCACACTCACTCCAACATGCTAACGACCAAACGTACATGAACTGAGCTTTTTTGTTCCAAGAAACTAGAAGAGCAATCTTTAAAAATCCCAAATAAAGAAGGGATGAATTAATGCAGAGCAAGCCAAAAGCACAGCCATTAGCAAGTGAGCAGTGCTGGAGGCCGCTCAGAGATGGAAGAGGTGGGGGTAGGTGGTAAGAGGTAAGGCCTCGGAAAGGGGCAGAGGGAACACACGTGGGCACCCCCTGCCCCCGAGAGAGGCACAGGGCCGGGAGTGGGACTGGCTGCAGAGTCCCTAAAGAGATGGTGCCACCTGCACCAGCTTGAAGGTACAAAAAAAAGGCGTGTTTTTTAAAAAAGTTTCAAAGGAAGGCCTAGAAAATGGGGCTAGACTCATCATTGTGGGAGAAGTTGAAAATGGTCAAATATTTATTTATTTATTTATTTAAAAGTCAGGCCTGTGTTGCCTGACCTTTACCAGACACTTAACGAACAGATACTTAATATGTTATGGAAACTGCTCCAAAGTGGATAAGAAGGATGGGAAGTCACCGGCCACTTCAGACACCCCAGATAAGGCCATCCCATCTCTAAGCAGTGAGCGCTTCGTTCACTTCACAGATGAAGGAGAAAAATCCTGTGATTGTTTCATAGGTGCTGAAAATCCACTTTGTAAAATTCCATACTTATCAGTGTTAAAACAGCTTGGCAAACCAGGAAGGGTCGGAAATTGCCTCTCTCAGACCTGCTGCTCCATCCACTCACCAGAGGTTTGTTATAAACCCTCCACTCAACTAGGAGGAGCTTCTGAAACACATGTGTGGCCGTGCCCCCATGGGCTTGGGCTTCCACGGCTCTTTCTCCCCATCTCCCCGACTCTGGCCCTGAGATCCAGACCACTGAGCAGATCCCAATCCCCTCCAACCTCCCACCGCATGTCTGCCGCCCTCACTGGGCAGTCCTATGGCTGGATCCTGCACTTGGAGATGTGAGTTCAGGCCCAGGACCCCTGTCTCCATGCACCCCAGTGTCTCCTCCAGTCCCACTAAATATCAGTGCACTGGCAGCCCCACATCTGCCCCTGCAGAACTCATGCCCTAGTGGCTTTCTCCGCTGGGATGACCGATGAAAATCTCAAACCCAGTATGTCCACGACCAAAGTCCCCCTGCTGCCACAATACTCCTCCTGGTCAAATATTTGCCTGGGCCAAGATATCTTGGAATCATCTTGGACATAAAGCCTGTTAATGCAGTTTTCAAAACATGTTCTTACTACCTCCAGGGCTGATTGAAGCTGGCGTTGATTGCCTGGACTGATGGGATAGCCTCTTCCCTGGTCTCCTGGCTTCTGTCCTTGCCCTGCCCTCCCCACCCCCTGCTGTATACTGCAGATGGCATCAGAGTGATCCTATTAAGACAAATGAAACATGTTGGTTTTCTGCCCAAAGCCCTTCAGTTACTCTCCATCCAAAGCACTGCCCATGGCCTGCAAGGCCATCCTGGATCTGCCTCCACCCTACCTCTCTGACTTGTCCTGTATTTCTCTCTCCACTATTTCCTAGGCAAGCAGGTACCTACCCCAGGGCCTTTGCACGAGCTGTTGAAGGACTCTTTGCCCAGAAGTCTGTGGGCTTGCTCCCTCATTTGTTTTAGATCGTCACGCCTTCACTTGTTACCCCTCACCCTGCTTCCATGTTCTGCATACCCAGTTGCCACCTGACATCATTTATGTGAGGTCTGACTTTCCATTTCCATGCCACATACTTAGTCACATCACTTTATTTCCATCCACCTCAGAAGGAGCATGATGAAAAAATTCACTGTGTGTCCTGCTCTGAGCCAGGTAGGGCCAGACCCAAGCTTCCCACCACTGCCTGCAGAAGGAAGTAACTCAACACAGCGAGGCATTCTTGAGAGGCCATGGCCATACCCTGTGTCTCTACCTGTGTCATGGAGGAGAGTGGGTTTGCAGTCATAATCTTACATGATAAAACAATGCCCTTGAATTTATAAAATAATCACACTTTCCCTGATGGAAAATAGAGCGAATGTAGAGATTCATGGGGCAGAAGGCAGGGAGCACACACCAGTCTTGATTGCGGGGGTAGGGTGACTCACAGTCCAGATACTCAATATGTAGTTCTTAACCAGTTATCAGGTTGGTACAGGTTACAAATATGAAAATGTGCTCACTGACAGTTAACCAAACTGCCCTCAGCCGACTCAACTGGTGTCAATGAAGCAAAAAGCAGCTGTAATCCCTAATCATATGGCAAACGCTGCGCCTCCCAGCTAGGACCCAAGTTTATCCATCGGCTGCGGCCCAGGGCTCTTTCCGTAGCTCCGTGGAAGAGCACACATTTGAGTCCTGGAAGATTCTCATGGTGTGTCACCCTTTGGTCATGGGAGCCACACTTAGTGACCAGTAGGACGCTTATGGGTAATGTGTGATCCCGTGGAGAATCCTAGAGTCCACGTTGTCAGCCCCTGGAGACAGGAAAGAAGGAGCACGTGCTTGAAGATCTGGGCTGAGTCTGTTGGAAAGACCCTGGTGGCTCAATAGGGCTGGGACCAGGCTGATGTCTGCTCTGGCCAAAGTGACCCCTGCTTCTAAGGTCACCTTGCACTGCCTTCTCTCATTCATCTCCTGAGGCCCCGGTTTGAGCTTCACCTTCTTGGGACCGTCTTGATGAGTGTTATTTCCTGCAGTGACAGGTGCTTTCTTCTGGAGGCTGGGACCCTACTTGCCTTATATTCATTGTGTCTTGTCACACCACCCACCCAGCGTCTGGGGCACTCAGTCTGGCGAGGATGAGGGGGAGTACAGATCACCCAGATCTGTTCAAGTCTGCCATTGTTTGCTGAGCACCTACTGTGTGCCAGGCCCTCTGCTAGGGATTCAAGGGATAGAGGAATAAGCCAGACAGGCCCTGCCGGAAGGCTCCACATAACCTTGTCACCCTGGAACTCATACCAAGAAGCTGCTTACAATCCCTGAACTTTGAAATCAGCAAATTACAATAATCTGAAATATTTCAAAAAATGACCAGAGCCTCTGCTTCCTGAGCCCTCAGCAGGACTGGGCACCCAGGGCATAATGGGAAGGAGTCAGGGGGCCTCAGGCCTCTTCCTGCTGTCAGGGAGCCAGGTCTTGCCTGGGCACATAGCTGAGTCGGCCTCAGGTGTGGAAGAGGACTCCTTATCCTGCAGACACTGGCCTCTGAAAACAAGGAGGCAGCTCCCCCCGCCCAGGCCCTGTCACCTGTCCGGATGGGACCCCAGATGCAAGCCCTGGAAGGACAGAGGACCTGGAGGTGGGACCAGCCAACAGCCACCAAGAGCAGCCACATAGCGAATCACCCTTACAAAGCAGAGTTCCTGTTACTGCTTTTTATGAGGAAGCAAGGCCTGCAGAGTCACACACTGTCTCCTATAGCTGTGTATGCATTGGGGCAGGACTAGGTGGTTGGAGGGAGGCTGTGGACACAGCTGGCTGGGGCCACCTGGGGCCAGGTGGGGCAGGGAGCCCTGCAGACCTGGGTTCAGCCGGGTCCATCTCTCACTGGCAAAGTGATGATGAGCATATGGATACATTTCTGGGGCCTCAGTTTCTCTGCTCTGAAAGGGATGTGTATGTGGCAAGCTGCCTTGGAAGTGCCTAGTGCCTTTTACATGCCATCACTGGTGCTCAGAGTTCTCCTATCCCACGTGAGTCAGTCCGTACACTTGGAGCAACTCTGCTTTGCCTTGGTGGGTCACTGGGAGCAGGGCCCTGGGTCTTGTTAGCCAGGTTACTATCCAGCTGTGGTCTCATCCCATCCATGAGTGTGTGACAATGCTCGGATTCCTGAGCCTGGCTTCTGCCCTGAGCAATAGTGGTTGGGGTACCCTTCGTCCTCCCAGGGCTGTGGGAAGGATGCGGGAGGGCAGGGTCAGCCTGTCTTAATGGGGAGCCAGAGCTCTAAGCCCTGTGCATAGCACAGAAAATGCTCAATAGACACAGGGGACTGCTTCTGCCTTTCCTTTCCAAATGAAGGCCTTTCAGCTGAGTGCCATTACGCAGGAGCCACTCACCATTTAATAAGCATGCACAGGCCTCCCCAAGGAAGCAGAGGCTCGGGCCTCATGGAAAACAGGGTAGAGAGTTGTAGAAGCTGGTAGTATGAGATCCCTGCTGCTGGGAGAGCTTGGGAGGTTCCTCTGCAGGGCCATGCAAGCAGGCCTGGAAGCAGGACCTGGTCAAGGAAGAAGGTGGTAACTGGCACCTGGGCAGAGTGTGCAGACAGCTAGGGGCATCCTCAGCGCTTGGTCTCCCAGAAGCCCTTGTGCAGCTTTTGTGGGTGCAGGGCTGGCTAGACGCTGTTGGCTGGATTGGCCCAGATGTGGTTCGCAGCCGGCAGCAAAATGCACGCTTCCTTGTAAACACAGACATTACAATGCAGATGCCTCCAGATCCAGACTGCAAGGCCTTGGGGTGCTGCCTTGGGAGTACCCGATTCATCTGGGGCTGAGGCCCCTGATGAGGGAAGGGTCAGGGGGAGGAAGGGGACAGAGTAATTGAACCTGTTACCAGCCAGACAGTCCCTCTCGTCTCAACATTTGGGGACGTCACTCTGAGGCCCAGCAAAGCTTGCTAGCCTGAATGAAGAAAGCCAGAGCAGTAAAACTTGCAAGACATTTCTATCTCCAAGTTTCCATTGACATCATTCTGTCTCTTCCTAGGTAGAGGGGAATAATTTTAGGAAGAGGCATCTTGTGATATTAAAAGGCATTCATCAAACATTATTTTATGTGTAATGGAATCTACAGCTTTGCTGAGCAGAGATGAAAATATAGATATTAGACAAATAAGTTCTGATATTTGGAGGCAAATGCAAGATTCAAATGAGAGGCTAAATTACATCAAAACTTCTTATACAGAGCCCTCAAATTTCCAGGTTTAGAGCACAAATCCCATGCTGCTACTCCTCCTGGTATGGGGGTGTCAATTCTCCAGGGGTAGGGGGCAGCATGTGAAGAAGTGCATTGACCCACCCCTATAGCCAGTGCTGACAACCTCCTCAGCCAAATCACGAAAATTCCAAGTCTCCTCTGTTTATTGGGTGCAAGCCCCAGGTCTGCCCCAAGCAGTTCCTGGGGGCCTCTTCCCCTGAGGCTCCCTGTCCTTTGCACACCTCAGGTTCTGCCCGGGGCAGGTGGTCAGAGGGGTCCCCTACAGCCCTGGCCAGAGAGGATGCCTGCCCTCATCCAACAGAGACAAAACCAGCTGGTCTTGCGTTACCGTAGAAACAGATTCAGGACAGGCTGAGCTCTTCCTCCCTGGTAACTTTGGAGATCCTGAAGACAGTGGGTGTCCCCCCAGGCCCCTGCGTGCCGATGCATCTGATGGCAGAGGGCATGGCCCATGAGCACAGCACTGCCACTTGTCACCCAGGGGGCAGGATCCTGTGCTCACAGGACCATCAAACACGTTCTAGACACTTTACTGCTGCCTATGAGGGGGTTGCTGAAGGGGTACATCAGACACTGAGCCGGTAATCCTTTTTGGGTATAAAATACTGCACACAGATAAGTTCTAGAAACAGCTGCCTAGAATATTCTTTATATTGAAAAGTATGCTTTGAGGCCGTTACTCAGGATTTTATGGGCCATTTCTTGGCTGAGCCCCAAGATGGCTTATGGCTTTGCAAAAAGGCGACGTCGCCTTTTTATGAATGACAGATGGCTTTTATCACACCTCTGCATTATTGCTTATGGTAATAGGGCCGTGGCGATGCCCTGTGGCCTTGGGCACCTGCGCGGGTACAGCGGGCACAGCCTGCAGGCCTGGCCTTGACGAGGTCCCTGGACCACACTGACTGAGGTTCATTTCCCACTCTGTTTTCCTGCCAGTCAAGTCACAGCAGCAAAGGCAGCTGTTGGTGCCCCTATATCTGGGCACAGCCCTGGCACAGGCCAGTCTCCACAGGGATTGGTTGCCCCCCAATCCCCCAACCTGGACCGAAGACCCTGCACCTGTCCTTTCTCTGCTGTCCTCTGTCCCGTGGCCATCTGCGTGGACCCCCCTGGCCAACCCATTCTCTTTATCAGAAGACAAAAGTCGGTGTTTGTTGCACTCCTCCCAGTGAGGCCTGTGTCTAGTGGTCAAGGCCAAAAACTCCATACTCTCCTATCACTGCCTTGGGTCCCTGCTGGAGGGGCACCTGTCTCCCAGGAATCCCATAACTGTGGCTTCAATCCCCAGCCTCCTGGCACTGCAAAAGAATTTGAAAAGATTTCTCAGCCCAGGGAAATCACTGCATTTGGCCCAAAGAAGAATGGCATGAATGCCACCAAATGCATGGCTCCTCATGCAAAGGCTTAAAGGAGAGCTCGGCCCCCTGAGAGAGAGAGGCCAGCTTCCAGGGCCCACACTGCGCTGCTGGGACAAGGATAAGAGAAGACTCAGGAGGGTCAGCTGGGGTGAGTGAGGCAGGGCAAGTGCAGGATGAAGATGACCTAGAAGCTGGGAGGCAGAGGGGCTATGGTGGAAATAGGGATTGGGACAGATATGTGTGGGGAGTCCAGAAGCTTCTTGAAGGGATCTCACTCAGGGGCCAAGCTCATGTTACCGACACCCAGGCTAGAGGACAGGCAAGCACCGAGGTAGCTCACTTTCCTTTGGAACACTTTTGTTAGCTGGGTCTCAGGATCAGCACCCCAGGGACCCCATGCTCCCTACCCTGTGGCCAGGTGACATCTCCTCCATCCCTCTGCGCAGGACCTGCTCCAGGCTGCTGTCCTCCAGATGGGATCTGAACATGGTCCCTGCTGGTGCCTTTAAGGAAGTTTTTATTTTCTCTGTGGAGCCAAGGAGGAGCCCTGGAGAGGCTGGGGGGACACCGAGTACCCTTTAGAAAGCCCCTGACCCCAACCCTCAGGGGACCCCAAAGGGACCCAGGCTGCCTTTGACCCCTCCCTGGAAAATGCAGCCTCCTTCCAGAGTCTGTCTCTCCTACCCACTACTCTTCAGTGCGCCTGGCCCATCCCTTGAGAAAGCAGGTGCAAAGATGTCCATGTTCTCAGAGGCCTTGGCAATTTGGACTCCGAATATGGTAAAATGAGAAGTGGCGATGCAGGAACCAGGGAGTGGAGGTATACTGGGTGCCCATGGTGACCCCACAGCAGTGCTGACATCCGTGGGTCCTGGTCCTTCTGCTTCGGTGCTGGGCTCCCCTACCCTGCCAACATGCCTTGCTCTGCAGATGGACTTGGGGGAGCCCCGGAATTGGCGGGGTGGGGCTTCCTGGGACAGGTTGCCCAGGGATCTGGAGCTGCCCCAGCCTGATTCTGGGCTTGGGGGAGGCAACAGGCCAGCACGGCCGGGCAGCAGAAGCCCAGGTGTGATCTGCGGGCATGCATTCCTGACTTCCTGAGAGGTGACCACTGGAACCGCCCAGCCTAAAGAAGAGCCCTGGGTTTTGAACTCTGATGCTGCACCCCCACCAGGAAGACCCCAGAGTGGGAGGAGCAGCCTGCACCATGGACCCAATTCCACTTGCTAAACCAGGGACAAAGTGAGTATTTGGGATATGGCTCTTGTTATTTTAAGCACTTACGGATCAAAATCACTGAATGTGAAAGAAGCAGACTGTCCATCCCTCCTTCTACACTCTGGTCCCGAGCTCCCTCATGGTCTTTGTTGATAAAGCAGGTGGGGAGATCCAGGTCTGCAGGTGGGGCTATTGCCACTGCCTGCACCCTCCCGGCAGCTCCTGGTCTGCCCACGGTCCAGCACGGAGGTCATGGGCTGGTCCAGCTTCAGACAGGACGCCCACTCAGGTGGCTGAAGGCTGGGCGTTCAAGGTTGATGCACTGACCACCATATTTGATATCTGCTGAGGACTTGCTTCCTAGACACTAGATGGCCGTCTTCACACTGTGTCCTTGCATGGCTGAAAGGACAAAAGCTCTCTGGGGTCTCTTCCTATAAGGGCACTAATCCCTTCCATGGGAGCTCCACCCCATAACCTAATCACCCCCAAAGGCCTCACCTCCTAACACCATCCCATTGGGCATCTGTTTTCAACACATGAATTGGTAGGAGGAGCGAACACAGGCATTCAGTCTATAGCAAAAGTGGTGCAGGAAATGCGCTGGGGTTTCAGTTCACCCCAGAGTCTAAATCCATCAGTTAAACAGAAGATGGTTGACCCCTGCCTAGGCCAGCCACTGTCCTGGCCACCTATCCTATAAACAGCATAACAAGGTACAGAGGTGCCAGGGTCAAAGGGGAATCCACTGGGTTGACATGGCATCAGAGGGACTAGAAGGGAGAGGCTGGGAGTGACGGTGGAGGGCCAGCACCATCCTCTTGGAGGAGAAATCCATAGGGGCTTCCTGGGGAGTCTCCCTAGGAATGGGAGCCTTCCAGCAGCCATAGGCCCTGGGCCGCCTGCCGTGGCCAGACTCCTGCCTGCGGCCCCGTGGTCTGTGGCTCTGCCTCTTCTCGGGAGAGGAGTCACCTGCATTTGCACCATCCTCAGACCCCCAGCCATTTCTCTGTCCCTGTGAGGGTGAGCCCAGCTAGCCTCATGGACTTGGTACCCCAAACCCAGGCTGCACTGGGACCAATTATTACAAGGTCCTATGGATCTGTCATCTTTCCTCTGCCGACAGAAGGCTAGAGGAATGGTGGTGTTGGTCTCTCTGGCCTTTCTGTCCTGAGGCTTTAATTTAAACCCCAAAACAGGAAATTTGGGTTTCTGCAGTAGACAGGGGTCACGGCTCTTCTGTGAATAGTTAGGCTGTCAGCCTGCCTCTGTCACAATACTTCTGCCATTGCAGCCAGTGACAGAGTGCCTATGTCCCAGTAAAATTTTATTCATGGACACTGAAATTTGAACTTCCTATAAGTTTTTAAAATATTTTATTTATTCATGAGAAACACAGACAGAGAGAAGGCAGAGACATAGATAGAGGGAGAAGCAGACTCCTCGCAGGGAGCCCGATGTGGGACTCGATCCCTGGACCCAGGATCACGCCTTGAGCCAAAGGCAGACGCTCAACCACCATGCCACCCAGGTGTCCCTGTATTTCCTGCAATTTTTATGTGTCACAAAATCTCCTTCTTTAACCATTACAACATATAGAAATCATTTTCAGCCCCCTGACAAGAAGGATGGCCTTGGATCTGTGGCTCCCGCTCCAGCGTTAGAGGATTCTTCCTAAAGGGATAGTTGGGTTTGCATATTTTAAATATTGAGTATTTGGTAAAGTTTCCATTGATACACGTTCTGTAGAGGACAGCTGTGTTGACGTAGGGCCATACCTCTTGCTTGATTCAAGTGTGTGGCTTCCCTCCTGGACTTCAGAGCCCTGGGCCCCACCCCAGCAGCCAGTCCCAAGAACCACACACACCTGGTGGGCTCGCACACAGGAGCCCCCTGGCGGGGGTCAGTCCTGCCCTGATGCCCCTTCCTCCCTCTGGCACAGACCACCCAGAGGATCCTCAGGCTGAGTAGGATCACCTTCGAGTGGGGTGGGGAGACGTATCCCTGGAGCCTCTGAGGGACCCCCCCGAGGCAGAGGCAGCGGCCACTGGCCAAGGACGAGGCCAGTGCCACGTCTGTGTGAGCATCCTTGCTTTTCTGGGTTGACTTGGCCCCTCTGGAGCTCAACCCAATGGCTATGTGTGCAGCTTGGAGTTCTGGGCCTGGATGGTGGAGTTCTGGGACCAGAGTGGGGCCTCAGAGAGAGTAGGGAAGGGTCAGTGTGGGCAGGGAAGCCTCTCAGGGCGCTCTGAGTTTGTCCCTTGACTCCACCCCCCATCCCAGATCTGTCCTTCCTCTTTTCTCCCTGTCTCTTCCTGCCCTGGGGTGGGCTGCAGGTGACATTCCCTCATCCCCCCAGCCCCTCCTCAGGTTCTGCACAGAAATATTGGGGTCCAGGGCCTCCCTCAGGACAGCCAGCCCCTACCTCCTCCGGGCAGGGTTAGGACCTCTGACCTTGGACAGTCTGCCCTCCCCTGAGCATGAGGCCGATCCCTGCAGACAGGTCCAGGCTCTCTCCGGTGAGCATGCCAGGCTAGGGTGCAAATCTTAAAGACAGTTTGCTGAAACCCAGGAGAGGGAAGTACAGTGGGATACCTGAGAAGACCCTCCAGGGCTCTGGGGATGCAAGCCCTTTGTTCACACTCACCCCATGGCCTGGCGGGCCCTCCATTGCTTTCCTGGGAGACTCCTACACACACCTCAAGAGCCTCTTCAGGTATTGTGGCACCTATGAGCCCTCTGTGACTGGGCTGGCTTGTCCCTCCTCCTTGTTCCCTCCTCCCCCCATGGGGCCTGACCCTGAGCATGTCACTGGCTGGGCTCCACTGTCTTCCCCGGCTTAGGGGGCAGCCTAGAACCAGGGTGTTGGGGGAGGGCCCAGGCCAAAGGCAGCAGGCACTGGGTGGCCAGGGCCGACAGAGGTCCCAGGGCAGTAGGGATCTGGGAGGTAGCATGTACTGAGCGTCTGCTGGGTGTGGGGCTGGGTGCCTCCACTCTGCTATGTCACAAGACACCCCACAGGGGATGCCCTCACTGTGCCTGAGATGAGGGACCCGAGGCTTAGGTGCACCATGACCCCAGAGCCCGTGTGTCCCCACCATGGCCCTGTAGAGAGGGTAGAGAGGGCGGTGGGGAGGGGTAAGCAGAGACCCTTCAGAGTTAGGGTCACATCCAGGGCCGTGAGAGTGGACAGTGGGGACCTTCCACTGCCGACCTTCCAGGAGGAAAGAGGGCCTCAACCTCAGAGTCTTCTCAGTTGGAAAGAAGAGTCGTCACAGGGGGGTTCATCCCAGCAAATCCAGCGTATGTCTAGCCTGCCCTCTGAACTTGCACTCATGCACACTCCCACTGGTACATTGTCCCCTTTTGGGGGCTCATTGCGTCCACCCCTGCCACCACCCTTCTGTCCGCCTGTCCAGGGGCTGGGGCTTTGGGCCCCACCGAGATTGGTGGGAAGGGCCGTGGCATGGCATGCAGGCCAGCAGCCTCAGGGATCCCCGAGGCCACGTGGTGTCCTGAGCCGGAAGGGACTCCAGACCTCGGCCCAGCTCTGTGGGCTGAAGCCTCCATTTCCAGTCGGGGCACAGGAGCAGACCTGCAGGCACATCATGTGTCAGATGTCCGAAGGTGCTCAGAACAGGGAGCCTGCCCAGAGGGGACCCAGCAGTGTTGGCAGAAGGCCCACTGGGACGGTCTGGGGTTGTGCCTGGGGACTTCATAGTCGAGAGAAGTCTTTCGAAGGAAGGAGACTGATGCAGACAGCATACGGTGGGGTGTCCAGTTAGCGTGGGACCCCAGGAGGGGCCTCACCCTCCCCAAGGAAGAGGAGGAGGGCGCTCGCACAGTGGTGGTCAGGCCTCAGCTGAAGGATTGCGCTGGGAGTAGCCTTCCCCAGACCGCCTGGGGGAGACACCGGATGCCTGGGTCCTGCCCCTGCACGATGCCAGCCTTCGCTTCCGTGTGTCTCCAGTGGCACGTGTTTGCATGTGTTCTGTTCCTGGGCGATCACGGTAGCAGGAGGACAGGGAGGCTGGACAAAGCACGAAACAGGCTGTCTCTGCTGAGGCTGAGTCGCAGACGCCTGGCCCCTTCTGGACTTTGGCTCTTCCTTCACTTAAACCCTCTGCTCTTGGCCCAGGCTACTTAACTGATTTTCTGTTTGGGGCATCAGCAGATGCCTTTCTTCCTTTTCTTTCTGTCGAGCCTGGATATGCTAACAGAATGGCCCTCCATGCACTGATTCTGGAAGGGTCAGAATTGGGGTGGTAACTGGAGCCGACTCCACAGCAGCCCTGCTTACTGGAACCCACCTGGCACCTACCTCCCTGTCCATCTTGGGTAGATGATGCTGATTTTGAAAGCAAGACCACTGGATGCCTCTCACCAGCCTACACCCCTGGAACACTATGTTAAAGCCTGACGGGGCCTCTCCATATTGTCATCGTCCTGGCTGACAGAGGAAAACCTGAGAATCCCCAGATCGGAGGTGTAGTTCCTATTCAGTAAGGACTCAGAGAGCCACTCTGTCCTGGTGGCAGGATGTACCTGCCGCAGCCTGGGCCTCAGCAAGACTTACCCCCAGCTGTCAACTATGGGGGGCCCAGCGGAGGGGGACTCAGAGCAGAGAGTGCAGCTGAGTATCTGGACAGGTCCACACACATCTCTCCGTAGTCTGTTTCTGTGTATGCACATGTGATACATACAGGTGCACGCAGGCAAATATGTGGGACACGCATGCGCACATTTACACACACTCAACACACACACACAAGTACATATGCACCCTCTTCACTTTAGCAGGAACCACACTGTGAATCTTGAATTATGCAAAAGTTAAGGAGGCAGGACGGGGGGAACACCCATGCCAAAATGTCCCCTTGGTCACAGCAGATAGGTGCAATCAGCCATTGTCCCATCGCTCCTGGGACTGATCCAGAACCTGCCTTGGAGTAATTTATAAACGACAAAAAGTTAAATATGCCCATCCCATCTCCAAAACATACCCATGCATTCCCTCAGGCCAGGGTTTCCCACCTGCCCTCCTGCATGGATCCACGCTCCCCAGCCACAACCGCATGCCTTCTCCACACTGCAACTTGCAAGAAAGCCCTTTGGTTTGAATCTCTCCCTGTCTCAGCACCTGAAGGCGGAGGTACAACTGTGAGCTTTGAGCAGCGTCCTGGATTTTAAAAAAGAAGCTCTAAATCTGTGCAGACCTAAGTCCAGGATGGGTACAGCATCTCAGCTCTGTTCCAGGTGCTGTGGGTGGTGGATGCAGGCCTCTCTCAAGATCTCCTGCCTGTCTCTATGACTCATGAGGGGTGGGGGCGCCTCTTGTCTGGGAGAGGTTAGTAGCATGGGGCAAGGGGTGGCTGTGTATGTGGGAAGAGAGTGGAAAGAAGCTGCTGTCCTGAACCTTCCTGGGTAGGAGATGCCAAGGGCCTTCCAGATGCAAACTTCTGTATTTTCCAGAGTAGGCCTGCAATAGTCAGATGCTGGAGTCCCACTACCTCCCAGGCCCTGCCCTACGGCCTTTTTGTGGAATCTCGGGGAGGATAGCCCTTGTTCTATGGACAAACAGCCTCCCAAGGATGCTGGAAGATCCTCAGCCTTCATGGTCCCTTTGCAGGGGGACGGGTCAACTCAGGGGAGCAGGAATATGTCTGGTGGGCCTTGCTGGCTTCTGGCCAGCACAGGTGGCATGATGATTCAGAGCACCTGGGGTGAGCTCCCCCCAGCACTGCCAGCCAGAGAGCACCCAAAACAGAGCAGGCAAAGCTACTGGTCCTGAAACACCTTTCCAGCAACATCCCCTCAAAAAAAAAAGCAAGCAGAAAACTTTCTCTCTCTCTAGGCCAAGGATAAATTAGCTAAGGACACATGCTGCGCGACCATCATCTATCATCGTGAGCCGGGAGGATACTGGGAACCTGTCCTGGCCTCGTGACTCAAGGTCAGAAGCTTCTGCCTTCCCTCATTATTTCTATTTTTAACAATTGCGTTCAGGCCTCTTGCAAAAATAGCAAGAGGTGAGAACATTTCAAGTGCTAGCATGCCCCTCTTTGTCAGAAAACCACAGGGATGCAGGAAAAACTGGCCAGGATTTGGGTAGCATAGGGGTGAGTCCTCCATGGCTGAAGCTGAAATAACCCCACTGATGCTCTGGTCCAACTGCTTACTGTGGGTAAACTGAGGCAGAGTAGGCAGGTGCTCAAGGTCGGTCAGGGAGTGAGCTCAGGTCTGGGCAGGGGAACAATGAGGATGGCCTGTTCCCTACAGGTCCACAACTGCACAGAGGGGCATCTCCCAAGAGTCCCGAGACCTCAGAGGCTGCACACCTGTCACCTGTCACAGGAAACTAGGATGAGCCCCTTCGGGAAGCTCTCAGGGATGAAGAATGCATTCTTTTGTTTACGTGCATGCACACATATGTGTGTGTGCACGCATGTATATTTGAGTGCACACGTGTGTTGGTGTGTGTGTGCCCATGCTTCTCTGCAAGGATCGGGAGACCCCAGCCCCACCCAGAAGTGTGTGCATTGGCCCCTTTCTTGGAACAGCTGCATTGAGGTGTATAAGCCCCAGGGGCATTGGCCTGGTCTCACTTGTTGGAGCGTAGGAGTGACTGGTCCAAGCCAGCGAGGCTCAGTGAGCCTCCCCTGGCACACCCCAGCGTCCACACATCCACACCCTGCTTCTCTTCCCCTCTCTATCTTCACTGAATCGTTTGGCTTCAGGGCCTTGGAAGGAGAACAGAGGAGATGCCGTGAGAGGACAGCAGGCAAACCCGCTGGCAGTCCCCAGACCCATACCTCTGGCTACACCGTGGCCTCCTGGCCCGGACCCTTAGAAACAGTCCTCTGGGGCTGACAGTGGCCTTGCCCTTACATGGAAGCCTCTGGTTGGCCTGCTAATCCCTTCACCCCTTTGTTAACTGAACAGGCATCCCAGTGCTCCCTCAAGGTACCAGAAGAGTGCACAGCTGCATCCAGTCTGAAGTGGAAGAAGGGCATGCAAATGCATTGGGCTCCAGGGGATAAATGCATGGCCTGGAGAAGCCGGTGGCTGACATGTATTGAGCACCTACTGTGTGCTGGCTCTCTGAGATTCACTTGTCTCTCCCACACATACCACCAGCCTGACAGGGGAGGTAGGGAGAGCTCAGGCTCTGTTTACAGAATGAAGCCAGGGTTGAGTAGCCCAGAGAAAGTGGCTCTGAAGTGTGGGATGCTGCCTCTGCCTGGCATCAAGGTACCATCTGAGTGTGGCTCCTGACAGGGGTCTTAGAGTGAGAGAGGGGTGCACCATCAGAATTCCCCCTGCAGGCCTACAGTCAGGGAAGACAACTACCCCCAACCCTGGCCATGTCACAGCTTGGACTCTGGGAGAGGTCACATCCCATGCTGGTTCTTCAGTGCCTCTGTCGGAGCCCCAGGCCCCTGGTGATGCTGCCCTGGATTCTGGGCCATGTGGGACTCTCTGTCAGCTGCTCACAACAGGATGTGGGCTTCCCCAGAGGGAACAAGCTGGGGGCAAATAGGAGGGACAAAAAGGCTTAGGAGGCACAGTCTTTACCACCCAATCTCCAAGGAAGAGCCCACCATCCATTGGAAGCTGGGTTCTGGCCGCACAAAGCGGAGGGACTGCAACTGGGAGGAGTTCACAAAACACGGGAGTGAGAACAAAGTGAGGGGACCCATCTGACCCCAGAAGTTGTTCTATAGGGCCTATTACTCAGCTCCCTCCAGAGAGATCCCCCCTGCACAGCCTTTTTGAAAATCTAGACCCATAAATCTATTCAACACAAGTGACCCCACAAAAAAATCATCATCTGAAGAAACAAGCAAATAAACACATAATAACAACAACAAAAAGGCCAACTTCCATTCTTAAAGATATTTGTGGCATTATCTGTTGAAGTATATCAGGGGAAGAAGAGTATTTCAGCGTTCAAGGGATGGAAGGTGCATTTTGACTTATGAGTTTATTGGAATGTGATGCAATTGTTTGCAATAATAGTTTTCAAAATGACTTAGATCTTGAGAAAATAGTGCCAATTATATATTAAAACAGTATTATATGCACACTGAAACAGAAACCACTTAAAAAGTCTGCATGTACTAAAAATGCTACTTGATGTAAGCAAATGTAAAAAAAAAAATGTGGTAGAGTAACAGATTTGGGGTGTGCGCTTTTCTCACATTTCTCCTTAATGAAAAGATACAGGCTTTGTTAACACAGAGACTTGGGCCAGCTGTGTGGGGCCCTGACTGGCAGGAGAATGGAGAAGCTGAGCAGGGAAGCTGACAGGGGAGCTGGGTCCTCAGGGAAGGAGGTAGGGGCTGGTCCTGAGGAGGAAGGCCCAGCCTCTGGGGGAGCCTCCCATGAGGATCTATCATAATTAAAGAAACAAAGATCAATGATGGTAAACATTCTCTCAAAATGATGATGGAGAAACTAATTACTGAGAAAAATTTTTTTAAGATAATGGAAAATAAGGTGGGTGCATATAAATATTTTTACCTTTTAATCAATTGTGATTAGAAAAGCCAGTGCCTTGAGCTGCTGTCTGGTGACAAGATGCATAGCCTCATTCCACCGGCCTGGCCATTACTTAACCAGGGGCTTGATGGCAAGAAACACATCACCCACTGGTTCATTTTATGGCTCATTAAGCAAGCATAGCAGACACCCATTACTGCTTTTTGGCATTAAGGAGATTTTGAAACGTATGCACTGCTAATGATGCTGGAATTAGCAAAGGTCAGAGCAAACGTTAATGGAATTCTTAGAACATTAATGGAATTCTTATCTGCACAGAGTAAGTGGGCCCATTTCCTCCTCCTGGTAATGGTGTGGGTGCTATTAAAAGCAAGGCTGGAACCCACACAAGGAGGAAATTGCAGCCCCTGGCAGGAGGCATGTGATGACTGCCTAATGCACAGGTCCCCCCCACACAGTCTAGGTGCTCTGGAGGAAGGGGCGACAGGCACACCTATGCACTTGGGCCTCAAGACAGGGCTGAACTGACAAGGTGTCCTGCTTCCAGCAAGGCTGCATTTAAAGACTTCGCAGGCAGGGTCTCCCTTGAAGCAGGGGGCAAGTCAAGTCCATTTCCCTTTGAAATAATCCTCTTGATTCCTAACATTGAAGTGATTTAGATTCAAGGATTTTTTATTCTATTTTTAATAAAATAGATTTTTAAATAAAATTTAAAATTTTTTAAAAAATAAAAGCAGATAAAACATCACAACAAAGTTACTAGGGGGTTGCCGACGAAAGGGGCTTGGAATCCACTCCTCGACCTTTCCTCACCCCTATTGGATGGTGCCAGGGACACCTCTATCACTCTGCAGGATCTAAGGGACCCTGTTAGAGACCCCGACCTCCCTGGTGCCAGCAGTCCCTTCACGTTGTGCACACCTGTCTGACGACATGGGCATTCCCTCCAAGTGGACCCCTCTTTGGGAGGGCTGGCTGGTTGGGCCTTGAGCACCTCCTCCTATAAGACAGGCATGGTATCAGACGATGTGTGGCTTGGCCAGACCATGATGCAGGATGGAAGCTCCCACCCACAGGATTGGCAATCACCAGCCCAGGAGGTCATGACCTCATCAGTGGCTGCAAAAATTAGAGAACAACCTGCATTGTTGGTCCTCATCACTTCCAACTCAGGACGAGCCAGAAAAAGCCAAATATGTTCCTCTAACCATTCACGCAGGGTGCCTGCGACCAGGTAGTCACCTCACTTCCCAGTCGTGTGGCCACCACCAGGGCCTTCCTGGGGCCCCTGTTCACTACAATGCCAAGCCCCTCACCAGAGCAAACTACAAACGTGCAGCCTCTGAGTGTCCTCATGTGGGGCATCTTCGTGGATCTGGTCAGGGGTGATGATGAGCGTGTGCCTCAGACAGGAGACAAGAGCACCCAGTGAGGGGGAGAGGCAACACCCTCTATTTATTAATTGTCTTTGTCCTTGTCATTGGTAATCCTGAATTTCTAATGGGGAAGTGACTGTAACAAACCAGGACAGTGGGAATGACAGTGTCCATTGTCCTCCAGCTGGGGACTCTGATTAGGCTGAAAGAAAGTGCATGTCCAGTGGGAAGATGGCTGGCTCTGGTGCCATGAGAAGCTCATTTTTTAAAAAATTGTAAGACATGGCTGTGAGCAGCCAAAGAAAAAAACAGAGGTTCTTTCCCACTGGGTGCTTATTGGGGATGTGGCTACCTCTGAACACTCCCAACCATTTGCTGACTTAACCAGACACCTGCCACCACCACCACCACCACCACCACCTCCCCACCACCACTACCACCGAGCACCATTCATCCCATGTTCCAGAGCCCGGGCTTACCTCGGCCTGTCATAGAGACCCCGTAGTCTCTGGGCTGGGCCACAGGCAAGAGCCTCAAGTCTGCCTCTTGGCCTTCCTCAGATGCTCTGAGATTGGCAGGCAGGGTGGTCTCACACTGTCTTAATGGCTCTGCCAAGGAGTGGCAAAATCAGGGAGTCTGGGGACAACCCAGGAGAAGAAAGAGGAAGCCCATGAAGGTTGACCAGCATCTCCTGCATGTGGCTCTAGTGGGGCAGAGGACAGGCAAAGCCACAAGCTGGCATATGCAACAGTCACAAGACATAGACAACCAAGTGTGGGGTTTTATGAACACAGGGGGTTTACTAGGACCCACTCCTCAGAAGGCTCCCTTACTCCCTTAGCCCTTCCTAAGCACAAGACCCCTCCCCAGAGTGAGACAGCTCCTTTCACACTGCCCTTCCATCCTTCCCCTGGGGACCATGGCTTCCAGATCAGAGCTCTGTGGGGTGGGGTGGAGGTGGAGGCAGTGTTACGGCTGGACCTCCTGAGCAGACAGAGACTGCAGTCAGTGACCGACTGAGGGGTTTTGCTTATCTACCAAGATAAACAAAGAGATTCTCAGAGCTGCAGTAGGCTGAGAATGAGGGGTTTGATGAAACAAATATCTTTGTCACCAGGGATACAAGACAAGCATGCATTTGCAAAGGATCAGGGCTCCCAAGGTGTGTGGAGGCCATCTGTCATTTTGTCATGAAGAGCCAGGTCCCAGAGATGTCAAGGGAGGACTGGCACCCTAACTGTGCTCCTGAGAGAGACAGGCCCTCAGAGGGCCACGCTCAGGTAGCCTCCAGGCCCTTCCACATGCTCACCTTTGATGAATATCTGTGGGCCCCACCCAGGTGCAGAGTGAGTGAATGAAGCTGCCTCTGAGCATACCTCTTCACACCCTTGATGAGCCCAGCACTTTCCCCAATTGGTCATGCCCCTCCTTGCCACTTCTGTGCCTCCTTTCACACCATCTCTTCTGGAAATATGAGAACACTTGCTCCTCCCATCTCCACTGTTAAAACCCAACCCCACCCCCAAGGCCTATTCAGATGTTGCTTCCTCTAAGCAGCTGCCTTCCACCGACTCAGGGGCTTAACCTTGTCTAGTGGCCCTCACCCCCCTCTGTCTGCTTCTTGCCAAAGTCTCTCCTGAGGTTACTGCCAGACCCTCACAGGTGAGGTGCACCATGAAAGGAGGATGGACAGATGGACATATGGATGGATAGATAGGTGGATGGATGAGTGGATGGGTGGGTGATGGATGGATGAATGGATATGGGGTGGGTAGATACATGGATGAGTGGATGGGTTAATAGATAGATGAGTCAGTGTTCTACAAACCAGCCACTCCTCCCCTCCACATCACAGTCCTGACAAGACTACCCAATGGCCTTTACTCCCTTCCTTCCTTATCCCAGCCTTTGAAGTACACAAAGAGTTTAAGGTGGTATCTATGTGCACTCTAAACATAATTTTTTAAAAAGCGGGGGAGGACCTGGGTGGCTTAGTGGTTGACTGTCTGCCTTTGGCTCAGATCGTGATCCCAGGGTCCTGGGATTGAGTCCTGCATCAGGCTCCCCACAGGGAGTCTGCTTCTCCCTCTGCCTATGTCTCTGCCTCTCTCTGTGTGTCTCTCATAAATATGGGTGACGGGCACTGAGGGGGGCACTTGACGGGATGAGCACTGGGTGTTATTCTGTATGTTGGCAAATTGAACACCAATAAAAAATAAATTTATTATAAATAAATAAATAAATAAAATCTTAAAAAAGAAAATTCAAATAGCAAATAAATAAATAAATCTTTTAAAAAATAAAATAAAATAAAAATAATTTAAGATTGCCAAAATATAATTTTCAAAGAGATAAAAATCACAACCCTCAAGCAAATAAAAAATATTCATGTGTCAAAGATTTCAGTTAACTCACTCATTGAGAGGAAACCAGGAAGACGTTATGATTGGTTGCTGAGAGCATTTTGAAGACACACACCTCCCAGCCCTTCCTGGTGAGGCATATTTTCACAGCACACTCAGCAAGATGAAGTATTTGGTGACATGTGACAACCCGTGCCACACCACACCGTCTTCTTGGAGCTTGATGTCCTAAACACCATACCAGCCCCTGGGTCCACCATCCGGCAGGCAGGCGGCCTTCTGGATTTCCCCTTCTCTGAGGCCAGGAAGGGCTCTGTGCAGGTTTACAGCCAGGAAACTGCCAACACGGCCTCATGAAATCACAACTGCCTGATGTGGCCGTGGTGGCCTACAGGAGAGTGAGTGAGGCCACATTCAACTGACGGGCAACTCTAACCTCAGCTTCCTTGTACATATTTAATCCTGTGATTTTGCCTTTTCTTTGCAATCTAGATTCCAAAACTTTGTGCTGAAGTGTCTATCTGTTCCTGATACCCACCACCATGCTCCATCACCAGGCATGCATCAGACTCCCTTCTTCCCAGGTACGGGGTAACGTCTTCGTTCTCAGATGCAGGAATGCTTTGAGATTACTTCAGCTGATACGGCTTTGAGAAGCCCCAGGCCTGACCACGGGGGCCAGATGGTGACCTGTCCCAGCAGTCTCTGGGCACTTCTGTAAGTAACGGGTTGGGGATGAGTTGAACTTCCTTGCAAGGGAATATTTGGGGCTGCACGGGGTTTTACAAATGCTTGATGTCACCAGACCCGGAGACTTGCCTTGCATTCTGGGAGGGAGCAGACTGCTTAGTCTCTCGAAGGCAAGGTGGCAGATCCCAGCACATACGGTCACCAAATGCAGAGGCCCCCAGAAGAGCTGTCTTAGGAGCCACCTCTTACCATGACCTCTGTACCTGGGGAGCAGGCTGTGTCAGTCTATGGTTAGCTCCCTGTTGCATGGTCAGGAGGATTCTTGGAGGTGGGGAGGGAGCTAAGTGTGATAGCGTTGTTGGTTCCGTGGTTGGGCTTGCCAATCTGGATCCAGAAAGGGGCTATCCCATGTCATCTCCCAATCACCCAGCCAGGAGGGATTATTTTGCCCAATTTAAGAATAAGTAGACAGAGGCTTCGGGAAACTAAGGTGGGTTTTCCAGGGTCACGGGGCTGGTATGTGTCAGAGCCTGGACTATATTGTGACCCAGGATAGAATCAAGTATACAATAAGCACTCATACATGCTGATTCTGTTTTCCCTCCTCAGCATGAATGCATATAGACATTGTTTCTCCACCTGACTTCGTCCCCAAGAGGGGGACTCTCTGTCCTCAGGGCTAGCAGACTATGGTGAGTGGCTGGGATGGGACCCTGAACTGCCCCCCAGGAGACTTTGCCCTGGTGCCTGGCAGCCAAGACCTGTCACCCAAACCCCTGAGAGTGGTCCCCCTCACCTGGGCTCTGGTTCCTGCCCATGAACATAATAGCTGACCCCTGGGCAGGTGCCCGCTGGGAAGATCCCTTGACCACTGGAACCCACTTTCCCCACCCTCCTTCCTACACAGAGTCAGGAAGGTGTGAAGCCTCAGAGCGGGAGTCGCTAGACCACCTACTCCATGGCCTTTCTGCTAGAATTACACTCCCTCAACCCCACCGCCCAGGGACTGGAACTTAGCACCCTCCCCACAGGACCTTCCTCACAGCATTTTTACCATGAGGGCTGGAGCTCAGGATGAGGCCCTCTCCAAAAACACTTTGCTGATTTAACCAGCCTGGAGGGTTACTAGAACATTTCCAGGTGGCAATGGAAGGCGCAGCGGCTCCGTTGGCACAAACTGCACACCACCGTGCAGACGTGTCAAGCTGGGATTGCATATTCGGGTTGATGGAACAGGTCGTGCAGGACACTGGGGCAAGTGGAGGCAATGCTCAGGGGGCTGCTTCTCGCCTTGGGGAGCTCTGGAGAGACTTAATCCTGGAGGCAGAGATCCAGGAATGCAAGGTCTCACTCAGGGTGTGTTCACCAACACCCCGGCTGCTCCAGGCACATGACTGCAGCAGGTACTGAGGTGAGGTGCCCAGGCAGGGCAGACTTGATCTTGTTCTGCAGGTAGCACTCCTGCCCTTGGCTTCCACAGAAGGAACCTGTCTCTCAGTGGGGTTTTGGTGGGTTTTGATGCCAGCCAGTCCTGCAATGTGCATAAGGGGTTGGGTTTCTCTTCTTGAGCTTCTGCTGCCACCATGGACCCAGAAGAATGAGACACATACACATAGAGCAGACCTAGACTCAAGCAAATGCCTGCACCCCCAAGCCCGTGCTGACCCACAGATCTGTGAGGAAGGGATCCATGATCTTTCACTGAAGCTGCTTAATTTGGGTCATTTGCTCAGTAGCATTGTCGCATCCACAGCCAATAGAGAGGAAATTCTCCAGTGCATGTCTAGTTAGAAGGCAGCACCCCCACCCCTCACTCCTGCCCCCTCAACCGTTCAGCCTGTGAGCCTCAGAGCAGCCTCCCAGCCCAGGCAAGGTCTCCACTGGTCTTCTTGTCAGGCCCGTGCAACGTCTGCTTGTCTTTCCAGCAGCTCAGAGCTCAGGAGGGCCCTGTGTGCCTCACACGTGGCCACACCAAGGGGAGCTCCTGCACAGCTGCTGACAGCAGGACTGAATGAAGAAAGTCAAGGGGAGACACTCTAGAACAGCCTCCTCCTGCCCACCCTGGCTCTGTGCTCCTGTCGGGCTGGGCCAAGGGTGGCCAGTCACAGAGAGCCCACAGACCTGGCCCACATGGTTCCCACTGGTGACAGTACAGTGAGAGCGGTCGAACACTCCTGGTGCCTACAACGCGGTTGGGGGTGAAGCAATGCCCTGGCGGTGGCAGTGGAGCTGCTGATGGTCAGGCCAGCACTGTGTGAGCAGACTCCACCATGCCTCCTGCCTGCTGCCCAACCCCCTGAACTCTCAGAGGTGGGAGCCCTTGCTCGGGCTTCGAGAGTTATATCTGGGCCGTGCTGTGTGGCTGCCAGCCGTTGAGACAGCACCTCGCCTGAGCAGATGGTGTGAAGCTAGTGGCATGATTTGATATGAAGCCCTGGTTTCAAGAACACCCGAGAGGGAACACTGCTATAAACATCTCAATGCCAAAGCAGCCTGGTGGTGCATGGGGGCAACTTCTGTGGTTGGCTTCACCCTTCCTATGATGCCTGCCAATATTTCTGATTTGTAAAGTGCTCTCTGAGCACAACAGTTTGAAAACCGCTGGCTTGTTTTCTGGGCTAAAAGGTACCTGCTGTGGCCCAGTCTGTTCACCTAATCCACCTGTGTGGGAGGCTGCTCAGCCCTGTCACACCCCCGGGGTGGTGCTGAGGGGCTCCACCAAGGGGGACAGACCGAGTAGCACCACACTATGGGAACAGTCAGACCGGGCTGGAGGCTTGGCAGTGGCCAGGATCCTTCCCAGCTGGCATGTTGCCTCCTATAAGAGGGTGGGTCAGGGGTGGGGCGGAAATGGAGGGGGTCAGAAGACACACATGGCACGTGGCCAGAAGCAGTATGTCTAGTCCCTTAGAGGGGGAATCCTGTCCGGGGCACAGGGAAGTCCTCCAGCCATGCAATGAAGCTCCAGACAACTGCCATCTATGTGTGCTCTGACTCCAGAGCTGAGAGTCCTCCACAAATTAACCTCACAGCTGGGAGACCACTGTCATCTCTTCCGGTGGGGAGGCAGAGCGGATCATAGCTTCCTTTAAGAAAACCTGCTCAAAAAAAAAAAAAAAAAACACGAACAAAAGAAAGAAAGAAAGAAGAAAGAAAGAAAGAAAGAAAGAAAGAAAGAAAGAAAGAAAGAAAGAAAGAAAGAAAACCTGCTCCTGGAACCCAGTTTGGCTCTGTTAGGCTGAGAGCTGATTGCTCAGTTTGCTGAAGAACTGGTAGTTCCCCCAGCTTTGCCTTGGAGTCACGACTCTAAGGATCCCATGAGTTGAAGGCAATGTAAAATGAGGGGCTCATGTCCCCCGAGTAATTCCAGTCCCCATTGACAACAGCTGTCTGTTCAGAGCACACAGGACACAGTCCTTGCAAAGGGCTCAGGCCCCATGAAGAGATGCCCGTGTGGGTGGCACCACGAAGGAGAACATTGGGCCAGTGACAAATTCAGCTCCTGAGCCCCGGGAATCTGCCTGCCAGAGAGTTGAGGTGCGTGCTGGTGGACCCGGTTCTCGGGGATGGGCCCCAGCAGGTGCTGCTGCCGACGGAGGTGGTGTCTTCTCGCTCCTGTCGGAGTGGTGCTGGGCAGCAGAGCTCTCCTCCTCCCGCATCCCTGTGAACTGTCCTCCAAGGTGGGTGTTAGCTTCTTTTTTTTTTTTTTTTAAGATTTTATTTATTTATTCATGAGAAAGAGAGAGAGAGACGGAGAGGCAGAGACACAGGCAGAGGGAGAAGCAGGCTCCATGCAGGGAGCCCGACATGGGACTCGATCCGGGGACTCCAGGACCACGCCCTGGGCTGAAGGCGACGCTAAACCGCTGAGCCACCGGGGCTGCCCTGGGTGTTAGCTTGTTGTGTGGCTGGCCGACAGAACCGGCAGCTGAGAGAAATGCCCTGGAAAACGCTTCCATCAGGAAACATTCAGACACTGTAAGTATACAGCTCGTATCGAGTTAAATGACTACTTTGCTGTCATTGAAAACTATGATTTTTTTTTACCTTCCTGTAAACAGGGACCTGGGCTTTTAATTTTTACTTCGCAGAATAAAAGATTGCTCAGTGGACCCTTCTCCAGGGGCTGCCAGTACAACATCTCTGGCGGGCGTCAGGGGAGGGGGCAATGCATACCCTTGCGAGAGGTCTCTGCCTCCACTCCGGGTACCTACCCCCACATCCAGCAGGGACGGGAAACCTACCTGAGGAGCCACTAGAATCAGAAGTGAGTGTGAGAGTCTTTGCTCCAGCATCTCCCACTCAGGCCCGAGTGTCCTGGGAATGCCACTGTCACGTAGACCTGTGAATGTGACCAGGCCCATCTGCAGGGCCTGAGGGCTCCAAGGGCTCCGAGGGAGCAGCACCAAACCCTCCAGCAATCCTGTGTGGAAATCATGCAGTGCTGAGAACAGCTGCGACCCTTGCAGCCTGGGCCAGCTCTGCTGGGGCACTGTCTCTTCTGTCCCTGCCACCTGGTGGGATCTGGGGGCGCCTCGTTGGGGCAGCTCCTGGCCCATCCGAGCTCCTGGTCCCTCTGGCCACGCGCTTGGTCTGCAGTAAGACCATCTTCCAGGCTGACATTAACACACATCTGGGGGCAGAGGTCACCAACTCCAAGAGTGACACAAGCCCAGGGCTGCCTCGCTGCTGTCTGTGAGGAGCTTCCTGAGTGAGGCAGATGCACAGAGTGGGCCCAGGGTCACAGTTTGGATCTCTAGGAAGTTTTCAATGACCCAAGCCAATAAAATTATTATGCTTTAACTTCTATTTTGTCTGGTGTAGTTTGGCTTTGATCTTTGTTACTTGGAACCAGGAGAATCTTTAGTTCTAAAACATGTAAGAGAGATGTTATTCCAGTTTGCCTCAGAGAAATTTGAGGCTTAGGCAGTGCATTGGACTGAATGACTACTGTGTGCCCCAAATTCATGTGGTAACTCTTAACACCCATGCACTGGTATTCAGAGGGGATTAGCGTCTTTACGGAAGGGACTCAGAGAGCTCCCCACACTTCCACGAGTGAGGAGTATGGTGAGAAGCTGGCCCTCACTCGACCATGCTGGTTCCTTGATCCTGGGCCTCCAGAACTTTGGGAAATAGATGTTGTCTATGAGCCACCCAGGCTGTAGTATTTTTATTAGAGCAGCTAGCATGGAATAGGACAAATGGGCAGGGGACTTGCCTGAGTCACCCAGCCGGAACAGGTGCAGCCTCCCTGACCTCCAGTGACCTTGGTCACTACTCAGAAGCTGTGGCTCTCAAGCTTGAATGCACTTGGGATTCACTGAAGGGGCTTGTTCGATGGGCTCTCTCTGTGGGTTCGGGCAGGTCCAAGGAGTCTACATCTCCCTCGAGCATCCCGTCTCAGCAAGGATAAAATCTTCTGTGTGACATTGGCTGCTCCGGTCCCTGTGTGATCTCTATGCCTTCTCATCCGATCTGCACTGATGAAGGACGAGGGAGAAGTAGGGGAGCTCGCTGCCCCATCGGCCTCCCCACCAGCCCTGAGGCAGCTCTGTGCAGGCAGTGTGCGCACGCCGCCAGCCCCTCTGGGGCCGCACTTGGGAAGCCCAGGTGACGGATCTGAGGCCGAGCACCACACCAGCAGCGTCCTGGCGCCGTGACAGGACTCAACCCCCACAGGCAGGCCTGCTCTGGCAGCCGGGTGGGAATCCAGGAGAAACACGTCATTCTGTAGATATTTCCTCTTCCCTTTGATCCCCTCAAGTCTGTGCTTCATCACGCACGTTGTGTGCGTTTCTGAGAGGCGCCTCCAATGGGTCCAGTTTGAGATAAGAATGGGTGTCAGAAGCAGGCCACCCCATGATGAAGGAAGTCTGTTGAGACCTGAAAATTTGCTGAAAGTGAACAGCATTGATGACCAAAACTTTGTCATTAGAATTCATATTTCATAGGTCTTTCCTGAATAAAAGGGCAACAAATAGTTTAGTTTTAACTGTTCCCTAACAGCTGAGTAACACAACATAACTGTATGTTAGCAGGAGTGGGAGTAAGAGGGTGAGAAGCGCCTTGTGTCGGACACGCATGCCAAAAGCACAGTTGGATAGGGATTTCAGAGTATTTCTTTAAACATATTTTAATTTGTTAAATGTTTATTGTTTGAGAGAGAGAGAGAGAGAGAGAGAGAGGGAGGAAAGGCAGAGGGAGAGAAAGCATCTTAAGCAGACTGCACACCCAGTGCAGAGCCCAATGTAGGGCTTGATCTCATGACCCTGAGATCACCATCTGAGCTGAAACCAAGAGTCAAACGCTCAATACACTGAGCCACCCAGGCGTCTCTAAACAATTTTTTAAAAAGTCATTGACCAGGCTGGTGGCTGGGCTCAGAAGGAGTAAAAGGCTACTCAGGTTGAGCGCGATGCCTCATACAGACCCACACATCAGGCTTGCCCGTGACCATGAGGTCCCTCTCCGCCACCCTCCCTACCATGGATCTCATTCCTTTCTGAAACCCCCCACACTGGTTCCTCCCTTCTCCACATCCCTGGTGTGGTTTGCTCTAATCTGGCTTCACTGGCTCCCTTACCCAGAGCCCTCGGCATCAGAGCCCCGGGCCCTAGCCCTGCACCGCCTTCCCCCTGCAGCACTGCTTCCTGCACTCACATGCCCCCGAGGAGCCTCCTCATGGGCTCAGATCCACACACCCCCTGCCCGTGCTGTGTCCTGTTGGTTACAGGCATGCTGACGGCCTTCTCCCACATGTTGCCCCAGCCTGGCCTGCCACGGTCCTCCTCTCCAGTAAGTGGCAGCTGTCCTGAGAGGCACCATCCCCTCTTGGTCCACTCACACCTATCCTGCCAGTGGATCCTGCGCTCTGTTCACAGGATCCCTCTCCTTCTGACCTTTCCACTGGTAAGAATTGTTGTCATCTGCACAGCATGGCTGTGGCTGCCTCCTACCTTCCTCTTTCTGCTGCTCTGACCCAGCACCTGCTAATCGGCTGCTTGCCTCCCTCAGGGGCCTTCTACTTCATCAGAGGAAAAGCCAAAAGCAAAACAAAACAGAGAGAGAGAGAGAAGAGGAAACACTGAGAGGCCTGTGACACGGGGGTGTCCGCCCAGCCCATGTCCAGAAGAACCCCTCACCTGTAGCACTGACCCCACGGACTTGCCTACACCCACCGAATCTCCAATAGCAGCTGGGCATCTAGTAACTAAGTTCAGTGCTGACACTGTCTTCCAGAAGTCGATGCACACTCACAGGTGAGAGGCTTGACCCCACAGGGCTGCCCTCACTTCCGGCCTTTGTCATAAACCATGTCACCTGTGCTTCTGTTTGACCACTATACAACCCACGACCCCCTCCTTGGGTTTAGTAATTTGCTAGAGTGGCTCACAGAGCTCAGGGAAACACGTATGAGCATTTACTGGTTTATCATGTGATAAAGGGTATGAATGAACCAGATGAAGGGGCACACGGGATGAAGTCCGTTACAGTCCCGATCATAGGACCTTCTGTCTTCGTGGCATTGGGGTGCACTCCCTCCCTGCAGGTGGATATGTTCACCAACCTGGAAGTGCTCCAAACCCTGTTCTATCATGGTTCTTATGGAGGCTTGTCACGCAGGAATGATCAATTATTCACTCCATTTTCAGCCCCTCTGCCCTCTCTGGAGAGTGGGGCACGGGGCTTCAAGTCCCAAGCTTCTGATTAAGGTTTGGTCTTTCTGATGACTATCCAGGACCCACCAAAAGCCACCTCATTGGAACAAAAGATGTTCCAATAACCCAGGAAATTTCAAGGAGCTCTGTGCTGGGAACTAGGGTCAAAGTTAAAATATTAGAACAAAAGATTCTGGCACCGTCACCACTTAGGAAAGTACGAAGGTTTTAGGAGCTCTGGCTAGGACCTGGGCATGAAGACCAAAACAGATATTTTTTATTATATCCCAACATCACAAGCAATATTGATACCCCCTTCTCCCACCTGAATTACTGATGCATTTCCCAGAATCCCTTGCAGTCAGTGCAGGTGGGCATCTAGGTTGGGGAGGAATGGTGTCTGAGAGTTTCTGGAGGCCTCCTTGAAGCCAAAGAGTGACCAGATATGAAGGCTGGAGCCACTATGGAAGGGAAAACAGAAGCCGCACACAGTGGGATGTAGGAATTCCTGCTCGCTAGTGACCCCTCTGCAAATTTCATACAAGCAGGGAATGTTAACTTCCATGCTTCCTTCACCAGAAAGAGAATGCACTTCTGGCTTATTGCAGCCAGTGTTATTTTGGCTTCCTGTTGATGCAGCTGAACCAAATGATAGGGAATAACAAATGCCAGTGACCACCTTTGCGATTATCCCAAGGCCCATCCCCCCTACAGTACAACATTGCTCAGCATCCTCTAACACATCTCGATTTTTGTGGTGACTGTGAGTCTCCAGGCTGCTGTCTAGGAACAACAGCTGATCGCTCTGACCATGCTGCTTTGATATTCAGGACACATCTCTCCTGTGTTCCAGGAAATCCACAGCACCTGTCTTTGGTTCTGACTCAACATCCCCTGATTTGGTCCACCCTTCACTCACGAGTCCCCCTCCCCCACCTGATTAATGTAAAGTCCCACCTCTCTGGTCTCCTCAGTTGGTTCCACATCTGGCTGCTCACCTCTTGGAGTCAGGTAAGCCCTGGGCTCACCAGGTAAGATCTCCTGGACCCAGGTTTTCTGCCGTGCAGACCCTGCCCTCCTATCACAGGCCTTCTGTGCTGCTTATAATGCTGAGGTTTAAACAGAAACAGAACTAGGGGGTTCCAGTAGCCAGAGGAGCCTGGAAGAGGAATGTGTGTCACTGCCACCTGCCTACCGGCTGGGTTTATGCACACTCTCACACTAGGCATCTCACTATGTTGTACTACCTGATGGCCCTCTGAAGTGGGCGTGATCACCCCTGCCTAAGGTCATGCAGCAGGTTCATGGCAGATCTGTCCTGTTCCAAGCCCGTTCTCTCAATCACTGCTCTGTGTGCCCAGGCTTCGGATCCATGGGAGAGTCTGTGCCCAAGAGGTGCTGTACACTCACAGGCACCTGTAACCTTTGTGTCCTCTGACAGAGTGTGTCACCTGCCCGTGGGGCCCTGAACTCCATGTGAACTGAGCCCTGGCCAGCCTGGTCACCTGCACTTGGCTCCAAGTGCACAACCATGCTGCTGCCCAAGAAAAACATGTCCCGCATAGAAGGCAGGTTCTGGAAGTCTCTAGGGCACTGGCTGTAGGACATGAAGGAAAAAGAACCGGAAGGCTACTGAGAAAACCCATGTTCTCGGCTAACCTCTTTTGGAAAAAGGCCAGGCAATCTTTCTCGACCTTCTGTGTCACAACAATTAAGCAGCTGGTTTATGAACCATTAAGCTGACAGTGCTCATTGATGATATTTTAGGTTCTGCTGAAATTCATAAGCTAGTTCATCTTTCATAATAATCCAACAATGGGTCATCCATCACGTTTACAGCTTCAGAAAGAGGGCAGCAAGTGTCACATCCTGTAATGTCTCCAGTAATGTTTATTTTTTCCTTAATTACAGCCTGAAAGCAAGGCTACCCATGTGGATGGCAGAGAATTGGTGGGGAAAACTCCTGCAGCTGCTGATAGGACTTGAAAGGGGTCATATGGGCTGCCTACTTACTCCAAGGAAAAGTGATCAGAAGCCCTTGTTCCTTCCTTCCCTCCAGGCTCCATGGTGCACAGCTGTGCAGTCTCCTGGGCCAGTCCCAAGAAGAGGCTGGCTGTGGCCAGGTGGCCTGTGAGGACTGTCAAGAGCTGCACAGACTTCCAACGACCAGCCCCACTTGACATCTTTGGGCATCATGAGTTGCACCCATGTCACAAACACAATCCCTGTGTATTTCTTGGGGGGCTCCATTCAGAAGCAGCATGGACAAATACTCCTGTCCCACGAAGCCTTCAAATCTTCTATCTCTACTCTGGGGGTGAGAAGAGCCCAGCCTGGTCTCTGCATTTGTAGAGGTAAACCTCACCACTCACACTCTGTCCTGAGCAGGGACTGGCCGCGTGCCCCCAGGACCAGCCTTCTCCCACCTTAGGAATCCCAAGAACCAGTGTTTTCCCAGATGTCTCCAGAAAGACCAGACCACTGGGGTGTAAGCAGTAGGCCTGGTTGGCACTTCTCAGCTCCTGCCACAGGAACCTCCCACCTCCCTTGTGAATGCAGATGTGGAGCATAGCAGGTCCCAGACCAGCAGAGCAGGGCTGTGGGAGGGAAGGGATGGCTCAAGGCTGGTGGCAGCCACAGTCCAGGGTCCTGGAGATTCTGGACGGTGAGGGAAAGCATGGGGTCACTGGAGAGGTCCAGCCTCCTAGAGGATGCTGAAAAGGAGACTGTGATGTGTCCGCCTTATTTAATCTCTTGTCCCAAAAAGAATAGCAATTATAATTTTGAGAGATAAAGTTATTAGTGTAAATGTAAAGAAATTTAGATGTGGTGTGATTTTAAAGAAAAAAATGACTCCTACAGAAAAGGTATTTGGCCTTAGTGCTGGCAATGTTTCCTTCCCACTGGCTCAGGCTCCTGCTCCTGGGCCTGCAGGGGGATGGGGTGGGGGCCTGCTCTCCTGGTCCCTAAACACATTGCCTCACAGACCCCCCAAGACTAAGAGAGACTTCATTATGGGTACTCAGCTTCGCAATAGAAAAATAACCACCTGAAAGGAGCTGGAGAGGCAGAGGGCCAGGCAGGGCACCAGGCTCTTTATGTTGTCAGGGACAGACAGGACAGATGAACTGCTCCTAGATGTGTGGGGATCAGCTAGCACAGCCCAGTTCTTTTCCTGGGAGGCACCGATGCTGTCCTGCTGCAGATATGTGTTCACTCCTGTCTTGTTTTCAGATGCTCTCTCTCGGCCCCATGGGCTGCCCCTCTTGTTTGTTAGCATCTTCTCTGTACCCTTATTTGCCAAGGCCCACTTGTAATGTGAACTCAATAAGCGCTTTTCTCTATTATAATCCATTGATCCCAAAGTGCTTAGGTAGTGTTATAAATATTGGATTAAAAAATTAGCCAGAGACCTCACCTCAAAAAATTAGCCAGAGGATTACTGATTAAACAGAAACTATTTCCCCCAAGAAATTTCATCTAAAAATAGCAGTTTCCACTCTCACCTATTGTAGGAGAGCACATTGGAGGAAACACTGAGACCTGCATCCAGGTGACCATCATTTCTTTTTTTTAGATTTTATCTATTTATTCATGAGAGACAGAAGGAGAGAGAGCGGAGACACAGGGAGAGGGAGAAAGAAGCAGGCTCCATGCAGAGAGCCTGATGCGGGACTCGGTCCCAGGTCTCCAGGATCAGGCCCTGGGCTGAAGGCAGCGCTAAACCACTGAGCCACCCAGGCTGGCCTTCTAATGCCTCTTCTGGTTATTGCCAGGAATTACTAAAAAACAGATGATAGAAAAAAATATGTGACAATAGAGGGATTGTCTAAAAAGAAATGTGCATATAAACAGGTCTTCCCAACTAGGCAAAACCAATTTTCTGCACAAATAATTCAGATAAACAGGATAAAACGTCTATTGATAATGAGGGAACTCAGGAACAAGCCATCTGGGCTGGACGTTGTTGCTGATGGATCTTGAAAAGATCCCGCTAAAGGATCCTGTGAGCTGTCTCATCTATGTCTGTCATTATTCCCTTGATCCTTGAAGTGCTTTCAACTCCCCAGGATTGAGTCTGGGGCTTCTGGTAGGGTTGTGGAGGCAGTTCAGTGACTGGGTCACCCACCCAGGGCTACACTATGTGACCCCATTAGAGTGGCTGATAAGGAACAGATTCTGTTGGCGCCACATGCACTTGATCTCACTCTCCACTGGCAACAGTGGAAATTGCATAATGGCATTGTTAAGTATCCCAGAATTATAATTAATTCTAATTAGCCAATAAAATATTGATGAACCAGAACTGAGATAGCTAGAATTGCCATGTTGTATTCCATTTTTAAGAAAAAGAGATCAAGCAGAAATATAATCTAAAACCAAATTAGAATAGAAATTCCAGGCAACATTCTGGGGTTGATACATGTCTATCTTGGTCTAACACTGCTCTCGCCCATAATGCAGGACACATTCAAATTTGCTTATGGGGACTTTGCTTTGGTGGCCTGACCCCCTTCAATCTGCCAGGTCCAAGTCTCCCTCACCCCTTCCCACCCTGGAGGTGCCAGGTCCCCTGCCTTCCTCCTGGAGATCCTCCCTCCCAACCTACATTTAGCTTGAGCATGGACTTCTTGTTCTCATTCCAAACACTGGGTTGCAGGCCTGGCTGTGATTCTCTGACCTTTGTTTTCATTGTCTTGTATGAATGCATCACTCCTGCATATACAGTGATTAGGACATGACATACTCCCATCCCCTTCCCCGTCCCAACACCCAGGTATCCCATAGTCACAGGCTCCAAATCTCAAGAAACAAGTGGTGAGATGCATGGGCACCTCAGGGGGCTTGGGGGTGTGAGGGAGCTCTGGGCACCTTTGAGTGCCCAACTCTGACAGAAGTCTTTGCAGTCCCACCCAGCCCATCTCCCACCCAAAGGGAAAAGAAGGCATCATTCTGACCCCTCAGGTCCTGACTGCACAGTCTGTATGGCCATGGCATGTACCTTCTCTCCCCATTATTGTACAGGTAACCTTAGCATCCCAGGGATTGACACTGGCCCCTCTGTCCCGCACACTGGGCCATGCTCTCGGGTTTTTCTGAACCAGCCTCTCCCACCCACTTCCTTGACTGTGCATGCATCCTTTGTGGCCTCAAAGGAAGGCTGCCCTTTGGAGGGCAAGGTCTCAGAGCTGGGGTTGGAGCAAAGGTGGTGGTGACTTACTCTGGCCAAGCAATCATCCCTGCAACACCTCTAGCTGGCGTCCCAGGGCCAGTTTCCCCATCTAAAAGTGGAAATATTCCACATAGTGCTGAGCTTGTCAGTGAACTGGCCCTGGGGAGACCCCGCACTCTCTGCAAAGTCCAGGAGGGTCTCTTGGCGGGGGTCCCCTACAGAGAAGCCACCTCCCCTGCAAACAATACAAAGACAACAAGGCAACAAGGACCTCTGTTGGCCTCGGGCTTTTAGAACCAAAATGAGCCAAGATGATCAGTGGTACCCAGGCCACAGGAGAACATTCAAGTGTGACGTCCCCAAGTATGTTCAAGGAAGAGCATTGGTGTGGGGCACCTGGGTGGTGCCGTTGGTGAAGCATCTTATTCAGCTCAGGTCAGGACCTCATGCGTTGTGAGATGGAATTGGGCTCTTTCCCTCTGCTCCTCCTTCAACTCATGCTCTCTAAAATAAATCTTTTTTAAAAATCATGTTTATTTAGGAAAACATAATTCTCGTGACGTCCTTGTTGGAGATACTTTACGCTAAAAATGAAAACCCTGCAAGCGCCGTGCAGGGCCACCCTCGCTTAGAGGCGCTAAACCAGGAAAGACCTTCCGGGCCGCGCACGCGCACAGCCGCAGAGGCCCGACACCACCGCGCAAACCGCCGGGGGGCTGAAGGGGGGAGGGGCCCGCGCACGCGCAGAGCTGCACAACATGGCGGCTACGAGAGGTCAGGGAAGGGAGAGAGAGGAGAGGTAGGTCCTGCGCGCCCAATCGGAGACACTGGGGGCAGCGGGGCAAGAGGGTCGCTAGGCGAGATGAGGAAGGCCCCTTTGCAGGCGGAAAGCACAGGTGCAGCGTGTGACGCCGAACTGGGCGGGCCAAGAAGGCCTCGACTTGAATCGCCTGGTCCCCGCGGCGGTTTAGCAAAGACTCCAATGTGCCCGAGGAGAAAAGGCGATGAAGACAGCGCAGGCGCATTGTGGCGGCTAGCCTTGCGCAGGCGCGGGCTGAAGGACGGAGGCTGGCCCCCTGCCCCCCAGCGCGTGTCGCCTGTCTTGTCCGCGGAGTCCCGTTCCGCAGGTGTTTACTGGTGCGTCCGGCCGCGGCAGCCCCTGAGCAGGAGCCTGCGTGCACAGCCGGCCCCACTTTTGAGTATCAGGGCCCGCGCAGGCCTGTGACGCCATCGGGAGGCGACAGGGCTGCGCCGCCGGCCTTGTCACCTCGCGAGAAGGTGACTCCCAGCCCCCCGCCCCACCCCGTGAACGTGGCAGCTCTGCTCGCCAGCCGCGGCTTCCTCGTTGCGCGGCTGTCCCGCGGCGGCCGCCTGGAGCCTGCCCCTCCCCGGCTGCCGGCGAACTCTCCCCGGCGCGTGAGCGCCCGCTCAGGGCTCCGAGAGGAGACGGGCGTCCCACTTCCTCTCTGGGGGTGTGGGCGTGGCCCCGGAAGTGCGTCACGTGCGCGTCACGGAATCCAATTGGTTGAGAAAGTCTTCGTGGAAAAGGGGAACACTGCTTTCTGTTATCTTCTGATCGCGAGTGTAGAGGAAGGTTTTATTTTTTTAAAGATTTTATTTATTTATTCATGATAGACATAGAGAGAGAGAGGCAGAGACACAGGCAGAGGGAGAAGCAGGCTCCATGCAGGGAGCCCCATGCGGGACTCGATCCTGGGATCACGCCCTAGGCCGAAGGCAGGCGCTAAGCCGCTGAGCCCCCCGGGGATCCCCTAAGGAGGGTTTTAATAGCAATTTCTGCGGCTTTTTGTAATTAGCCATGCATTATTAAGCCACGTGACCCCGGCGAGTCTGCTCCCCCCACACGCCCCCAGCGGAGTCCAGAGTCGGCCTCGCGGTCCTGGTCTGTTCCTGCCCCTGCGGAGGGGTGACTGGGGTGGTCAGGTGGTGGCCCGGTATGTGAAGTAATAAAGTTGTGCTTTTACATTCCCGGGTGACAGAAACAAGTGGTGTGGGAGGCGGCGTCCCCTCCCCCCTCCGTCTCTACCCTATTTCTAGCCCCGGGCATCCCCGGGCTCCCGTAATCCCTTTCCCGGGCTCTGATGTCCTTCCTGTGCTCCCTCCCTCCGCACCTGCCTCAGACAGCCTCTCTGCACCCTCTCCTCGCTCTGGAGAAGGCCTGGATCCCTTTTTCGTGGTCATGCTGTGCTCCGGAACTTGGACTTGGACAACCAGTTAGTGATGCCATTGTGTACTTATTTCACCTTGTATCTCCCTATCTCCTCTTCTTTTTTTAATTTATTGATTTAACTTCACTTAGCCTACATATAGCCCATTAGTTTCAGAAGTACAGTTCAATAATTCATCAGTTTTGTACAACACCCGGTGTCATCACACTACTGACCTCCTGAATGCCCATCACCCAGTTACCCCCCCCTCCACCCACCCCCCCCCAGCGACCCTCAGTTTGTTTCCCAGAGTTAAGGGTCTCTTATGGTTTGTCTCCCACTCTGATTTCTTCCCATTCAGTTTTCCTTTCCTTCCCCTATGGTTCTCTGCCCTGTTTCTTATATTCTTCATATCAGTGAAACTGTATAATAATTGTCTTTCTCTGATTGACTTATTTCACTCAGCATAATACCCTCCAGTTCCAGCCATGTCGATGTAAATGGTAGGTATTCATCCTTTCTGATGGCTGAGTAATATTCTATTGTATATATAGGCCATATCTTTATCTGTTCTTCAGTTGAAGGGCATCTCCGCTCCTTCCACAGCTTGGCTATTGTAGACATCGCTGCTGTGAACCTTGGGTGCAGGTGTCCTGTCGTTTCACTGCATCTGTATCTTTGGGGTAAATACCCAGCCGTGCAATTGCTGGGTCATAGGGTAGCTCTATTTTTAACTTCTTGAGAACCTCCATACTGTTTTCCAGAGTGACTGCAGCAGCCTGTATTCCCACCAACAGTGCAGGAGGGTTCCCCTTTCTCCACATCCTCGCCAACATTTGTTGTTTCGTGAGTTGTTATTTTCAGCCATTCTCACGGGTATAAAGTGGTATCTCATCCTGGTTTTGATTTGTATTTCCCTGATGGCAAGTGCTGTGGAAGCATTTTTTCATGTGCTTGTTGGCATATGTAGGTTGTTTTTTGGAGAAATGTCTGTTCATGTCTTCTGCCCATTTCTTGACTGGATTATTTGTTCTTTGGATCTTGAGTTTGATAAGTTCTTTATAAATCGTGGGTAGTAGCCCTTTATCTGATTTGTCATTTGCAAATATCTTCTCCCATTCTGTAGATTGTCTTTTGGTTTTGTTGACTCTTTCCTTTGCTGTGCAGAAGCTTTTTATCTTGATGAAGACCCGATAGTTCATTTTTGCTTTTGTGTCCCTTGCCTTCAGAGATGTGTCTTGCAAGAAGTTGCTGTAGCTGAGGTTGAAGAGGCTGCTGCCTGTGTGCCTCTAGGATTTTGATGGATTCGTGTCACACATTTAGGTCTTTCATCCATTTTGAGTTTATCTTTGTGTATGGTGTATTGCCCTATCTCTTCTAAGATATACGGTGGACATTGTGTCTTATTGATACTTCAAGCTTCACTTAATACAGTGCCTGGAGCTAACAGACACAATTAACACTGGTCACTGGTTGCCTGACCAGCTGAATGAATGAATGAATGAATGACCGAATGTACTGTTTTCTGAAGTTTCTATCTTGTCCAGTATAGGAAAGAGCAGCAAAGCAGGTAACTACAGAGAATGAAGAGGATGTTGATGCTGTCAAGACAGTGCTCTGAGACTGTAGACACAAGGCAAAGCTGTGACTCAGTTGGTGGTGCTGCCGCAGAAGAGGGGAATTACCTAAGGAAGATGTATTGAGCCAGAAACAGTATTTATGTCTTTTTAAAGATGAGCTCTATTGAGGTATAAGTTACACAAAATAAAACGCAGCCACTTTAGGTGTGCACTCTGATGAACTTGGGCAAATGTGAGCACCCATGTAACCAGATCCCAGTGAAGATCTGGAACATCTCCCTCACCAGAATGTTGCCCTTTGCTCCTTCCCAACCAACCCCTCATACCCCAGTCCCAGGCACTTCCCATCCTCTTTCTGTCCCTGTGGAGATTTGTCCTTTTGTTCACGCACCTGATGTACAGTGAGCCAATGATTGGAACACCAATTTTGAAGCACAGCAAGCTTTATTATTGGAAGGGCAGCCCAGTGAAGAGGCCAGACATCATTGCCAAAGTTGCCTTGCCTTCTTGAATCTAGGGGCAGTTTATACATGATTGTTTAGGAATATGAGTATGTGAAAGGAAGGTAATGGGCTTCTTGAAACTTGAGGGGTAGTCTTGAAACTACTGAAGGTTCACAGTCTTCTGGACAGTGAGGCACCATGTGGGACCTGGTACATAAGATAGTTTTAAGAAAAATATCACCTGTTTTTCATCAGATTCTTACAATCAGTGTGCAAACAAGGGGTAGGGTGACAAGGGCAAAGTTAGTGATGAGTCATGCACTGGGCTTAAGGAAACACAGGAAAAGAACAGAACATGGTGTTAGATTAATAATACAACTATATAGTACAGCTTATGTTTTCAGAACAGGTCCCAAAACTAAGTGGAATCATGCAGCGTGCCCTGGTTAGTGGTGTATTCACTCAGCATGTCTTTGCTATTAACGAGTCCTCCTGTATTGCTGAGTGCCATCGGGCAAGTTTTCTAGTCATTCTGCTGATGAGCATGTGGGAGTTTCAGGTTTGGGCTGTTGTGAACTCTTCTGTTCAGGCTTTTGTGTGGACACATGTGTTCTTTTCCCTTGGGTAAATCCTCTGCAGGGGAAGCAGCTGCATGGAAGTCTTTGTGTAGCATCTTAAGCTTCCAACTTGTTTGTCTTATTGATAAATTGGACTTCACTACAATGTAAATGAGGTTCACTATAATAAGATGCTACCAGACACTACACACAGATAGGGGTGTGGAGTGTAAAATGGGACAGCCACTCTGGGGAAAGTTCTGGCAATATCTTTTCTTTTTTTTTTTTAATTTATTTTTTATTGGTGTTCAATTTACTAACATACAGAATAACCCCCAGTGCCTGTCACCCATTCACTCCCACCCCCCGCCCTCCTCCCCTTCTACCACCCCTAGTTCGTTTCCCAGAGTTAGCAGTCTTTACGTTCTGTCTCCCTTTCTGATATTTCCCACACATTTCTTCTCCCTTCCCTTATATTCACTTTCACTATTATTTATATTCCCCAAATGAATGAGAACATATAATGTTTGTCCTTCTCCGACTGACTTACTTCACTCAGCATAATACCCTCCAGTTCTTACAGAATTAAGTGCATACCTGCTTTGTGAGCCAGTAATCCTACTCTTAGGTGTTTACCCATGAGAAATGAAAACCCATGTCTGAAAAAGGCTCGTACAAAAATATTTACAACTTTGTTCATAATAACCAAACTTGAAAACAGCCCCCGTACCCGTGTAGAGAATGGCTAAACTGTGTTCTGTCCACACAACGGGCTGTTATTTGGTGGAAGGAAATGAGCTACTGATGCACACAATGCAGTCTTAAGGGAGGATGTCCCATGTGACTCCAGTTACATAAGTCTGATCAAAAAACTCTGGTGGGGAAAATTCAGGATGCCAAAAAGGTTGACAATGGGATACTTCAAGTATTTTTCCCAATATTTTTAAAAGGCTTTGGAAATTCTAGCATTTATCCATACATCGTTGGCCACACTTGCTGATGTGTCCACTGTATTTTGATTTTGTTTCAGCTTGTTGGAGTCACCATAATGATCTTGTGCACCAAACGTGTTCAGACTGTGTGTGGGCGGGTTACCCTCGATAATGAAAACTGGGGCGAGTCATATGTTTGGTAGATTCCACATCTTAAAATGTGTGTGGGGTTCATGGGTGAGAGATGATGAAGGGGGGTGGTCATGTGGAGGAGATGTGACAGTGATGGGGATTTGCTTACACTGGGAGTGGTGCCTGGGGCTGGGGAGACCATAAGGGCCACCTGTAGCTCATACAGACCCTTCATGCAGTTGGAAGAAGCCCTCCCCTGGGGAGATGGCTAGACGATACCTGTGCACTCCAGGCAGGTGTGCCCCAGGGTAAGACAGGCTTGGTCCTCACCCTCTTGCAGTTTGTATTTAGGGGCGGGAGCAGACCAAACAATGGGTAAACAAAGGTTGGGAATGGTTTCAGTTAGCTCAGGGAGAGACCTGAGGAGGGGACCTGGTGACATAATGGCTGGTGTGGCATGATGGTTGTGAATGTGGAGCTTAAAAGGCACAAACCAATTTTGTGTAGTGGACAGTTGTTAATATCTTCATTTTTTTCCCATTTTGGTTTTAGTTCATCCTGAGTCTCTTGCTTTTCTGTGGTTGTTTGACAGGATCATTTTGAACTGTGTCAGCGTGGCCAATGTCTAGTCCCACTCAAGTCATGCTTGTTTGGGGGGAGGGGGGAGGAGCAGAAGAGTCTGCTCTTCTGCTGCAGACTGAGGTGCTGGACCCCCTTTGACTCAGTTACAGCCTGTGTTCTTTTTTGTTTGTTTGTTTAAGATTTTATGTATTTATTTGAGAGAGAACACAAGTTGGGGGGGGGGCAGAGGGAGAAGCAGACTCCCCACAGAGCAGGGAGCCCAACTTGGGCTGAATCCCAGGATCCTGAGGTGGTGACCTGAGGTAAAGGCAGACACTTAACCAACTGGCTACCCAGGTGCCCCACAACCCTGCATTCTTGATGAAAGGGAATACCAGCTTCTGCCCTCATTGCCCTGGACCTGCAGGCTGGCTCAGGCAGTAGATACCAGTGGACTGCAGCATCTCAGGCAGCCCTAGGTCCCTCCATAAGCTTAGGAAATTTTGTTTTTTGAGACTGAGGGTGGGGGATGGCAAGGCAGAGGGAGGGGGAGAGGGGGAGTCCTAAGCGGGCTCCATGCCTAGCACGGAGCCCAAAGCAGGGCTCAGTCTCACAACTCTGAGATCAGGACCTGAACCGAAATCAAGAGTTGAACGCTTAACCAACTGAGCCACCCAGGTGCCCCAGGAAAAATGTTTCTAAGCAGAGCTCACCACAAAGCAACGGAAATGGGTTGTAGTAAGGATACTTTGACTTTAAAGTACATGGAGACATGCCCTTGTGTGCACTTGGGATGTTTTAGAAAGAAATCAGGTGATCTCTTGTAGCCTAGATCGGGGCATCTCAGTGAGGAATCATCACAGGACCTTTTGACACTCAGGGTTGTGTAAATTATATGTCAAACTGCATGTTGGTTCATGACACACTCTGGGGTAGACGGCAGATCCCCTCTCCCTGCTCTTCCCCTGCCGTGTTGTTTGAGGATTTCTCTTGCAGAGGCTGGGGACCCTGCAGCGTCTGGGAAAAGAAACTGGACCATGAACAGGATGTAGGCCACTGGAATGCTAGCAGCCTGTGGTCGTGCCCGGTATGGATGCTCCCCTGGGCACAGGACTGCCCTCAGTGGCATGAGGCCACCAAACTGAAAATGAATTTCTGCAATTTCTTTCAGGCTACAAGGCCTCCCACTGTGTGAGGATTCAGAAACCATGCATGGGTGTGGCCATCTGGCCTTCTCAGGGGTGGTGATGGCTGAGAGGGTCCACAGAGGCACAGGTGCACAGACATCCCCAGTCCTTGCCGCCCACATTCCTGCACACGCTGTGCTCACATTGCATGCCCTTGGCTTTCCTTCCACACCCTGAGGATCAATCCAAGTTCTTTAAAATTTTTTTTTATTTATTTATGATAGTCACAGAGAGAGAGAGAGAGAGGCAGAGACACAGGCAGAGGGAGAAGCAGACTCCATGCACCGGGAGCCCGATGTGGGATTCGATCCTGAGTCTCCAGGATCGTGCCCTGGGCCAAAGGCAGGCGCCAAACCGCTGCGCCACCCAGGGATCCCCTCAACCCAAGTTCTTATCCCATGTCTAGACTCGGGAATGCTAAGACAGAACCACAGCCCTGTACACGTTCCTCCTCCCTCTGGAGGAGCCAACTTCTTTGGTACCCAGCGCTGCCCACAGCAGTTAGGCCTGTCTGGACATGGCCAGAGTCAGACCACAAGCCCCTGCACCTCAGCCACGCAGACTCACAGAGCATGTGCATATTCTAAGTCTTCATTCCAAATCGGAAGATTATCTTTAATATGAAGTGATCACCAGTAATTTGAAAACTAGACAGAGGCCCCTCTGAAAAGGCTGTAATTCTGGCGATGCCAACACTGAGAAGGGGCCTGGTCAGACGGAGTAGGTGCCGTCCTTCCGCGTCCACTGTGTGTGACCTCCTCTCTTGGAAGCAGTGTGTTCCTGCAGATGCTGTGTTGGGAGTCAGGGCGGCCCCTGCTGTGGGGTGTCTGCAGACAAGAGGCCCCAGCTGCACAGTGCAAGGAGAACCCCAAGGAAGGGAGGGAGTTACCCCAAGAAGAGATGCCTCTCATAGCTGCTCTCTCCTGGGATGGTCCTTGGGCATGGGGTCCCTGTGTGGCAGTATGTGGGGACTTGTGCTGAATCACCTCCATAAGGTATTAGCTTGAGAAAAGGCTCGGGAGGGCATCTGGGTGCCTGTGTTTCATCCCCACCCCACCCTCACAAGTGGCAGGAACTTGCTGATGCCCTCTGACGTGAATCTCCAAAGGGGGTCCCTCTTGTGGCACCATTGATTGGGCCTGTCTCCAGACATCTCTCCACACTGACCTCCTTGATCTCCCTGGTCCCTGACCCTGGGATCCTAGAAGTGCACGGATTACCACAGTGTGAGCCCAGCCCAGAGTAGCTGCAGAGGGATGGGACTGCGGGCCTCAGCCCAGCCTGGCATCAGCAGGTGGCCAAGAGCAGGCACTGCTATGCTGGGTCTATGCGAAGTCTGTGGGTGGGGAGGGGTCTACACCAGCACAGGTGACCCCTACCCCACAGGGCATGGGCCTGCACCCAGCACCTTTCTCCCATCAATCAGGGAAGCATCTTTTCACTGCATTCCTTCTAGGCCACATCCTGGGTCCTGGGGTAAGGCCAGAGTCAGCCCCGCAGGCAAGGCTGGGCTGTTTCCCCTGGGCAGCCTACTTGAGGGGTCATCTTGCCTCAACTCCTGAAAAGAGTGAGCCTGTCCCATCAGACCTCACAGAACTTCCAGTAGTATCTAAACTCCAGAGTGGGCAGAGTCTCAGTGGCTAGAAGCCCCCTTTCTGGGAGATGGAAGATGGTAAGTGATCCTTTGGGAGAGCATTGCCTTCAGCTGCCCAGAGCACCAGCCTGGACTCCATCCTCTGCTCCCTGTAAGTGTGGAGCTCCCTGTTAGTCTGGGCCACTGAAGGCCCAAATGCAGTGCAGTGTCCCTGCCAGAGATGTGCCAGGGTCTCAGACCCAGGACGACCACCTCAGCCTCCAGAGTTGCAACCATCTGTCCCATCACCCTGTGTATCACACTTGGGCTTTTGGACAAGGCACTGACTGTCTCAAGTGCACAAGACTCCCCCCCAGAAGTCAACACCACGCACGTGAACTTGAAAGCATACCAGGGAACCCCAGTGAAAGCAAAGCAGTGTCTCTGGCCAAGTTAAGCCTGCCCTAGGTCCTTCCCTTCAGTCTTCAATAAGAGAAAGCTGTAATCATTGTCAAGCCTGGTATTGGGTATGTGCAGCCCCCCAGGGGCCTGGGGCCTTATTTCTGAGGGAAAGATGAGAAGGGAAGTCTGAGGCAGATGCAGAGGGGAAGAAGGGGATCTCATGGCACACCTTTGCTTCTGTGGTATCTCTGCAGACCGGCTGCAGTTAGAGGCCACATGTCTGATTGGAGCAGGTACAAGGGTGAAAATGTCTCTGCAGATAAGCAGTGTTTAATAGCATTTTCACATTTGTATTCATAACATCACCACTGCTGACAGTGGCAACTCCCTGCCCAGCAAGGAGGCCCATGTCCTGGCCCTGGGTGTGCTGCTAGAGAGCTTGGGCCAGGCAGGCTCCCCTCCTGGGCACTGATCACCATTGTGAAAGGAGGGTGACGGTAGGTTTCTTCCCTCTGCATCCTCTGCCATGTTAGAATTCTAAAAGATGGGACGTTTTCTATATTTTAGGCAGCTCTCCAGGACACATATATGCCTCAACTTCAGATTTCTAATTGGAAAAGTTCTTATTCTAAGGTGGATAGTCTTTTCCTTTCATGGAGGATCCTGCCCCCACCCCCGTTGGTGATGAAAATGATTACATTTTACTTTATTTAGCATGCATTTATTTCTGGGGCACCTGGGTAGCCCCAGACACTGGCTCAGTGTCCAACTCTTGGTTTCGGCACAGGTCATGATCTCAGGGTCATGGGGTTGGGCCCCACATTGGGCTCCGTGCTCAGAGGGAGTCTGCTTGAGATTCTCTCTCCCTCTCCCTCTGCCCCTCCCCCTGCTCTTGCATGCTGTCTCTCTCTGTCTCTAAAATAAGTAAATAAATTTTTGAAATACATTTTTCCTTTATTGTGAAAGTAACAGAAGAAACACTTTTCTGAAGCCAGCATGATCTGTCAGTTAATCATAAAAACTGGTAAAAGCAGGTAATAAGAAAATAAGGAAGCAAACATACCTTACATATATTTTTAACTTAAAATTTGTGGCCGTGCATTAATTTTTAACAATAAGTTTAATGTAATATTTTTCATACAGTGAAACCTTCAGGTTCTAATACCATCTGTTGATAAGTTTTGACAAATGTAGAACGTCCCGTTAGCGTGCATAACAGTTTCATTGATCCAGAAAGTCTTCTTGTACCTCACTGTACCCTGCCCAGAGGCCACCACACTGCTGGCTGCCATCCCCAGGTGGCCACTTCTAGCTCCAGTCACCACTCTGGATGTTTCAATATGGGGCCAAAGGCTCCCAAGTGAACACCGTCTAAGGATTGGATTTTTATTTAGTCTTCATTTTTAGTATAAACCACATCCTTAATTTGTTTTCCTAAGATGTGCAGTTACAATATTTTTCTGATGTGAACAGAGAAATCGAGTGTTTGCAAAGCAATCTAAGACCAGAATGCTTCCAAATATCCAAGAATTATTTTCTATTTAAGAGTTATTTTGCCTGTACCTAATTCAAAAAATCAATTTTTAAGGCAAGTTCAGTTTGCCTTTATCTTGATTTTCCAAATCACTTTATCTTGGTCTTCATAGAAACAGCTTTCTTTTCATTTTGCACTGACAGGTGATTGGTTTACATAATCTCAAGCTATGCAATAGGGAGAATGTCAATAAGCAGCACACATAGGTTTAGGTGCAAACTAAAGTTTCCAGCTGCACTTATGGTAGAAAGTGGTCTACTGCATTTTGCTGAGTGATAAAGCAGAAGTGGGACTTATAGACGTCCCTGTACTGTATCCCAGGGGTATCTATTTTCAGGATGTTTCCGGATGGTTCTTCAGCCTCACAAACATTGTCGTGTATGTGGAGTTAACATTATTTCAGGGTTGGAGGGAGCAGTGCATGTGCACACCTGCACGTGAAGATTCCCTAGGAGGCCACTCAGAGCTCACGGAGAACTGATACACTCATGGCTGTGGTTTAGTACAGCAAAGGGGTACAGGTTAAAATAACCCATGGAGAAGGCACCCAGGGAAGAATCCAGACTCCAAGCTCCAAGCTCCCAGCCCTCTGCAGACGGCACTCCTTCCTGGCAGCCACATGTCCTCACCGGAGCTCAGCTGCCAGTCTTTCCTGGGGCTCTGTCACCTGCTGCTCCTGTACCTGATGTTTCTACAGCCCCTCTGGAAGGTGCACTGATGCTGAGTGACTCAAAACCCCACCCCAAGTCACAGACTTTCTCATGGGGCTCGGGCATCCAGCGTTTAGCCATTCCCCCTCGGAAGCTGAGGGCAAGGCCAAGCCTCTCTCTGGGCAAGGTTAAGTTGTTTACCACACAGTCCTATACAATGCTTTCTCCCCCCCTTGGAAATGGAATCACATTCTATACTTTGTTTTGCAACCTACTTTTTCTTTGTTCTAACTGGATCCCTTTCCTTGGTCCATAGGACATTTCTTGGCATCATCTTTTTATGGACTCATGGTATGACAGCTTTGTTCACTTAGATGGTCTCAAGTTTTCCATCACCATTCTCTACCTTCTCTGATCACCCCACAGGCAACTTTTTGGGAAGAGAATTCATTTACTGGCAAGTGAATGTGGGTGGGTGTCTCCTGTCTTGGGTTTCAGAAGCAGACTCTGATGGCTCTCTGATGGCATGGCAGGGGGAAGCAGATGGGGTGGGGGGAGAGACTCTGGAGACTACAGGTCACAGCTCACAGGTGTCTCTGTCTAGAGGCAAAGGCTTTGGATTCAAACCCTTCCTGTCAATGACCAGTTAAGTGTTGTAATCCCCAGACAATTCCATCCCTCCAGGAGCTCAAGGGAAGAGGGTTCTTGTGGCCAGAGGGCAGCCCTCTGTGAAATACTCAGAAACTGGATGTTGGGAGCAAAAGACCTGGAGCTTAGGTGCATAGAAATAGTAGATGGACAGTAGGAAATGGAGGTAGAACAAGGACAACATCTACTGCAACCAGATCTAAAGAGAACATGGCATTCAGAGGGCCACAAGTGTTTGTCTCTTGGAGTAAGCACAGGCCCTTAGTGGAGTCCCCTGACCTCAAGTCCTAGTGGGGTGAGCACCTAGACCAGAAGCAGAAGCTCAGCAACCATCCACTATCACCTCTACTGCCCCTGAGCCATGTTTGCTTTGGAGTTGGCTTCCAGCATCCTGGACAGGGATGGTGGGGGAGTGTCTTCTCTCCTTTAGATGCCACACAAGCTCAGACTTTCCCCAGATACTGTTAATAGACAAGTAGAACATGATGACAAAGATGAAATGACTGCTGCCTGCAGGAATGCCCCCTCCATCAGCACCACCCAGTGCATACTCTCCGCCCTCCCCATCCACCCCCCCATCTTCCCTACCTACCCCATTCTCTCCATCCATACCATGTACCACACCTGCTCCATCTGCCCACTTTGGCATAAGGTTATTTGAGTGAAAAACAACAGGTTCAGGGAGAGCATCCTTATCTCTCCCTTTCTTCCTGAGAACAAGAGACAGACCCCATGACAGGTACCATTCTTGCCCCAGGAGGAAGGAAATGGCCTTGCTGAGGGGATGGGAGTCCAGGCCAAGAGAGTTCTGAGACCTTTTTAAAATAACTCCCTCTCTAGGTATTTCAGATACTTTCCCACAGTTTCCCCTCTTTGTTCACACTAGCATGGAATATTTCAGTTTCGCCATTTTTCTGGGTCTTCATTTTCCTTACGAGGGCTCCCATGTTATAGAAAACTTACGTTAAATAAACTTGTGTCCTTTTCTCTTGCTAATTCTCAGGCCTTGCCAGAGACCCCAAGAGGGTTGAAATGCGGTTCCTCCCTATACCAGACTGGATTCCACCAGAGCAGGTCCTGGCTGTCTTGCTACCTTCCCGCTGCATCTTCAGCCCCAAACAGCATTATTCTTGCCCCAGCCCCTGCCCTGGGGAGCCTGCAAGTCTTCCCTTCTGCTGTTGCTTATTTGTGTCCTTCAGGCCACAGGTCAGGTTCTCAAAATACCCATGTTCAGATGTCCCTGAACGTGGCCTTCTACTTCAGAACCGGACCCCATGGGGAAAACATGAAGGGTTCGTATATCTAGCCTCCCAGTTACAAGAGCAGAGCAATGGTGTGGTGGGACCATAGATTCAATATTACATAAAACATTTAGGACCTTTACTGAGTAAAGAGCTTTGAGAGAAAACTCTGGTGGACAATGACATAGAGACTTGGATGGTGCCTCACACATGAGAGATGGTTTACCTGCACAAGCCATTGAATAAATGCAAATTGAAACAAGATTCCTTTTCTCCTATCAGAGGGCTAGAGATGAAAACATCATAATATCCCTTGTTGACAGGGAGGGATGCAAATGGGCGTCCTATCTGCACCAAAGACCTCAAAATGAGATGGCCCTCATCTGCGTGGTTCTGGGACCACTTGTCATATAGAGAAACATCAACCCTCATCCAAAAATAAGAGAAAAGCATCTGTAGTCCTTGTTATGGCCTTTCAAGAAAATACCAAAGGGGAACTTCTCAAATTATAGCTTCTCTCCTTTGCCCTCTGGTGTGTGGATCCTGGGGAGGCTGTCTCTTGTGCCCCTCTTCTCCTGGCTCCTCTGGGGCAGCTGGGTGGGCATGGGCACCAGGCTCAGTCTTTAATCTCTGTTCTCTAGCCCACCATGACCTCACTCCTCATGAGAAAGGGGCCAGAGCCTTACCCTCAGCCCCTCTTGGGGGCCTGGGGTCAGTGGTGGGTAAGATGCTGAGATGTGTGGCTGCAGGTGCTAGCCCGTGTTTACATGTTTCCGTTCGGTCTCATTGCATGTGGTGTGTTGTACATTAGAATCACCCTGAAGTTAGCAGGTAAACCAAACTCTCATGAAAAAAAACGAGGTGAAGGAAAAGAGTGCAGGGAGAGTGCTTTTGTGAAGCTCTGATCTAAAAATATGTGCAGAGCAACCATGTCTCAAAAGCCCCACCCAGAGCAATGGTCCATACCTTGGGGGAGATGCTTCCCGGCGCTGCCAATGCTGTTTCCCCTCAGATTTTTGCCTAGTGGCTAGAAACTATTGTTATGATGTTGTGTGCCTAATGGTGATATTTTACTTCCTTCGTCCCTTCTACATTTATTAACAAGAGCTTTCCTGTAGGAAAACACTGTTCCTTCTCCCACATTTATATACTTATTTGGATGTTTATATCAGTATGATATAAACATAGCATGATCTTTGTGGAAGGAGGGGAAACTTTTGTGCTAGGCCTTCATTTATGTTTTTTTGATCCTTTAGTGAGTGTGGGGAACACCTCTGTTGTTTCTAGCTCCCCCATCATAGATGGCAGGCTAGGATGGTCATGGGCTCGTGGTGTCAGTGCTGTTCCCTGCCCTTTCTTCTCACTTGGTCTATGGATGATTATCTAACACTGTCATTATTAATGACATATTCAAAACCATTAGTTTTTCCTCAAATTATTCTAGCTGTGGTCACTGGGAGCTCTTTCAGATATTTGCTTTGTGAAATCCTCAAAGCTACTCTTTTTCCCAGACCTCCTGTGGGCAAGGGGAAGGACATGTGGGGTCGATTCCCTCAAGGAAGAGGGAGTTTCCAGACTGCTGGTCCCTGCAGAGCTGATTTAGTGCATAAATACCAGAATCTAAAGATAAACACTGATGGTACAATCACAAGCAGTTCCCATTACTGAGTGTATCAGATAGTGTGCCAAGCATTTTGGGTACTTTTTCTTATGAAATCTTCATTATAAGCCTAAGGTCTCAGTTTCACTATCCTGGTTTTACACATAAGGAAACCAAGTCTGGGAGCTACAGGACCTTAACTGGGTTCATCCCAGAGCAGGTGTCCTTCATTGTTACTGGTGAGTTCTGTTACGTAGACCAGTAACTCATTGTTACTGGTGAGTTACTGTTACTTAGACCAGCATTGACACGGGTGAGAATAAGGCTTTGCTTACATGCGTCCTTTCCAAAGGCACTTGGATGGCATGGGTTGAGCAGCTCATAAGGACCTCTCTGTGTCTACACTGGCACTTGCTACCATCCCATTCCCAGTGGAGCTCCAGAAGCTAAAAATAACCATGTGTTTTCTGTTTTATACAGAAAAGAGGAAACATGCAGTTTATTTTGTAACATACTATTTCTGAAAACCTGAATTTTCTCCACATGTATTTTTAAAATGTCTTTGGATATGCCCTTGGAAAAAAGACACAATGCAGATTTCACCAAGGAACCCTCCATTCTGTAATCCAGATCTTCAGGAAACAATTGCTGGAGTTCAGATCCCCTTGATCAAGAGGTGGATTTTCAGGAAGCCACCCAGGTACAGATCTCACTGGGGGTCATCGAGGAAAGACAGCTCCCAAAGGGCCCTGGGACCTTGGCGCCAAGGCCTCTCTGCCTGGGCTCCCCCATGCAGGGAGGGGCATGTGATCCCACAGCCACAGGCTGACCATAGGAGCCCAGGCTTCGGTGGTCCTGAGGGATGAGTGAGAGATGATAGTCAGTGAGTAGTGCTCTGACTGCCGCTGAGCATGATCTTTGTGGAAGGAGGGGAGGCATTTTTGCTAGGCCTTCATTTATGTTTCTTTGCTCCTTTAGTGAATGTGGGAGGATCTCCATTGTTTCTAGCTCCCCCATCATAGATGGCAGGCTAGGATGGTCATGGGCTGGTGGTGTCAGTGCTGTTCCCTGCCTTTCCTTCTCACTGGGACACTGGAATTTTAAGAAATATATAAAGAACAAATGAAGTAAAAAGACACAAACTGTCCACAGCACAGGAAGCTGGAACGTGGGTGAGTAGTCACAGACCACAGGGGTGTTTCTGGTGAGCAAAGAGCAGAGGGACTATAGCTAGGTGTGGGGTGGGGATGGCAGAAGAGGATCCCCACCTTCTCTGGAGAGGCCACCATGGTGGGCCCTTCCCTGCCAGGTGCTCTTCAGGACTGGCCATGTGGCCGGCACCTGCAAACCTGAGCAAAAGTTTCTGGGGCATAGAGCCAGGGATGGGCAAGAGGCAGGAAGTAAGGGGGAAATATGTGATGAGAACATTGTCAACAAGATGTGTAAAATGAACTTTTTACATATCTATAGGAATGACTTTCCTGTAGAAGTCAGCAGTGATTTGGAAAATGTAATAGGGACAAACTGAGACCTGATCTCAGTAGTAACAACTCAGCAATTGTTTGGAAAGACAGAGGGTTAATGTGGAAAATGCTCACAATCTCACTGAGGTTGTTAGAAAAGTCTGAGTGAAGGAGAGACACACATTACCTGAAGGCAAAGACTAGTAGATGGATTCATTCTTCTGGGTTTTAAAAATTTCATACATGTTGAAACAAAATTATACCTGGATCTTCTAAATCTGCTAATGTGCAGCATTCCTGTCAGGGATGCATCTAATCCCAAAGAGACATCAGACAAACCCAAATGGACAGATGCTCCAGAAAATAGCTGACCTGTAATCAAATGCACCAAGATCATGAGAGTCAAGATGAGACGAAATACTCCTCCTAAGGAGAGAGAGAGTAAAGAAGCTGGCAGGGGCTCTAAACTGGACCCTTTGGTGGGGCGGAGGGTAGGTTAATGCAGTATAAGAGGATTAGCAAAGCATCAGTGTCCATTTCCTGGTTTGATTTTGATAGTTGTGCTGTCCTGATGCAGCACAGTGTCCTGGTTTGTGGGAAAATTTGGGAGTGATGGAACCTCCTAGTCAGCAATTTATTTTTAGAGCAGTCAGAAAAAAATCCTTGTACTGCCCTTGCAACTTCTTCTCAGGTTTGAGATTGTCGCAGACATGCACACACGCACACACACACACATGCATGCCACTTTGGAGTAAACAGACATGCTCTGGCCTAGCAGTTCTGCTTCAGGAATCTACCCTAGGACAATAACTAGAGTCCCCGCCCACACTGTACAGTAAGAAGTTTAATTCATTATAGTGAAACATTGGAGACCAGGTGAGTACCTACCAGCAAGGAGATGCATCCTGACACAATCGTGGTGAATATCATTTTGTCCCTAAGAATCATGTTTGTTAAGAATATTTGACGACAGTGGAACATGTCCATGGTATGATGTTTGTGGAAACAAGTAGCAAAAATATTCTAGTTGAAACAAATGCCCAGAGAAACCTGGAATTCAGAAGGGTTCAGGAAAGCAGGCAGACTTTGTAGGAGATCAGGCATGCAAAGAGAGGAAAATGGAGGAGGAAGAGGAGGGGCAGACGGAGGAGGAGGAGGAGGAGGAGGAGGAGGAGGAGGAGGAGGAGGAAAGGTTATGGTACATTTAGGAAGGAGACTTTACTGCCTTATGGCTGGGCCTTCCCTTAGGAGACCAGCCCCAGGATTAGCTCAAACTCAGAGCCCAGTGACTTTTGGACTGTCCTAAGCCAGCCCAAGCTGGGCAGACTCCCAGGGCCACCCAAGGGTGTAGCTCCTGTGTTGCCCTGTGGCCCTTGGGCTGCAGCTAGGGCTCTCAGGGAGGGCTCCCCACCCTCCATGCTATTCCTTTCCCATGCAGCCACCCTCTGGAGGGATGACACTCTTCCCCAGACTCCCTCTGTTGCTCTCCTGTCTTCAGAGTGGACCCCGTCCCTCTGGAAGGGACCAGCCTCAGTGTGGGCCCAGGCTCTGGGAGGATGTTCCAGGCGCAGCCAGCGGCCAACGCAGGGCCATGCTGACAGGTGCCATGGACAGGTCGCTGTCGCTAGGTGTGTCCACCCTGATTAGTGTCTCTGTCACCAGCCCGGCACATCTTGGGCCCTGCCTGCACCAGCCTGTCATTTCCCAGGAATTGGAGACATGGAGATTCTATAATGGGAAGGTAGTTGTCAAGCTCCGTTACACTCCAACCCCTGAATCTCCTGACAAGGATTACAATCAAAACCCGGTACCAACCCATTCTCTGGCAGCTATGCTGCATCTTCTTGGGGTCTCTTGGTTCAGTGTGTGTGGAGGACGGGAAGGAGGCTTCAGGTGCAAGAGAAGCAGCCTCACAAGTGTCCAGGCATCCACAGCCTTGAGTGTTGGGGCCTCAGCAGGGCAGCACCCATGGCTGCAGGAGTTCAGAACCCAGTAGTCACTGACTCTCTCTGTGCCTCAGTGTCCCCATCTCTGCAATAGGTGTCATAACAGCACTACTACTTCATAGGCCTTTGCAGGAACAACTACAACATGTAGGTACCCCAGGGCAGAGGCTGGCATGGGGAGAACTGACTCCAAAATGCCAGCAGACTGTAAGACCAACCTTTTGTTCTCACAGCAGAGCAGGCACCAGACTTGTGGGGCCCCTTGTTGGCCTGAGGCTGCACAGTGCAGGGCAGGTGAGGGGCTTGGGGCTGGAGGTGAGGCACTGCCTTTCAGTGACATGATCACCCTTTGGTCACTTCTGAAGGGACAGTGAGTGGGGTCCCCCTGACCAGTTGGCAGGACCTGCTCTGCTGCACCAGGTGGTCTTGTAATTAGATCTAATCAGCTCGGACCCTGAGAGGCAAGGGCGCTGACGTGTTAGCAGAGTTTCACAGCCAAGGAGGGACTAAGGGACTGAGCAGGCCCAGGCCCTTGGCGGCTCTCCTCAGTGGTGTTTTCTGACCCATCCGGGCATAAGGATGGACTGGACTAGTCCTCACAAAAGTATTGTTTCCCCTTCCTTGGACTCACAGGGCAAGCAGTGGAGTTGGGGGTCTCCAGGCTCCCAGGAGAGTCTCTTCCTGGCAGGAGTCACACTGAATGGACACCTGCATCTCTCACAGTGGAATAGGGGCCCAGGGGTGTGCACTTCCTTGTCAGATGCAAGGCCCAGGCTCGCTGACCAGGGCTCTTCCACCCGCCTTCTGCAGCTCTCCCAGGCAGAGCTCAGCCGGCAGAGATGCAGGTGAGGCTGGAACTAGAGGCAGAGTTGTAGCCCAGTGCACACATGAGAACATAGGAAAACCTAACACTGGTAAGCTCAGCATCTGTTGTGCATCAAGGAAAGGAAAATAAAATTATCTTGACCTTTGAACAACACAGGTTCAAACTGCACAGATCCACTTACACAAGGATTTTTTTTTCACTAAATACAGTATAATACTTTAAATGTATTTCCTCTTCCTTATGATTTCTTAGTAATGTATTTTCCCTAGCTTTATTATAAGAATACAATATATAATACATATACAGAGTATGTGTTAATCGTTTACACTATCAGTAAGATTTCTGGTTAATTGTAAACTAGTAGTTAAGTGTTTGGGGAGTCAGAGTTACACGAGGATTTCCGATTGTGTGGTGGGTTGGTTCCCCCCCACCCCCGTGTCATTCGAGGTCAACTGTATAAAGTAAGGCCAATACAAAATGAAGCAAATGCCTAAAATTACTGACAATACTAAAAATGAGCACCTGGGATTCTCCAGTCTTGTCAGTGAGAGTGGATATTTTTAAGTTTGTGGGATCTTTTTATTTCTTGATCTGAGTGTGAAGTACACAAGTGTTTTCAGTTTATGAAGCTTTTATCTATGTAAACTGCACTTGGGAAAAAAATGAAAAGGCACTCACAGTCCCTGCCTGTGCGAGGCACCTGTGTGACCCTGGCCAGCGCCTTCCTCGCTCTGGGACTCGGTTTTCACAATGGCAAACTGGAGAAGGCCACAGAGACCCTGCTGCTATTCTGACCAAATGAGGTGGCACCCCACTTACCACAGTACCTCTGAAGTGGGAGTGCACACTGTCCCAGGAACCTGGAGAGAGCAGGGTCACCCTAGACAACAGCCCACCTGGGTAGAGGGGCGCCAGCACACAGGAGAGGTGGCAAATGTCAAGGGGCCTCCAGGCTCTGGCCCACCTGTGTTGATACAAAAGCCAGTTCTGTATAAATGCCAAGCATCAGGCCTGGAAAATGAGACTGGTTTTCTCCTGCACCGTGATTATACAAGAATGTTCCCTTCACCATTGGCCCCGCAGAAGTCTCTTCTCAGTATTATCTACTCCTTTAGTTTTCCTCATTTTATGCCCTCTTGTCAGGGCTCCCTCAGGGCGCCTGGATCATCTCCGGCTCGTGTGCATGGACGCAGCAGCATTTCCACCCTGTATCCATTTGCATCTGGCCAGCAAGCAGCATCGAGGCCTGAGCCCCTGTTCACAGGCATCTTCACAATGACCTTGACCTCAGGGCTGCATGGCCCTCAGCTGCCTGGCTCAGTCGCCCGTGACTCATGGAGCACACAGACTCCCACTTGCTTTGGCTTGCCTGGAGTCAGCCCATCTGTCAGGCTGATCTCATTGTCCGCTTGGGAGCGTAGAAGAGAGGGGCCTCCAAGTGAACCCTCCACTGCCGGGAGGGTGGTAGGAGGGCCAGTCTGGGGCATGGCCATAACCCTCACCCAGAGCACCAGAGACATCTGTGCCCATGGTGCCCATTTCCAGTCAGACCCCTCCCTGCAGCTGAGAAGGAGCCTCTGACCTTTGCTGAAACCCCCATTGGTTCAGGAGATGTCTTCATGATAGAAAAACACTCCGCATGTGTCAGGCAGCACAACATACTCACCATCCCAGCATCCCCATGCTGGGGTGGCCAGGGCTGCAGGTGACAGAAGCACGCTCTCAGGAGAGCAGAGACGGCTCTCCAGCTGAGGTAAGCCGCTCAGCCTCTCAGCGGTGGCCCTGGTGCTGGCCACAGTCCCCAGCATCCCACACCCGGCAGTGATCACTGATTCCAGAATTTTCAGGTCCTTTCCTTCACTCAAACAGCTTTCTTGAGTTGTAATTCACATAGCACCTAGTGCTGGTTCCGTGGTTGTTGTGTGTTCATAGATGCGTGCAACGACCAGCGTGGTCAATTTTGGAACATCCACCAGAGAGGCAACCATATGCTTTAGCTAGCACCCCATAATGACTATACCAGCTCAGTTGGCCGGGCTAGCTCTTGCTGGTACTCCAGCTCTGCTGGCCAGCCCTGCCTAGCTTTGGTTACAGAATGGCCACTTAGGGGCAAGAGTGTGGGACTGGGGCCTCCTTGATGTGGCCACATGAATGTAAACTCGTAATCAGACAGGCCGCAGCCTACCCACCGGAGTGTCACCTGCCCTACATTCTCCAAGGTCATAGTCACTTTGCCTTAAAACTTCCCATGGTGGGTACAGGTGCTTGACCCAGCATGGGAACCCAGGGACCTGACTCCCAGTTAAAATAGTCCATATGGCCCAAGGTGAATCAAAATAGGCCTTCAAGGATCGAGACTTCAGGCAAGTGGAGACACAACTATTCTATTTGATAGTGGTTGTGGCCTGTGTAGCTGCCGGGAGAGCGCCGGCACCCAGTGGTGGCTCCCTACGACCTCAGTGCCGTGGGCCCACGAGAAAGCCCCACGCCCGGTGTTACTGAAGTGACTGACTCCGTGACAGCAGCGGTATCGATTTTGCTGTTACCGATTTGGCTGACTGGTTCTGTGCAGTGCCCATTTCAGCCACAGTGTGTGTGTCTCCATCCTGGCAGACATCTCGGCCTGTGCTCACCCCAGGCTGCTCCTCTGTGCCTGGAAGCCAGGGCTGCAGGGCCCGTGCATGCACCCCGCTGCTCTCTCCTTCCAAGAGACATGTCCTGGACATACAGTGGAGCCTCAGAATCATCCCTGCTCTGACATCCAGGAGCTGTGGCTCTAGAGAGTGAAGCACTCAGAGATTTCTCCTGGCCTCACCCCCAAGCAGACGGGGGCCTCATGTAGGGTGGACAGAGAAAGCACTTCCTGGGTCTTCTTGAGCCACCAGCAAGCTCCGCTCCCTTCTGGCTATAGAGTGGTGCCCAAGGCAGGCACGGCCCCACCATCCCTCGCCCCCCTGTGCAGTCAGGCAAGCCTTGGTTGCTCTGGGAACGAGTCCACCTAGGGTGGAGTTCACGCTCTGTGTCACTCACCAGCCTTGGGGTCATCGGTATCCCTGGATGCCTGCCCTCATCCAATGCGGACAAAACCAGCTGGCCTTGCATTACCGTAGAAACAGATTCAGGACAGGCTGAGCTCCCCCTCCCTGGTAACTTTGGAGATCCTGAAGACAGTGGGTGTCCCCCCAGGCCCCTGCGTGCCGATGCATCCGACGGCAAAGGGCATGGCCCACGAGCACAGCACTGCCTACCACTTGTCACTGGGGGGCAGGATCCTGTGCTCACAGGACCATCACACATTCTAGACACTTTACTGCTGCTAATGAGGGGGGTGCTGAAGGGGTGCATCAGACACTGAGCCCAGTAATCGTTTTGGGTATAAAATTACTGCACACAGATAAGTTCTAGAAACAGCTGCCTAGAATATTCTTTATATTGAAAAGTATGCTTTGAGGCCATTACTCAGGATTTTATGGGCCATTTCTTGGCTGAGCCCCAGGATGACTTATGGTTTTGCAAAAAGGCAACATCACCTTTTATGAATGACAGATGGCTTTTATCACACCTCTGCATTATTGCTTATGGTAATAGGGCCGTGGCGATGCCCTGTGGCCTTGGGCACCTGCGCGGGTACAGCGGGCACAGCCTGCAGGCCTGGCCTTGACGAGGTCCCTGGACCACACTGACTGAGGTTCATTTCCCACTCTGTTTTCCTGCCAGTCAAGTCACAGCAGCAAAGGCAGCTGCTGGTGCCCCTATATCTAGGCACAGCCCTGGCACAGGCCAGTCTCCACAGGGATTGGTTGCCCCCCAATCCCCCAACCTGGACTGAAAACCCTGCACCTGTTCTTTCTCCACCGTCCTCTGTCCCATAGCCATCTGTGTGGCCCCCCCTGGCCAACCCATTCTCCTTATCAATTCTTATCTTTCTCTTTTTCTCTGCCCACAGTCCAGGCCTGGCAAGTAGGGGTAGTGGGTGGCTGTGTGCACTGCCCTCTAGCCCAGCAGTGCCAGGGGACTCTGCCACAGCTGCACCCAGGGGACTCACACTAACTGGCTCAGATCTACCTCAGCCTTGCTTTCATTGCAACAGAATTATTTTTAATTTTTTTGAATTTTTTTTCAGAATTATTTTTAATAAATTTATTTCTCAGTCTGAGAGAAGTCACTGCATTTGGCCCAAACAGACATAACTTATGTTTTTAAAATCAGCTCTGCTCAAAAAATATTTAAAGAAAAGATGGGTGCACACAATCTGGGCTATTTCGATGACTTGGGAGAGCATCAGGAAGAAGCCCAGGGGCCAGGGACTAATCCAGGGCTGGGACTGCTGTTTTTCCAGCAGGTCACAGGGCAATGAGTCAAGAAACAGAGGTAGGATGAGTCAAGACCACAGCTCAGAAACTGCAGTGATCCATTAGCTGCTCTGGTGACCCCAGGGTCCTGGGGCCTGGGTGGGCAGGAGGAGGGAGGAAGGTGGCAGAGACAGAGGGCAAGGCGCAGGAGGGAAGGGCACAACAGGGTCCTGTGTCTATCTGGAGAATGTCAGGCATGCCCAGGTGCCACTCCTTCCCTGAGACTCAACAGCCACAGATGTGGGCTGGGTAAAACAAAGATGTCCAGTGAATACATACATGCCGCATTCATTCTGGAAGGTGGGTGGGCCCACTCATCCTCACAAAGCCCAGCATTTCCCATGGCATTGAACTGTGGCCCATCAGCTTTGAACAAGAGCAAAGTCAAATGTTAGGAATGAGAGAGCTCTTGGGTCCCCTGGATGCTCCTGAGAAGACAGGAGTATAGAGGTGGGAGCCGAGGCGCAGCTAACAACTTTCCAGGAGCGTCTGTGCTGCACCAGTCTGGCTGTTCCTCGCTCGAGGCATGTGGCCAGCCACACTGTTGAGCAGCCTCAGCCAGAGTGTCCCGTCTGTAATGGGGTGGCAAGCACCCCCACGAAGCTCATGCCCCAGGGCTGTGGCGTGGCCACTTGGCTCTCAGTCCAGGCTTGTCCTCCCACCTCCTCCCACTGTGTCACCCAGGCAGCTGAGGGGGACCGTCAGACAGCCCCATGGGGTCTGTGGGGCCCAGTACTGTCAAGCTTCCATCAGAGACAAGGAAACTGACCTCAAGGTCAGGGATAGTGGAGCAGGGTCTGCTCCCAGGCCTCCTGTGGGCTCTACTCTGTTCATTTCAGGATGGACTCTGATGGCCAGGAGCACCAGGAGCTCAGACCATCCCTTCCCCCAGAGGCTCCCTGGCCCAGCCGCTGGATCCTCCTCCAGGGAAGGCTAATAAGAAAGGCTCCGAGGGGCCACACCTGCTTTCACCTCTGCAAGCCTGTAAGGCCCAGGGGGACCCTGAGCATCCAGCTCATCAACCCGAGTCTGAACTTATACCTGGCCACGTGGGCAGAGCCCGGGTAGCCCCAGGCCAAGGCCAGGCCACATCGAGGGCCATGTGGGGAGAGCCAAGCCGGGGGGCGCCTCTCATTCTCACTGACCACTGCAGAGCTGTGGAGCCGCCCTGTGGCCCTCACTGTGAAGGTGCTGGCTGGAACCGGGAAGCCCGCTGCACCAGTGGCCACCTGGGTCTGAGACTTCCAGAGTCGACTGGGACAGCAGCAGTTCTAAGGAGAGCAGAAGGACCTAACTCCAACTGGGGGGTCCAGGCGGGCTTTTTGGGGTAAGGAACTCTGAAATAGACCTGATGGATGAGGCAGGATGGGGCCCGGAGGCAGATCAGGGAAAGCTCTGTGGGGGCACTGACTGGGAGTGGGTGGGGTGTTGTCTAGAGGAGCCTCCGGGTGTGGCGGGGAAGGGGCAGCAGGGAGCTGAGCAGGGGCCGGGCCAGGGAGCAGCCAGGAGTGGAGGGGAGAGTGAATCAGGGAGTTCCTGGTGGAGACTCTTCGGGTGGGGGTGCAGGGCAGGGCGTTGAAGGGAGAAGGGAGATGGGCCCTTGGCAAGAGCTGGCGCTGCAGTGGAGACCTGCGGTGCGAGATGAAAGGGGCCTGTGCCTGGCCTCTCTCTTCCCGCTCGTGTGCGGTCGGTGGCTTTCATGGGGCTGCAGTGTCCCCGACGAGACACTGTGTTTCTCACCCACGCAGGGAAACCATCGTGACCTCCGGAGCAGATGACACGTACGCTTTCCCCCAGCGTGACTCAAAGGATGTGAGGTTCCTGCAGAAGGCGGCCTAAAAGTGGATGGGTAATTGCTGCCTGTGCTTCCTGTAATGATTTTGTAAGATCACGCCACACTCCGTTCTTCACAGAAAAACAACTAGGAAATCTGTAGAGAAGGCAAACAGGAGCCTTTTGAGGGCTGGGGAGAGAGCAGCAGCAGCAGTTCGGGGGGGAGTTGTTCAAGGAGGATTCTCCTTTCATCCTGGAGTCAGATCCGGGAGGCAAATGGGTCTTTGCCGGCTGGAGAGTGACAACCTTAGGGTGGCAGGAGCTTGGCCACTGCAGGTCTTGGGGATTATAGGAGAGCAGGAAATGTTCAGGGAACCTGCATGCCAGCCTGCCCACCTTTCTACTGACTAACCACATGCACAGAACATTCTGGAAAGCAACCAGCCAAGGACAAGACCTGAGTTGAGGCTGGAGCTGCCGCCCGGGGGCAGCTGAATTAGGTCAGCTCTTACCACCAGCTGAACCAAACAAGACACGTCACTGGTGAAAAATAACAGGATCCAGAATCTCCTCCAGAGCACATTCATAAGGTGGACACAGCCCAAAAGTACTACCCAACATGCAAAAGACCTAGTAAATGGGACACATTCCTCGGAGAAAGGAAGAAAGGAACGTGAATGGAGAGAGAACCCAGGATGCCCCAGGTGCTGAGACAGCAGATGGGGCTTGTGCTTTGTGTACCGTGGAGCCTGGTGACTAGGTGCAGAGGCATGTAGCATTACGTCCTCTGGATAACTGACCCCTTAGGAGCCACACATTGACCTTCTTTATCCCAGGCTGGACTCATTGCTCTGAAATCTACTTTATCTCATAAGAATACAATGACGCTGGCTCTTTTGGCTGGTGTTACTGGTAGATTTTTTTTTATCTCTTTATTTTTATATGTATCTTTATTTTTAAAGTGGATATGGGACACCTGGGTGGCTCAGTGGTTGAGCATCTGCCTTCAGCTCAGGGAGTGGTCCCAGAGTTCCAGGATTGAGTTCCACATCTGGCTCCCTTCAAGGAGCCTGCTTCTTCCTCTGTTTATGTCTCTGCCTTTCTCTTTCTGTCTCTCATGAATAAATAAATAAAATCCTAAAAAAAAAAAAAAAAAGTCAAGTGGATGTGGGGCAGGTAGCACACAGTTGAGTTTTGCTTTCTTATCAAATCTGAAAAGTGATGACTCTTGATTGGGGTTTGGACAGTATTTTCATCAAATGCTACTGTTAATGAGCATCAGCCTTAACTCTGTGATCTTGCTATTTGTTTTTTATTGTCCATCTGGCTTTCATTTCCCTTTTCCTCTGAATTTGCCTTCTTTGGATAATTTGAGTATTTTTATGATACCATTTAATCCCGTTTTTGCTGGTTCCCTATAACTGTGTGCATGTGTGTGCATGCTCACATGCATGCTTTAGGGTTTGTAGTACACAGCTTTACCTTCATCCTTCTTCAAATAACATCACACTCCTTCATGGCAACTTAGTAACCTCACAGTGGGTGGAAGGGCTCCATTACCCATTGGGGTCTTCCTGGTGGTGTCGTTGGGCACTTTGTCCACCCCCTTCTTCATATCAGGTCTCCGTGTGGTGTCATCTTTCTGCCTGAAGGACTTTCTGAACATTTCTTAGTGCTGATCTGCTGGCGATGATGAATTATTGCAGCTTCTGTAGGTCTGAGAAAGTTGATGTTTTACCTTCTTTACGCAATTTGTTGCTGACTGTAGAGCGCTGAATTGGCAGTTTTTTCTCCTGGGCTTGAAGGGCCTTATTCCACTCTCCCCATTTCCACTTTGCCATTAGGAACCTGTTCTCATCCTTCCCTCTGTTCCTCTGTATGTAGCATGTCTCCTTATCTGAATTTAAGATTCTCTTGTTATCACTCTCTTTAGGCAATTTAATTAAGATATGCCTTCTTCAGGCTTCTTGGGCTTGGGAGTTTTTAAGTATCTTGGATATGCTGGTCACAGTTTTTAAAAAATTCAAATACAGAATATATTCAGTTATTTTTTCTTCAAATATTTTGTCTTGTTTCCTTCTTTTCCTTCTCTTTCTGGGTTGCTGACTACATGTATTTTAGGCCATTTGAAGTCATCCCCCAGTTAACTTTCTGCTCATTTTCTGTTTTCTCTCCCTATTTCATTTTAGATGGTTTCTATTAAGTGTCTTCAAGTTCATTAATCTTTTCTTTCTCAGTGCCTGATCTGATCTTAATCTCATTGGTGAATTTTCATCACAGACATTGTAGGATTCATCCCCAAAAGTCTGATTGGGGTCTTTTTTATTTCTTCTCTCTGTACTCAACATCACCAGCATCCTCACTAGCTTCTTGAGCACACAGAATACAGTGACAGTAACAACATTCCATCTTTGTTTGTGAATTACTTCATCTGTGCCATTTGTCAGTTTCAACCAACTGATATTTCTCCTCTTCATATGATGTGTTTTATTGCTTTTTTGTATACCAGGTGATTTCCCTTTGGCTGCTAGACACTGCATATTTTTCCTTGTTGGCTCCTGGATAGTTTTGTATTCCTAAAACTATTCTTGAGCTTTATTTCTGGGATAGAGTTGTGTGACTTTGAAAAAACTTGACATATTTATGTTTGATTTTAAACATTCTGAGTTGGGATCTGCGTCACCTCTCAGGCCGCTCATGCTCTATTCCTGAGGTAAAGCATTCTGAATACTCCATACAGTCTCCTCTGTGTTATGAGGCTTTCCTGAGCCACCTATGACCTGGTTGGAACACAAACCATTCCTGGTTCTTCATGAGCCCCAAAGTTTATTCCCTCTAATTCTTGTTTGGTGTTCTATTCTGTGCCCTTGGGTAGTTCCTTTATATCTGCACATGGGTCAGTGTTCAGCTGAAGACTCGATGGGACCCATCAAGCATTGAAGTTCTTTCCCTCTGGTCACAGTTCTCTCTTTGCTGGTGGTCTTCCAGGTATACATGAGTCTCCTCAGCCTTCCAGCACTCCCAGGACCATCTCTTTGCCCAGGGAAACCACCAGATTCTCCCCTCTGTGATGAAGCCCAAAACCTCTCTCTGCAGGCATCAGGGCCAACAGAAGTCTCACCTTGTCAGATCCTTGCATGCCCTAAGGACCACTGTCCTATGCAGCCTGAGAGCCACTGTCTGAAAACTAGTGCTCTATGTATCACTACCACCACCCTGAGTTTTAGTTTTGTAGGCAGAAGGCTGAATTTGTTCCCTTTTAACTTCATTTTAGCAGAAAGCAGAAGTATTAAAGATTTTAAAGCAGTTGTCATAAATATCCTCAATGGAGACAAATAACCATGCTTGCAAAAAATGAAAAAGTAGGAAATCTTGGCAGAAAAATCTGAACAATTGAAAAAAATTTAGGATTCAACGATACAATATCAGAAATAACAAAGTCTATACATGATCTTGACAGCTACACAGAGATGACAGAGGAGATAATGAACTTGAACAGAGCAGCAGAAATGGTCTAATGTGAAAACAGAAGGGGAAAAGGTGGGTACATAACAGTCTCAGGCACTCTTAAGAAGATCAAACTCTAATATATGTGCAGTTGGCTTCAAAAGAGGAAAGGACAGGGAAGATGGTAAACAAGAATATTTGAATAAATAGTGGCTGGAATCACCCAGGTGATGGAAGACAGATATTTGCAAATATAAGGTAACTAGTATCAAGCAGAATAAAGACAGTCCTACATAGAGATGCATCAGAATCAAACAGATGCTTACCAATGCAAAAAAGCAAATATTGAAAGGAACAATAGGAAATGTGGCACTGTACATAGAGGGGCTAATGATTCGATCAACAGCCAACTTCTTATCAGACTCTATGGAGATCAGAGGACAATGAGATACTAGAGTTAAAGTGTAGAAAATAAAAAACAACAATAACAAAAACCTTTAAATGTAGAACCCTGTATCTCCTATGTCCTTATGTCCCCCACATCTCCTTTTATACCCTTTGTCCCCCTATATCCCCTATGTCCCCTATATCTCCTATGTACTCCTATGTTCCCTATATCCCCCTATATCCCTTATAGCTCCTATGTCCTTTAGGTCCTCCTATGCCCCCTATGTCCCCTGTATCCACCATGTTCCTCTATGACCGCCATATCCTTTATGTCCCTTATGTTTCCCTATATCCCTTATATTCCCATATATCTCCTTTATATACAGCAAACTTACTGTTTAAGAATGTTGAAATACAGCTGTTCTAGATTTTAGAAAGCTTAGAGAAATAATTACAGAAAAACTCTATAACAAACAATGCTAAAGGAAGCTCTTTGAGATAAAGGACATTATACCAGAAAAAGGAAATGTAGATCCTCAGAATGGAATAAGTAGCCTCAAAAATGGTAAGTATATAGGTATATATAAAAGGCTACTCGTTCTATTTTTCTTGCTCCTCCTAACTTCTGTGTAATACGCATAACTTAAAGTCAAAGCTATAATACCATTGGGGGTGCGGAGGGATGAACAGGTGAAGAACAGGATCTTTAGGGCACTAGAAATACTCTGTGTGGCACTACAATCATGGGTACATGTTGTACATGTGTCCAAATTCACAGAATGCAACACCAAGAGTGAAACCATTGTAAACTATGAACTTTGGGTGATAATGATGGACCAGTGTAGGTTCCTCAATTATAACAAGTGCACCTCTCCAGTGGGGGGTGCTAATAAGAGAGGAGGCTGTGCATGTGTGAGGGTAGGGGGCATATGAGAAATTTCAGTACCTTAGTCTCCATTTTGCTGTGAACCCAAAACTGCTCTAGAAAAATTAAATCTTTAAATAAAACTGTACTGTTTTTTTCTGAGCTTTATAAGATGTGTAGATGTAGCACATGCATACACCTACTATACTACAGCATTAAGGATGGCAGGTGCAGTCCAATACAGCTGTAATATTTTAACATTGTACTTGAAGTAGTGAAATGTTAAATGTAAGTGGAATATGAAAAGTTAAAGATGGATAAGAAAATGGTATGACATACAGAAAACACATATGAAGACATTCTACATCCATTCATAATTTTTAAAAAGTCCAGCAAAGTAGAACTTCTTTAAAATGATATAGGCATCTACAAAAACCTAGTTTTAACATCAATAGCAAAAGGCTGGGCAGCCCGGCTGGCTCAGCAGTTTAGCGCCGCCTTCAGCCCAGGGCGAGATCCTAGAGACCTGGGATGGAGTCCCACATCGGGCTCCCTGCATGGAGCCTGCTTCTCCCTCTGCCTGTGTCTCTGCCTCTCTCTCTCTCATAAATAAATAAAATCTTTAAAAAAATAGCAGAAGGCTGAATGCCTTCCTTGTGAATCAGGACCAAGGCAAAGATGTACATTCTTGTGTTTCCTATTCAATATCACGCTAGAATTCTTAGCTAGTGTGAAATAGCAAAAGAAATAAATAAAAGTCATACAGATTGGAAAGGAAGAAACAAAACTGTCTTTTTTCACAGATGGCATGATGTCTATGTAGAAAATACTGGAAAAAAACCTCAAAGGGCTAGTAGAATTAATAAATGAGTGTAACAAGGTCATAGGATATAAAATCAACATACAGAAATCATTTGTATATCTATATACTAGCAATTAATGATTGAAATTTCTAAACTGCCACAGAAGAGCAGCAAAGATCATAACATGTTAGGAATAAATCTTATATGTACAGAATATGTATGCTAAAAACTACAAAAACTAATGGAAGAAATGGAAGAAAAATCAAGGAATTTGTCAGTCTATTTGGGCTGCTGTAACAAAAGGACTGGATGACTTATAAAGAGAAATTTATTTCCCACAGTTACTGGAAGCTGGACATCCAAGATCAAGGCACCAGCATGGTTGTGTTCTGGTAAAGGACTCTTCCTGGTTCATGGCCAGCACCTTCTCTGTGTCCTCCCTTGGTGGAGGGGACCAGGGATCTCTCTGGAGCCTCTTCTATAAAGACACTGGTTGCATTCATGAGGACTCCACCCTCATGACCTCACCACCTCCCAAAAGTGTTTGTTTGATTCCATTGTTGACTTCTTGAGGAGCTTCCATACTGTTCTTCACAGTGACTGCACCCATTTGCATTCCCACCAACAGTGGACCAGAGTTCCCCTTTCTCCACATGCTCGCCAACACTTGTAATCTTTAGTTTTTTTAAAAAAATTTAAATTCAGTTTGCCAACATATTTAGTATAACACCAAGTGCTCATCTCATCATGTGCTCTCCTTAATGCCCTTCACCCAGTTACCCCATCCCCCCACCCACCTCCTCTTCTGCACCCTTTGTTTACTTCCCAGACTTGGGAGTCTTTCATGGTTTGTCTTCCTCTCTAATTTTTCCCCACTCAGTTTCATCCCCTTTTCCCTTATGGTCAATCAGAGAAAGACGATTACCATATTGTTTCACTCATATGTGGAATATAAGAAATAGTTTTTTGAACAATAACCTTTCTAATGTATATGAGGTAATATATTATTGTTGTTTTGATTTGTATTTCTCTGATGATTAGTTATTGAACATCCTTTCATCTGTCTGTTGACCATTTGTATGTCTTCTTTGGAGAATGTCTCTTTGAATCCTTTGCTTATTTTTAGTTGAGTTGTTTGTTTCTTGCTATTGAGTTGTATACAAGTTCCTTATATTTTCAGTATTAATCTCTTATCAGATGTATGGTCTGCAGATATTCCCTTCCAGTCTGTAGGCTTTCTCTGTACTTGTTGATGTTTTCATGTGCTATCCAGAAGGCTTTCATTTTGAATGAATTCCACTTGTCTACGTTTTTGCCTGTGCTTTTGGAGTCTTCTCTAAGAGAAGCGTTATATAGACTAATCTCAAGAAGCTTTTCCTCTGTATTTTCTCCTAATAATTTTGTGGTTTCAGGTCTTACATTTAAGTTTTTAATCCATTTTGAGTTTATTTTTACATAGGGAGTGAGTTAATGGTCCAATTTCATTCTTTTGTGTGTGGAAAACCAGTTTTCCCAACACTACTTGTTGAAGAGATTTTTCTTTCCCTATTCTGTGTTCTTGGGACCTTTGTCAAAGGACAATTTACCATAAGTGTGAGGAGGTATTTCTGAGCTCTCTACTCTGCCCATTAGTCTATATGTCTGTTTTTATGCCAGTGCCATGCTGTTTTGATTACTGTAGCTTTATAGTACATTTAAAATTGGGTAGTATGAACCTCCCATGTTAATTCTTTTTGCTCAAGATTGCTAAACAACCTGTGCTGGTAGCTCCTATCCTGCCATCTTGATTATTACTTATTTTAAGTATTAGCGGACCAAGGTGCTCGATTAAAAGGCAGAGATTGTTAGGATGGATACAAAAAACAGGATGTAGGATGAAAACATGACAGAGAGGGGTTTTCCTCGTTAGAATGTTAAAACTCTCTCAGTAATAGACCATTTTGTAGCAGCCTGTGTTTTCCCACTCTCCTAATAATATTACTGAATTTGAATAATTTTAAGGGGGAAATACTTTGTCTCATAAAAATGCCGAGCAGAGGACCCATTTTAAAAGATATTATCAAGGTAACTCCAGGGCTTATTGTGAACGAGGATCAAGTGCCCATGCCCCAGATACTAGCTGAGGTCTTCCTGCCAGGAACATGGCCCTTGGAGGGAGGGGCGGCAGCCACCACACAGAATCTGAGGTCGGCCAATTGCAGGCAGCTGCCTGGAGATACAGGGACAAGCAAAAACTGTTCACCTAGACTGGGCCAAACCTGGGGCAAGGCCCCAGGAGCTGGGGTATGCCAGCGGTACACTGTAGACCAACACACCTCACTATGAGTTCTGGTGGGAAATCACGAGGGTAAAAGGAGGTACTGAGCAGGAAAGCATAACCCACAGAGCTGCTGCTCCTGCCCTAGCCACAAGCTTGGGAATAACTTTCCAACAAGCCCATTCTCTTCTTGGCTGGGTTTCCTCACCTCTAGAGAAATGAGCTGGATGCATGCACATCAATGTAGGAACTGCCTACGTGAGAGAGGTACACATTTTTCTTCCTCTTCCGCAGAACATCTGCAAGACCCCAGTGCCACAGGTCACCTCTGCCCAACTTCCCTTTAGGAAGAGCTTCAGGTGCACACCCAGTATCTTAGGGTCCTTCACTGATACAATTTTAGTGGGCTCCTAGCATTTGCTGAGGGAAAATGGGAGGGACGGTAGTTGGTTACAGTGGCAGATGGCGCCATACCAGGGAAGGCTGGGCACATTCGCTTTCGTTTAGCTCCTCCACATTCATTAGTGGGGCAGTGAATGTGATTTGTTCTTCCCAATCATGGTGCAAAATGTATAATTTCTCCCAAAGAAATCTGATTTTAATGAGAGGCTAGATCACAGGAGAGAGTCATTATTTAGATAGTATGCACGTGTCAGGTTAATTTTAAATCAAGTTTTAGGTCTATCTGTCTTAATTATTTCATTAACTGCTTTTGACTGGTAATTTCAATAATTGTATTAGCATAACACTTGGCAGTGTAATTACTTTTTGGATTCTGTTCCTTGTGATGCTGGAGTCAGCTCCTGGGCTCTCTCTCTGTGCTGTATTAAGTGTATGTATGTTAAGTGTGCGTGTGTCTGTGTGCATGCAGGCACATTGAGGATTTTTCCTGATTATTAATGAATTCATTTTCATGAGGCTTATTGATATAAGAGAGCCCTGCATTTATTTTAAAATTTTTTAAAGAGAATTCTAATTTTTTAGTATCTTTAGATTTAGAGAAAATGATGACAATCACTTCTCATGTACTTCACATCCAGGCTCCTCTATTATTAATATCTTACTTTAGAATGGCCCGTTTTTCATAATTAGTTAACCAGTATTGATATACTATTATTAACTGAAGTCCACACTTCATTCAGATTTTTCCTTGCTTTTTCCTTAATGTCCTTTTTCTATCCCAAGATCTATCCAAACTACCACCTTCCAGTTAGTCATCATATCTCCTTAGAGGTCTCTTGGCTGTGACAGATTCTCAGACTTCCCACTTTTTGGTAATCGTCACAGTTTAAAGGAAGATGGTCAGGTATTTTGACTGTACCTCAGTCAGAATTTGTCTGATGTTCTTCTTAGGATTATGCTGGGTGTGGATTTTTGGGAGGCAGACCACAGAAGTGAAGCAGCATTCTCACTGCGCCCTATCAGGCAGGGTCTTTGCTATCAACATGACTCATCACTCTGGACATGACCTTGGCCACTTGACTGAGGTCATGTCTGTCTGAGTTCTCCACTGTGAAGCTATTCATTCCCCCCTTTTATACTGTACTTTTTGGGAGGCAGTCATTATGCAATGCCTTTATTTTTACACAGCTTTATTGAGACAGACCACACAATTCATCCATTTCCCATTTAAAGTGCACAATTTAGTGCACTCACAGATATGTGCAACAATCACCACAGTTTTAGAACATTTTCTTCACCTCAACATTTTCTTCACCTTCAAACCTTTTAGCTACTCCCTGCCCCCAGCAAGCCCCTCCTCCAAACCCTAGGCAACCACTAATCTACATTTTGTGTCTATGGATTTGCCTGTTCTGGATATTTCATCTACATGTAAACATGTCATACATGGTCTTCTACGATTGGCCTCTTCCACTGAGCATGGTGTTTTAGGGTCTGTCCATGCTGTAGCAGATCCCAGCCCTTCACATCTCTTGCCTTTCCTTCTTTCTTTCTGTAAGTACTGAATTCCTTTTAATGGCCAAGGAATATTCTATTATGTGGCTGTACCATATTTTGCTTATCCATTCATCAGTTGATAGATACTGAGTTGCCTTTATTTCTCTGCTTCATGGACAGTGCTACTATAAACATCTGTATGCAGGTTGTTATTCGAATATGTGCTTTCACTGTTCTTGGGCATGTACTGAGGAGCAGAAGAGCTGGGTCATATGGTGGCACTGTGTGAACACTGAGCAGCCACAGCGGCCACACTGTTCTACTCTCCCACCAGCCACATAGGAGGCCTCCAACATCACCACCCTTGCCAACATCAACTATGACCTGTTCTGAGAGTAGCCATCTCACTTCAGAGTGAGTGAAGACGTATCTCAGCCTAGTTTTGATTTGCATTTCCCTAATAACTAAAAAGGTCCAGGATCTTTTCATGTGCTTATTGGCCAGTAGTGCATCTTCTTTCCAGAAATGCCTATTCAAATCCTTTGCTTTTTTGTTACTGAGTTGTGTCTCTTATGCAGTCTAGATACAAGTTCCTTACCAGGTATTTGATTTGCTAATATTTTCTCCTTTTCTGTGGGTTGTCTTTCTGTTTTATTGATGGTATGGCTTGCGTCATGAAAGATTTTAATTCTGATGTGGTGTGATTTTTTTCTATTTTTTTCTTTTGTGATTGTGCTTTTGGTGTCAGATCTAAGAACTCACTGCCTGACTTAAGGCTGTGAAGATTTTCTTTACATTTTCTTCTGAGTGGTTTCTGTCCTTGGCTACCAAGACAGTGTGCTGCTTTGATTGCATTTTGGGTGTAGATTCAACCGTGCATTCCTAGGGTAATCTTGCTGGGTCCTTGTATTCAGCCCTTCTTGTCTGTTGCTAGATTTGGTTTGCTAGTATTTGGGGGAGGGTTTCTGCATCTATGTGCTTACGGGGTTTGGTTTGTAGTTTTCTTGTAAAGTCTATCATTTCGAAGTATCATCTAATTTCCTTCATGATTTCTTCTTTGATCCATTTGGCTAAATAGGAGTATGTTATTTGATTTTCACATTTTTGTGAATTTTCAGATTTCCTTCAGTTACTGATTTCTAATTTAATTCTTTTGTGGGTGTACAATCTACTTTGTATGATTGTGATCCCTTTTGATGTACTGAGACTTGTTTTGTTGCCTAACATATGGTCTGTCTTACAGAATGTTCCATGTGTGCTTGAAAAGACTGTGTTCTGCTGTTGGCCAAGGGCTCTGCAGATGCACACAGCTCAAGGCGACTTACCATGTTGTTCCAAATCCTGCATTTCCTTGTTGACCTTTGGCCCAGTTCCTCTGTCTTGCAGTGAAAGTGTGTCATTGAAGTCCACAGTGTTTGTGCCTTTTTCATCAGACTTAGAGTCCATGTCTGAGCTCCTTGATAGAAAAATACTTACTTGGCTCTCAAGCTAATGGCCTCTCTTCTCCCATCTGATACCTGACATCCACTGAGTGGAAGCTTATAATGCGTTGGGCTTCATGTTTTAGATATGCTCCTAGTATTTGTACTCTGTAAGTGAGGAAATAGACCTACAGAGGACCTGGGAAGATCGCCCCAAGACACCTGGCTGGTTCAGAACTGGATTTTCAGGCACTAGAGTCTAGAATTTGTGCTCAGCACCACATTTCTAGATGTCCTCTTGTGGTACCTAGATGGTGTCATGAACATTCCCACACCAGAATAAGGCACTCAGTCGGAATGTTGGCCTGTTCCTAAGCTGCTGTGTAAGGAATTTCAATTTCTGTGGAAAAATAAAAGGGATTTTTATTGTTTCGAATCCCGGCCTCTGCCACCTTCCCAGGTTTGGGTCTGCACATGGCCAAGATGCAGGCCACATGTCTCCACTCAGCTCACCTTCTAGACCACAGGTCCTTGGATTTCCAGGTACCTTTACAGTGTTGTACTGGCATCACCTATCTGGTCTTTCCACCATTCATGCAGATCTCTCTCTCTGAAACTCTCCATGACTCTGTTTCTCCACTGTCTGACCCCCAAACCTCAGTGAGTAATTAAAAAACCTTTGTAATCTAGATCCAGTTGTCCCCACAAACCCACCAAACTGTGTCAATGATGTCTGTGGCCCACAAGACCCACTCCGTGACTTTAGAAGTGACAGCTGGCTGTTGAGTGCTTAAATGTTGGCACAATTGAAATTCTAGAGAATTAAATCCCATCTAGAGCATTAGAGATCCTCTATGCACCTTTGGTTCCCTTTTGCCTTGAAGTCCACAAAGCCCCCAGGCTGTCTTTGCCACACTCTGTTTTCACAGGGCACTGGAAGGGCCACGTGAGTGTCTGGCTCCCTAGGCCCCTGCTGGCATTCTTTAGCCACCTCCTACCCCTGCACATTAATGGACCTGCTTATAATTGACATCCAATATAAGGCTGACGACAAGACTGTGATACACTTTGCCTATCAAAAGCATCCCACTAAATGTTTACTCACAGAAGCACTAAATAATGTGCATAATTGGGCAAAAAACTGTCCCCTAGTTTGTGATGCAGAGGATGGAGGGAAGTTGGAGGGGTGTTCAACCTGTTGGGCCCTGTGCTGGACAGAGGACTTCCTGGGCCGAAGGGCCCCGTGAATGGCTGGGGTGATGCAGAATTCTTCAGCATGCTTTTGGAATACTTCAGAGTCTTGGGCAGGAGCAGTGAAGGGAAATACTTCAGCCTTTTAATGGGAGCACTGTGCAGGTGGGGCTCAGGTACCTTGACTGGTCATTCTTCCTGTGCAGAAAGGAAGGTCAGGCTGGGAGTGGGATCAGACTTGCCTAAGACCACACAGCGATGGAAAGGCTCTAATTTTCCTACAGCCAAGACTCAAATCTGGGTCCTCTTGCAACCTCAGTGGATCTGGAGAAGGTTAGTATACAAGCAGGACAAAATGATGCAGAGTGATAATTGTTTGCCCCCAAATTCAGCTCCAAGTACTAAATGTCAGGCTGGGGAGGTTGATATATCCAGGCAGGTTACCTGAGCTTGAATTTAGGAGATCCCAGGAAGCAGCTTCCCACGGAGGCCTGGCTCCTTGGAAAGCAGAGAGCATCAAAGCAGCCTGGAGGACAGAGATGGGGCCATGTGTGGGAGATGGGGGCCCAGGAAGGAAGGGGCAAGGTAAGAAGCAGCTCCGACTCACTCATGCCAAGATCCTGCCCTGAGCCAGAGCCACCACCCCAACCTCCTGAGAGTGGTAAGGGCCCAGGCAAGGAGTCCCTGTGCCCCCTGCCCCAGAGAAGAGCAATCTTCCTAGAAAGGGAGGTGATGGGTGTGTAGAGTGTCATCACACTGGAGCCTCGGACACAACATTTATCATCCTCGCTTCATGTCAGAACTAGGAGAGCAGGCACATGGCACTTACTGAGTCTGGCCTGGCCCACAGCAATCCACCTCGTGAATAGAGGCCCCAGCTGGTGTATTTAATGAGAGAAGAGAGATCTGCCACAGACCGAATGATTGTGTCTCCCTAAATTCACGTTGCTGAGACCTAACCCTTGGTGTGATAGTGTTAGGAGGTGAGGCCTTTGGGGCGATTAGGTCATGAGGTAGAGCTTAGCGCTCTTAGAAGCTCCAGAAAGCGCCCTCACCCCTGCCACCACACAGGGACACATTAGGCGTCGCGCTCTGTGAGCCCCACCAGACCCCATGTCTGCGGGCTCCTTGATTTTGAATGTCCAGCCTCTGGGCTGTGGTAAATAAATATCCATTGTTTGTAAACCCCCCAGGCTGTGATGTTCTGTTACAGCAGCCTGTGTGGACCCAGATGAGTTCCCCATTAAGTTCGGGGATAACTTATTACATAGACACATGGGGTGGCCAGAGCCATCTGTTACTTGGAGGGTTTGGAATTCTAATAAGAAAAAGCACCCATCACGATGTGTCCGCTCTCCTGCCCAGGAGCACCGAGCCCACTGTCTGCCCATTGCTCAGTGAACAACAGCTCTGAGTGCGTGTTGAGGGGTGCTCAGCACTTGGTCCTGAGGCAGATAGCAATACCTCGTTTTACAGACAAGACAATTGAGGCTCAGTTGAGCTCACATCACTCAGCTGAGTAGTCACGATGAGGGCAGGCCAGCTTCCTGGTCCGGGTCATGATCATGAGTGTGTCTGTGTCACCAGCTCTCTCTATCCGGGACAGTCCTATCCTCCCTCCCACCCTAACTGACCCTGCTCAAGCCTCTCGCTCTGAGCAGCCCTCTTGATGCCTCCTGACTTTCCATCTCCCCTCCTGGTCCCTGGAGCCTGGCCCCCCGATCCAAGCAGTTGCTCCTGATTCCTGCCCCTAACTGCCCTGCAGCGTGCACCAGAGTCTGGCTTCCCTGTGGTTCCAGCAATGGTGCAGGGCTTGGAAGACAAGAGTAGAGGCAGCAGGCATCAGCCCTAGGCCAAGGTGACCCATCAGCTTCTCTGGGCTGGGAAAAGAGAAGGTGTGATGGATCACACCATTTGGGGCCCTCCGGCCTGGCGGACAGAGAGAAGCAGGATCCCATGGAGCTGATGGAAGGCGTGCCCTCTGAGGCTGGCTAGTGGCAGCCTCCTGACTCCACCTCTCTGCAGTCAGCGGGGGTGACTTGTTTGGATGCAGATGGTAGAGTGTACACCAAGCATGACACTGACCCCAATAAATGTCTACATCTGCCCTTTTGCTGAGCTTTATGCAGTGGCTACATTGAAAACTGTGGGTACCCTTATGCCCACCTTTCTGGGGCCTCTGTAGAAAAGCCCAAGGGACTGAATGCTAAAGGACCCTTTCTCACTGGAAAGATTCCCATAGAGAAAATGAGTGGGAAAAACTAGAGAGGGTGACAAAACATGAGAGACTCCTAACTCTGGGAAATGAACAAGGGGTAGTGGAAGGGGAGGTGGGCAGGGGGTTGGGTGACTGGATGACGGGCGCTGAGGAGGGCACTTGATGGGATGATCACTGAGTGTTTTTTGTTTTGTTTTGTTTTGTTTTAAGATTTTATTTATTTATTCATGAGAGACAGAGAGAGAGAGAGAGAGAGGCAGAGACACAGGCAAAGGGAGAAGCAGGCCCCATACAGGGAGCCTGACATGGGACTCGATCCCGGGTTTCCAGGATCATGCCTGGGCTGAAGGCAGTGCTAAACCACTGAGCCACCCGGGCTGGCCAGCACTGAGTGTTATACTATATGTTGGCAAATCGAACTCCAATAATATATATATATAAAATCTTCAGGATATAAGACTAAAATAAATAAATAAAAAGGCAATCAGATGCTATTGATAAGAAAAAAGAAAAAGGAGAGATTCCTGGTGCACTTACTGACCACCTGTGAGCGTTACCCAGGAGCTTTGGTCCCCAAACAGGAGCCCTCAGCGCATCCTGCACAAGGCAAACGTCTGCAGCCCACGGGGTCAGGTGGCCTGCACAGCTTCGCCGTGGCAGGCACGTCCCGAGAGCTGCCCGGCCCCAGCCAGCCGGCTTTGTCCTCCTGGAGCCTGGGAAGCGGCTCATCGGGATCACTGCCACCCAAGCTCTGCGGGTCTTGCCTACCAGGGGCGGTTTCAGCACCCGGTGTTCATTTCTCTACAGGCGAAGAGAATGGGAAGCCAGCGGGGAAACCGAGCTTGAGCTCCAGAACCAGGGAGAGGGGATGGGAGACCCCAACAGCAAGCCTGTCCATTCAGTCCGGATCAACCTGGAGCCCCACACGGAAGAATGGTTGCTGACCTCATCTCAGAACATGTCCAAGCCTCCCCCCTCACGTGGGTGCTGCGCATGCCTTCCAGGTTCGTTTAAAAATCACCTCTCGAGTCTCTGCCCACATCATTTGTGGGGTCTCCACCCCAGACTGGCATAGGAACATGTGTAGGGTGATGTCGCTCCCTCCTGTACATGCCCCACACCCCTGGCCTGAGGGGCAGGGCATTTCTGAGCTATGTGCCCCAGGACAGGACAGGGACCCGGGGCGGCTGGCCATCGCAGGTACAGCTGACATGCCTGGGCCCCTGGAGCCTTCCTACTGAGCTCACCTTCACCTCCACCCCTCCGCAAGTGCAACTGCCATCCTAGATGTGATGTCTTTAAAGAGGAAGCATATTTGATACCATTAAAATATGTACATAGTATAAAAATTGGTTTTCAAATCTTGTCATTCTGCAGTAGCCTTTTTTTTTTAATTACTACATTTTGTAGTTTTAAGTTTGTGTTAAACAAAAAAAAGCACATAACAGAAAGTTTTCTCTTAGCCTTTTTAAAGTGAACAGTTCAGGGGCACAGAGCACATTCCCACTGCTGGACCACTATCCGGCTCCAGAATGTTCCATCCCCCTGACATCTTGACCCCACCTGCTCCCCCAGCCCCAGCCCCACCATCTACTCTCTGTGTCTGAGTCTGAAGATGCTGGGATCTCATATGCGTGGGGTCCCCACGTGTGTCCTGCTTCTGGCTTATGTCACTCAGCCTCATATCCCCAGGGCTCGTCTCTGTGGTGGCACATGACAAGATGTCCTTTTTAAAGGATGAATGATGTTCCATCATATGCTTATATTGCTTATCCATTCATCCATCACCAGACACTTGGGTTGCCTCTTGGCCATATGAACAGTTGCTGTGAACATGGCTGTACAAATACCTCTTCAAGACCCTGCTCTCAGTGCTTTTGGGGATAGACCACAAGTAGGACTATGGCATCATGTGATAATCTACTTTTAACTTTTTGAAAAACCTCCCTACTATTTTCCATGGCCATTGCACTACTATGACACCATTGCGACATTTTACACTACCACCAACAGTGCACAGGGATCGAAATTTCTTCATGCGCCTGCCTGTTTTTCTGATAATGGTCGGTCATCCTAGTGGGCACAAGGTGGTGAGGTCCTTCATTCCCTTCCTTCCTTCCTTCCCTTTTTCTTTCTTTTCCATATTTGTGTGATAATCTTTCAACTTCAAGCACAGTCTGTGCTCAGTGCAGAGACCCTAGGATATAGATGAACATCAATACTAAATTACTTAGAGGAGCTGATACTGTTGTGGCATCCATCTTCCTGGTTCTAAGAGAACTGGTCCGAAACACTGGTGTGGTGTACTCATTGGGTTTTGAAACAGACATCACTATTGCAGTTCACCATAGCGGACCACACAGCACATTTCCTCCAGCATTTCTACACTCAACTGAAACACGATTATGGATGGATGTAAACAAATGTCCACAGCATCAAAGAAAACAGAGCTCCAGTAGAGACAGAAGTTATGAGCAAACTAGAGATTTCAACAGATTTCAAAAAAGAAAGATGTGTTCAGGATATGTTCGTGCAGAAAACAGATGGAGAGACCCCACACAAAATATGCTCCTTTCAAGAAGAGATGCCAGGCTGGGCTGTAAAGCACACTGTCTGGTCCATTGTGAAGAGATGAGAGCACAGCCTGTTTCACAGGCTGGTTGAGCCCAAAGAACCACAAAGCTATGGCATAGTTTGTTTTCAGATTTCCTGGATTATCCGTGAATCTGCTGACACTTGTGCCTGGGTCCACACAAGCAAACACCCAGCTGCTCTCTCTCTCTCTCTATATATATATATATTTTTTTAAGATTTATTTATTTATTCACGAGAGACACACAGAGAGAGGCAGAGACACAGGCAGAGGGAGAAGCAGGTTCCTGGTAGGGAGCCCAATGCGGGACTCGATCCCTGGACTCGGCATCAGGCCCTGAGCCAAAGGCAGATGCTCAACTGCTGAGCTACCCAGGTGTCCCCCAACTAGTCTCTTGACTCGAGGCTTTGGTGCCTTCAGATTCTAAAGACAAACTAATTAGGGGTGTCCAGTTGGTTTCCTTCTCTTGGGACCACGTGTGGGACAGTCCTGCTCGGTGGCCAAAAGTGTCCCCTGCCCTGGGATCTATCAGTGAGAACCTCCTAAATGAAGTTAATTCCCCTTCTGTACAGACGAACCTCTTCAGCCTTCACCTTCTGTCCATACCGGCCAAAGATGGGTGTTCAAGATCCTCATCTGTAACGACGTGCTTGGTGCACCCATTATGGTCACAGTTCTGTGGAGCTTTATCAATAAAATTAGACTGTGCAGACAAACTACAGAAAGCTCCGTCCCCCTCCCTCCAGCAGCTGAGCCAGGCAGGCGAGGGAGCCCACATGCATGACTTATTCTGACTTTGTTAGCGTCCTGCTGGCTACCAGAGCTCCCCTCTCTGCATGGCTGCTTCAAATACCAGCTTGAATTCCAAGGCTGAGGTTGGAAGTGAAAGGCGTTTGCAGTTGCGGTTCGTTAAGAAGCACTTCCAGCCTGCGTGTGCAGAGGGGCCTTCGGGGCGAGGGGTTTCAGCTGCTCTGGGGACCAGGATTCTGCTGTGGGTGCCCACACCTGTTAACTCAGACATTCCTTCTCTCCTCCTCATTCACTCTGAGGTATCGCCCAGACGTGGACACCCCCTCCCTGGGGGACCTGCTCCCAAGGCTGCCTATGTGGCCCGTGCTGTGTGTCTATGGCCGGCTGGAAAAGGCAGAGGACCCCTTCTGAGCCATAGAAGGTGGAGTCCAGGAAAGGAAGGAAAGGAAGGGATAGTGCCCTGGGCTTTCCTGCCTGAGCAACAGTGGAGGAGGCCGAGTGGGTGGACTGGGCTGTGATGCTGTCCTGGAGGGGAGAGGGTGCCTGGAAGAGAGGCGAGCAGGAGGGGGAGCCGCAGTTCTGATGGACACCCGAGCTTGCTGAGGAGCTGGGGAGAAGACAGGAAGGGCAGACACTACACCTCGCAGCAAACAGGCTGCTCATTGCCCAGGCCTGGAACCTGCTCTTGCCTCTAAAACAGAGAAGGTTCTGGACTCAGTGTGAAGCCCCCCAGAGCTTGGGAGATGGGATCTGCCTCCAAAGGGAAAAATAGCATGTCTCTGGGAGCAGATGCTCCCTGTGAGGCCCCCCGGGTCTGCCCTCTGGCTCCCCACCCTCACCCACTCCCCGGGGCACACAGATGTGGGGCCTGGCATCTCCACACTCATGGAGAAGGGGCCTAGCTGGGTCTGGAGTGGAAAATCTACCAGCAGCTCTGTCAGACAGAGACATGTATGCACACACTCGGAGGCGAGCACATGCAGACACCGGGCGCGCACACACACACACACACACACGCACATCTGTGCCCACGCCAGACACCCAGGCACACATGCACAGAAACACACAGCTTTCTTCAGCTCCTACCTGACCTTGTCAATGGAAGGAAATAGAAAAACCACCAAAATCTGGCATCCATGGCATGCAGCTGATTGTGAAAACTGCACACTCCCCCCCCCCCCCCCGCCGTCCCCGGAAGAAAGGGCTTCTCGTGTTTATTCTTCAGATTACAGTGTATTGAAATCAACCCAATCCCACTCCGGTTTTGTTTTGGAGAATTTCACATCGCCCAGGGTGTACGTATGGGCTGGGAGCCCTTTGTCCATCTCCAAGGGTGTTTTGGGATCCAATTGCTCTTTTTTTCCTGTGTGGTTTTCCTTCCTGCAAAAACAGAGCAATCACAGGGTGTGGGAAAGGAAGCGGGGTGCTCTCTTCGCAACACACACAGAATCTGCTCCACATGGATCCAGGACTAAAATTCAGGGTGTTCTTAAGAACTTTGCCTAGAAAGTGTCTGAATTATTTGGGACCTTGGAGTAAGAACTTCTTAAGTAAGCTCTAAAGAGCTCTACCTATAAAATAAGAGACCAATACTTTTGAATGCATTAAAAACCTGTCAATGAAAATCACCATAAAGAAACTGGGGAAGAAATTAAAGGTGAGATGCTCACACCAGGAGCCTCGGATATAAAGCCGTGGCTCTGTGTGCATCAGGTCCGGGAGCCACCAGTCACCCCTCTCGGCCTGGGCCTTGGGCAGAAAGAGAGGGCATTGCTAAAGCCCTGAGAGACCTTGGGACCCGCCTCCTCGCGGCTCCTCCCCATGTCCTCCACTGCCCTTCCCAGGACCTGATCCAGCTAGCAGGTGGGTGAGTCAGGCTGTGGCTCGAGTTGTGGGTGCCTGTGTTCCAGCTACGGGGGCAGGCGGGGGCAGGAGGAAGTGGCTCTGAGTCACAGGTCCTGTGGGGCTCGTTTTCCAGGACACTGACCTCCCTGTGGCCCCGACAGCAGGCCAGACGGAGGAGGACATGGGCTGTGGCTTCTGACTGTCCCGTGAGCAAGTAGACACACACACAGATGGACACACACGGATACATACACAGAGACACAGACAGACACACAGAGATATAGACAGAGACACATGGATACATACACAGAGATACAGAGACACGGACACTTACAGGCCGACACACGCAGAGACACATACATGCCATTCCATCGGACAGAGGCAGCAGCAGTCACTGCTCACTCGTGGCCGACAGCACCGTCCCCTGGGTGGGACCCCCCAGAACGAGGCCAGAGCTTGGCCCTGTGAGCTCAGGGGCAGCAGAAGGGAGTGGTTCTCCATGCAGCTCCAGAGCTGGTATGCCCGGCTGCCCCCTCACCAGCTCCCACGCAAACTTCTGCTCCCAAAAAGCCAGTCTGGGCTCCTGCCGGACTTGTCAGTGGCCAGTTTCCATCAGCAATGGAAGTGCTAGTCTCCAAGAAGGTGACCTCAGGGGCCTTGGCGCAGCGGACAGGGCCTCTGGGAGGCAGCACGGGCTGCCGTGGGCCTGGCTACAAGGGCCTGGGTCAGAACCCCAAGGGATGTGGGATTCTGCATCAGACACACGGAAAGTTCTCGAGTGGACAGAGGGCTCAGAAGGAGGTAACACCAGTGAGCAGACCCCTGGCCCCTGCCCACTGCTCCTGCAGGCCGTTGTGGGGTTGGTGGGGTCTGACCCTGGTCCTGAGAGCCCTCCAGGGTTTAGGTCAGCAGAGCCAGAGCTTGGCCACCCTCTGATGAGCCCAACCTGCTCCCCACAGCAAAATAGAAGCACCTACTTGGTGGGGGGACATAAGCTCTGCAGCCCACTCTGTGTGTGGGTAGGTCTCATTCTCTGTATTTGAGGAAAACAAATAATTAGCAGCATTTGCCCCTTTTATCTCCCAAGACATCAAGTGCCAGCCAATCCCCCAAGGCTTTTGTAGGAAGAATCTAATTCCTCGGTCCAGGCTGATGTGGAGAGCCCAGTGGAGCCAGCGGCGCCCAGGGACTGGCCCCTCCTCAGGTCACCTCTCTGCTGCCCTGTAGCTCCGAGGGTCCATGGACAGGGTGGTGGCTTTGGCGGGACCCAGCTGGCCTTCTCGGTGGCGTCCAGCCTTGCTTGCCCGAGGGAAGTGGCAGAGAGGGCCCTAGCTCAGGGCCTGGATGATCACACTTGACCCAGCCAGGCCAAGGGTCCCGATGCTTCCCCTGGTGTTCACAGCTCGTGGGGAGGAGAAGCAGCGCAGCACTGACTCACCAGGTCTCCAGTCTGAGGGCTCGGGCAGCCCAGAGGAGCCAGACCAGCCTTCCCTGCGTGGGAGGAGTCTGGAGTCTGGAGCTGCAGGCTGAGGGCGCAGCCTCCAGGCCAGGCAGCAGAGAAGCTAGAGGGGCTATCTGAGCTCGGGGCAGCAGGGACACAGGCCAGCCCCCTCCTGCCCCATCCTGCTGTGCATCCAGCACCAGGCAAGGGAGGGCTTCTGCTGAGACCCACAGCCGACCGCAGCCTGGCCTTCACATGCTGAGAGCTACCGGCCACTCTCCTCAGGGACGAGGTAGGGACAAAGCAAATGAGAGAGCAGAATGAGCCAATCAGAAGGGCAGGGAGCATCAGATACGGTGTCATCTCTAGGCAAAAGGAGCAAGACACTTAGCTTGAGATTTATTTATTTATTTTTAAAGATTTTATTTATTTATTCATGAGAGAAACACAGAGAGAGAGAGAGAGGCAGAGACACAGGCAGAGGGAGAAGCAGGCTCCATGCAGGGAGCCCGACATGGGACTCGATCCCGGGACTCCAGGATCACGCCCTGGGCTGAAGGCGGCGCTAAACCGCTGAGCCACCTGGGCTGCCCTAGCTTGAGATTTCATCCGAGTTTCCCCTTCCTTATCCGCCAGCCACTGCTCACCGCTTTGCTCATCCTTCTATCCAAGCAGGTGGGCTGAGTACCTTGGGAAACAAGGATGCCAGCGGGAAGCGAGGACAGAGGAATAGCTTCTTGGATTTTGATGTAAAAGCTCAAGCCCTCAATAGGATAAAATCAGAGAGAAGGATCTGGGAGGGAAACATGCCTAGTGAGAGCCAGGCCTCCTCTGCAGGCCCCTCTGCGGTCCGCCCTGGGCTCTCCTGGCTGGGCTGCCCTTCCTGCAGGTGGGGGTGCTGCTACCCGCCCCCCCCACACACACACTGACACATACACTGCATGCTCAGACCGGGCAGAGGGAGGACAGACCCTTCTGCCTCTGTACCTTGATGGTACTGACTGCAGCCAGCTCAGACGCATGCAAGGGCCTCTCCAGCGGGCTGCTCCAGCTCCGGAGCTGGGAGACGGGCCACCCAGCAGGAGACTGCACAGTCAGGTGTGTTCAGAATGCTGGCTTGCTCTCTTCACTGTGCAGGCCTTTGCTATGTGGGCTGATCCAGACAACTGCAGTTCCACCCTCTGGCTGGGAAGACCACCAAGGCTCCTAGGGGCCCCTTTCCTTCTAATGGTCACTCACAGGGGTCTATTTAGAGGGAGCCACTGCTTCCCACACAACCTGTCAGTAGTCTTGACCTTTCACTGGGTGTGGGATGGTGGGCAGGTGACCCTGTCATGTGTGGGGCCAGGTACCCCTGAGCAGGTACCCCTGAGGACAGCTGAGCTCATACTTTGAGCAAAGTGCTGACCACCTGGGTCCCCATGAGGCCTTCTTACCAGTAACAAGGGGCATCCATAGCCCGGGGCAGGAGCAGGATTATGAGAGTTTGGGGGCTTTACCACAATCCCTATGTGACCTTAGAGTCTGGTGTAGATGAACACATGAAGTGAACAAATGAGAAAGTGAGGAACACACGAGTCAGTCTACTTCTCCTGGAAACGAAACTTGGAATGGTCCCTCACAAACCCAATCCTCTGGTTCCCCATCTGCAAGTATCTGGGGAGACCCTCCCTGCTGCTCCCATCCCTACAGATCCAGCTCACCTGGCTTAACCTGACTGTGGGTAGAGATGGGAAAGGCTCGGGAGGGATGGTCCCAACCCCCCGCCACTCTTGCTTCCCCCACAGGGTTGGCCCATTTAGCTGGCACAGCTGGTGGCTGACAGGTCACTGGGGTGCAGGAGCTGGCATTCACACTCAGACACCCCTCATGCAGAGGTCCCATGGGTCAGAGGACAGAGCACAGGGCTATTCTAATGACTTTGGAAGAAGATAGGAGGCCCCACTGTCCAGCTCAGGCACCTCCCTCATTGTGTGGCTGTGAATGCTATTGTCCCAATTGCTCTTTCCCTCTGTGGATGTCACTTTTTAAAAATTTTTTTATTTATTTATGCATGAGAGACACACAGAGAGAGACAGAGACACAGGCAGAAGGAGAAGCAGGCTCTCTACAGGGAGCCTGATGTGGGACTAGATCCCAGGACCTGGGATCACAACCTGAGCCAAAAGCAGACGCTCAACCACTGAGCCACCCAGGTGCCTCTGCGGGTGACACTTCTGACCTGTTTCCCCAGCATGTGTGTTGGGAGGAGACAGCCACAATCTCCTGCAGCCTTCGCATGTGGGAGGAGCCTGGAGGTGAGGGTGCTCCTTGGAGAGCCAGGACAACACAGACAGGAACCCCCTTCATGGCTCAGCTGAGTCTTGAGGGCACCCTCCCCACTGCTCCTCTTCCAGGGCCTCTGGGCCAGTGACATGCCACTCGCTGCATGTTAGACTCCGACAAGTGGCCTGTCCCGCAGTTTTCCCTAGGGAGCTGGCATGAGCCCTGCTGCCTGGACAGGCTGGTGCAGTTAGGGACCCTGCAGACGGTGACGAGCAGAGCGGGGACCCCCAGCCTCTGGTCTTGAATGCTCTGCAGGCTCCGGGGCCTCCCAGGAACACATGGTGACTGGTGGCAGCAAATGCCTCTAAGCTGGGTCACACCCTGGCACAGGGAGCAGTGCGCCTGAGCGTGCAGGCGCTGTGTTTACCACGAGTCCTCAGGGCCACCAAGGCCCTGAGAGAGTGTCACAGCAAGCTACGTGAGCGCTCGGCTGAGTGTAAGTGTACATGTAGGTGAAGGGAGGGAGGGAGACAATTCTCCCCAAAACTGAGCCCAACAGATGACAGGTATGGAACTGAGCCTTTCCCCCGCTTTCTGACTCAGGGAGAACAGATCCTGATGTCAGCTGGCGGCGCCGGGAGCAGCCTGCACGTGCTCGCCTGGCCGTCTGGGGACAGCCTGCAGCCGTGCTGGGCAGTGAGGCTCCAGTGCCATCCAGCATGATCCCCGTCAGAAGAAACAGTGACAGGTGCTGGGGGACGGGGCATCTTTCCGCAGGGAGAAGACGCCGCTGAACACCGGCTCCGATTTGCTCTGTGCTACGGAAGTGTTACATAAGCGTGAAAAATAGGCAGCTCTGCTTTTTAAAATCCTGGCTTCTTGGGGATCGCAGCAGCTATAATTTGAAATGGGCTGCAAGAGGCAGGGCACCTCTGAGGGCCTCAGATGGACCAGGCTCGGGGCCAGAACATCTGAGTGGCCCGGATGGCCAAGCCGGCCCTCACTCGTGGCCAGGTCCAGCCAGGGCTGGGCTGTGGCCGGATCCAGATGCGTGTGAGTGACTGTGTGTGCCTGTGAAGAGAGGGCATGAATGTGAGTGTGAGCGTGGTGTGTTTCTGCGTGTGGGCATGCTTGGGTGTGTGTAAGTGTGTGCGCGTGCACGCGTGTGAGTGTGCTGTGGGAAACCGTAGTGTTGACCTTGGGTTTTATCCCAGACGACCTCTGCCCTCACTTCCGTGGTTCCTCATCCGTGGCAGGCGTCATGGGGAGAAGGGAACGAATGGGCGGGCAGTGCCTGGCCTTGTGCCGAGCCACAGAGAGATCACACGCAGGGCAAATGTCACCTGAGCAAAGGAACAGCCTCAAGGCCACGTCTACCCTGTGTAATCACGGCCTTGTGCCTCCTCTCCTGCTTCTGCTTCCCTGTGGTCTCTCTGAGTAGCACGTCCACACCCGCACTCACACCCACTCCCGTCTGGCTTCTGCCGCCCGCCCTGCGGTTTATGCTTCTCTGAGCCCAGACTGGCTCTGGGTCCCTCTTACGGCCTCTTTGCCTTTGCCAGCATTTTCTTCGTGTCTCCTCCTGACACACTTCTCTACATCGTCATGCAAAATTAAGTCCAAGCCAATTTCAGGCAGGTACTCCCACCCCTGAGACAGGTTTTAAGATAGCAACAGGACGAGCATCCCACTTCGCAGTCGGGGGCTGTAAAGACTGGTGGCGGCGACTGCCTTTTCCACTTACAAACTTACTAGCGTCAATCCCACAGGGAAAGGGAAATCGCTCATCTATTTCCTCTGATGGGTTTGCTTCCCTTAGAAGGGTCCAAATAAAGCTCTGCAGAGATCTCTGCTTGTGTCTGCCCTTCTGGGAAAATTTAATGTGTTTCTCTTCTCCGCTGCCTTTATTGATCAAGGCCAAATTTCAAATTTCAATTACTGCGGCAGGAAGCCAGATGCCGTCATAAAGGGTGCAGGGGGGAGGCCCCAGTAATGCATCCAGTCAGGAGATGAGCTAGACAGGAGGACGTTGGTCCCTTCTGTGTTCCTGTGGACACCTCCTATCAGCTCACTCGCTGCCAGGTCCTGCTCCGCCCTAAGAGCCAGTGTGGTGACAGGTCGCTCGTTGTAGTGTTCATGGAAGTTGGTTATTTGTCTCTTTGACTGTGATGCCCTCTCTTGCTCAGGCTTCCTGAATCTCCTCATCTCATCCTGTAGGTATCTCTGTCCTCACAGACCTTTGGTTGCCATCAGGTCAGTCCCAGATGTAGGTTGGAAACAAGATGGGAAAGGACGCCAGATCCCACACTTCCCTGCAGCCTGCTGGTGTGGAGCTGCAATTAGGCAGGAAGGCTGCTGTGAGGGCCCCAGGGCATGTGCGGTTGTTGGAGATTCGTTTGTGCAAAGGCTCAACCAAGGGGCAGGTAGGAAGGCCTCCTAAACCACTGGTGGGAGGGCGGAAGCTGAGGGAATGAGGTAGAAGAAGTGTTGTTGACTTTGGGGTTCCCACTGGAAGCCTTTGCTTTCCCTGCATTCTGTGAATCTCTGAGTCAGTCCTGCTTCTGCTGTTTCTGATCATACTGAACTGTAAAATCAACCCTTGGCAGTTTGGAAGCTTCCAGGTGCCAGTGACCGTGGGTCTAATCGCTGCTGGTGTGAGTAGTGATGAGAAGTATGGCCAGATCTGGGAGCTGAGAACCACAGTGTGATGAGCTGTCCAGCTCTGCTGTGCGTGGCCTGGGATGCGTAGTCCCCTTAGCATGCTGCCTCCCAGCGGGGCAAAGGAGGGTGGGCAGGAGTGGGGCCTTCTATGTCTTTTCTTACAGGGAGATGACTCTTCAGCATCCCTTCCACTCACAGCTCCCCTTAACCTCTGGGTGCACAGTGCGCTCGCCCCGGACCATCAGTGTCCAAGGGGAGCTCACCTGGGGGGCCAAGGACCTAACACTGCTCATCACAGGTCACTAGTTCTAGCTAAGCTGAAAGGTTGGGGGGTGCCGGAGGCAAAATCTACTGAGACCGACAGCCCTGCAAGGGAAGCAGCTCTCCGCAATGCTTCTCCTCCTGCTCCCAACTGTGGGGGGCATGGGCCACTGTACCGCGAAGCTCAGAAGGCAGCATCATACAGTGTCCTCCAGCGAGGGTGCCCTCAGAACTGAGCAAAGCAGCTGTCCCACCTCCCAGGGAGCTCTGCACAGCTAAGTGCACCTGTGTGGCCACAAGCAGCTCACGCCATGTCTGAGGCTACACCATGGCAGGGCTCAGGAAGGAAGGCTGTCCTGTAAAGCAGATGCTCTGCTCCCCAGCAGGGTGTCAAGGGCCAAGGTGAAGGGCTCCTCATCACTAGCAGAGTTTGAACCAAGATGTAGGTGGTATCGTGCTGTGTGTAACAGCAAACATGGGTTGAGATCCTCATGTCACCACCTGTTAATTGAGAAACTGTGGCAAAATTATTTGACCTCCCTCATCCCCACTCCTCTCTCTGTAATATGAGGTCACCATTGTGCCTCCTGCAGCGAAGTCATATGAGAAAGCCTCTGTTAAGTACTCAGGACACTCCCAGCTCATGGTGAGTACCCTGTCTACACTGGGAAGCAACTGCCCTATTTTCACTGCTGCAAAATTGTTCTCCACACTGTGGGGATGCTCACCCTGAGGTGCTGACATCAGGCCCGCCGTGTCTGGCACCACCCCGCACCTGGGGTTTTGAGCCCCACCCCTCCCTGGTCCTCTTCTCCAGCCATGCAGCTCTCCTTACCGCTCCTCAAGCTCACCAGGCAATTCCCACCTCAGGGTCTTTGCATGTGTTACACCTTTAGTGGTTGCTCTTTCCCCAGATCTGCACTTGGCTGGGTCCTTCCCTTCAATCAAGTGACCCCTCCTCCCACAGCCTGATGCCAGCCACCCCACTAGGGAGCTAAAGCCCCTCCTGTACCCCACCCCTACCAGCTTTACAGTCTTCACTGCATTTATTATCTTATATTATAGGATTGATTTAAGTCTCTCCACCAGAATATGAGCTGAAGGAAGGCTCTCACTGACTATCTGTTTCCATAACACTGGGTATGTGTTGGGTACTTGGGCATCATGTGCTGGGTACACTGAGTGAACGGAGAGATTGAAGAAATCTTATTGTTTAGGGTTCACGACCACGTCCTCGTTCAGGAATAGCCCTGCCCAGCTCTTCTCCCAGATTCAGTGTCAATTGTCTCCTCTGAACGGGTACCTTTCAGTCTCAGTGGGGGACCCAGTTAGCTCTTAATTGGACTCCAATTTTAAGCAAACCAGTGAATGTACCCTTTAAAGGCAACTTTAAAGCAGCTCTATTCTAATGAGCATTTGTGTCCACAAATTACAGAATTTGCTCTAAACTCTGCACAGCTGCACTCAACTGTAGCGCTTAAAAATGGCTTATCCATACATGTCCTTTGTGGGGTGAAAATAGCCTCTCAATGTCACGCAGTCAAACTGTGTGGATGTGCAAGGGACCTGGACTGTGTGTAGAGGATGGAGGGACTCTGCATGTGCTCAGAGACCCTTCCCTAAGCAGGTCTGGCTGCAATCGTGCTGAGGTGTGTGCTGTCGGCCTGGGGAGCACTCCCGCTAGAATCTGGGGAGTTGCCTGAGCCGTCTAGAAGTCAGCCCCCCCACAGATGGGGGATGTAATAGGTACAAAGAGGGAACTGACAAAATAAATTTAATTTTTAACCCATGCTCCCAAATAATCCCTAGTCAAGCAATTAATACTTAGACACCCAATTTTAAGGAAAACAACTTCTAGATTATTAAAATTCTTGGGAAGGGAGTTTCTGCCATCAGGACTGTTCAGTGGCTGTCGCACATTTTCTCCCTGAGGGGTGTTGCTACAATAGGCACCCATCTCTGCCGCAGTCCTCACACAGAGCCCAGAGAGGAAAGCTCTGGCCACCGCGGGCCAAATGGAACCCTTAAACGGCAGAACCCCAGCCCTACTCGTGTTTTGGCTGAGCACAGGTTTGCCCTTTGGCCACACTTCTGCTTCTTCCACCCACTGACCTCCAGGGACAAATTAGTCATTAGTTCCTGCCTCCTGAGGGTTGGATGAGGGGTAGTTAAGCCCAGAGCATCTCTCCCTGCCTCTGTGTCCATTCTCTGCTACAGGGTCACAGGAACCACAAAGTCAGTGGCTTAAAACAGCACAGAATTATTGTCTTGAAGTTTCAGAGATCCAAAGTCTAGGCCAGTTTCACAGGGCTGAAATCAAGGGACCAACAGGACTGGTCCCTCTGGACATTCCAGGAGAGATTGTCCTGGCACTTCCAGCATCTAGAGGCTTCTGGTTGCCCCTTACTCCATATTCAAAGCCATCTTCTGTCTCTGCTTATGGTGTCACATCACCTTCTCTGTTTTTATCTTCATGGCTCCCCTTATGAAGACCCCACACACACACCCCCAAGTAGTTCAGATGCTTATCTTCATCACATCTACGGATGCCTCTTGCTATAAGGTCACAGGTTCTTGCCATTAGGGATATGGGCAACATTGGGGGCCCTGATTCAGCCTACTGCACCCATGTTCTGATGTGAACCCACCCTACGTGTGCTTCTTCCTTGGACATAGCCTAGAGCCCAAGCCAAATGTCACCAGGGCCTGGAGTAGGGCCCTTTCCCCCATGTTCCTAAAAGATATCAGCCCCCACTCTTGAGAAGGGCCTTCTTATGAGTGGTTTTTAGCCAACAGCTAGTCACTGTACATGCAGTCTTCCCTGACCCCAAGCAAACATGAAGTGGAAGGGTTTCTGTAGAAATCCTCCAAGAGGACTCTGCTCGTTGCTCCTTCCTGTCAAGGAGACTTAGATTTGGTGCCCAACTCAAACAGCCTGTCCCCAGTAAGATTCCTTGAACTACCCCCATTTCCCAACAGCCTTCTGCTCACTGCTCACCATCCCTGAACATGTCAGTCGTCTTTGTTAAAGGTGTATCAAAATATATTCAAAGATATAAAAGTTATACTCTGTTTAATTTGCTTTCTACTGACTACTCCAGCTGCTAACATAGCCCAACAGTGGTGGTCGCAAATGCTGGGAGCAATTCTTCATCTTTTAGCAGATCCTAGGTAGTCTTGGAACTCACTCTAAGATGTGGAGGTATCTGGTGCCAATATAATGTTGCTAGATCTTAGGACTCATTTTACTCTTACTGTTATGTGTACATTTTTAATAAACTTAAGTGTGGAATAATAAGGAGTAATATTTCTCTATAGAAAAAAATGGCCTGCCTGCTTCACTCTAAAACTTGGGAAAGAACTATACTTTGCATTCTATGACTAGGATGCTAGGACTTTGAAGTTTCGCCCTGCTAAGCATGCCATGCCATGATAGGGCTCTCGCTCAGTTGATTTAGTCACCGAGGGGGACCTGCTATCAGCACTGGCAGCAGGCAGCAGGGAGATGAAGGGGGACACAGCATCACTTATGCAAAAACAGAATGAGCTATTAGCCCTCACAGATGGATTCTGGCATTTTCCTCACTGAATCTCATGTTCGTCATCTCAGCCAACACTTCTGAACAGCAAGACTGAACAAGAGTCTTTTGATTCATCACAAAAAAAAAGTAGTGCCATAGAAAAATTGAATGGGAAAGGAGTGTTAAACTGTCCATATCAAGTAGGGATCTCTAGGTCTTATGCTGAGCCTAGACTCCTGCTTTTCGTCCCCTGGGTGTTTAGCCCAGAAATCTGGGGTTTAAAAATCATTTAAAATCATTTTTTAATAAAAACTGTACATATTTAAGGTGTACAACACAATATTTGATATACATATATATAGTGCAATGATTAACACAGCCCATCTACATAACATATCATTTCCTCACAGAGTTAACTTTGTGTGTTGAGAACACCTGAAGTTTACTCTTTTAGCAAATTTCCAGTATGCAACATGGTCTTATTAACTGTATCCATTTACGCTGCACATACTGTAATTGTTCACTGTACATAACTGCGACTTTGCACCTTTAGGCAACATCCGCCCATTTCCTCCATCCCCAGCCCCTGATAACCACTGCTCTGCTTCCATGAGTTTGACTTTTTTCAGATCCCACATACCATACCATATAGTATTTCTTTCTTTGACTTATTTCCCTTAGGCTAATGTCTTCCAGATTCATCCATGTTGCCTCAAACAGCAGAATTTCCTTCTTTTATATGACTGAATAATATTCTTGTGTGTGTGTGTGTGTGTGTGTCTGTGTGTCTCACATTTTCTTAATCCATTGTTTATCTTGTTTCCATGCCTTGGTTATTGTAAATAAAGCTGCAAAAACAGGGGTGTAGGTACCCCTTTGTGCTGCCTTTGCTCCTTTGCCAAAGTTAATTGACTATATTTATATGGGGGCCTATTTCGGGGCTCTCTATTCTGTTCCAATTCCCTATTTACCTATTCTTTCAACCAATACCACTCTGTCTTGATCACTGTAGCTTTATAGTAAGTCTTGAGGTTGGATACCATCAGTCCTCCAAATGTGTTCTTGTTTTCTAGTATTGCATTGGCTATTCGGGGTCTTTTGCCTTTCCATATAAACTTCAGAATCACTTTGTCCTTAACCATAAAATAGCTTGCTGGAATTTTGATTGGGATTGCACTGAATCTACAGATTAACTTGGGAAGTACTGGCATCTTGACAGTGGTAAGTCTTTCTATATTTGACCATGGACTATCTTTTTTTTTTTTAATTTTTTATTGGTGTTCAATTTACTAACATACAGAATAACCCCCCGTGCCCGTCACCCATTCACTCCCACCCCCTGCCCTCCTCCCCTTCTACCACCCCTAGTTCGTTTCCCAGAGTTAGCAGTCTTTACGTTCTGTCTCCCTTTCTGATATTTCCCTCACATTTCTTCTCCCTTCCCTTATATTCCCTTTCACTATTATTTATATTCCCCAAATGAATGAGAACATATAATGTTTGTCCTTCTCCGACTGACTTACTTCACTATCTTTTATTTAGTTTTTTTTATTACTTTCATCAGAGTTCTGCTGCCGTCCACATACAGGTCTTGTACAAATTTGGTTAGATTTATGCCTAAGTATTTCATTTTTTTAGTGCTAATGTAAATGGAAACATGTTTTTACTTTCAAATTCCATTTATTCATTGCTGGTATATAGGAGAGTGACTTTTATATATTAACTTTGTATCCTGCCACTTTGCTATAATCAGTTACTAATTCCAAGATTTTTTGTCTATACTTTTAGATTTTCCACACAGACATCATGTCACCTGTGAACAAAGACAAAGGTTATAGGTCTTCCTTTTTAATTTGTGTAATTTTTGTTTCCTTTTCTTGCCTTATCTCATTAGCAAGGACTTCTAGTACAATATTAAAAAGAAGTGGTAAGAAAGGACATTTCTGCCTTTTTCCTGATCCTAGTGGGAAAGATTATAGTTTCTTGTCACTAAGTATTCTAGCTGTTGGCTTCACATAGATAGCTTCTATCAAGTTTAGGAAGTTCCTTGCTATTCCTAGTTTACTGAGAGATTTTTTAAAAATATTTTTAAAAATTTATTTATTCATGAGAGACACACAGAGAGTGGCAGAGACATTGGCAGAGGGAGAAGCAGGCTCCCTGCGGGGAGCCTAATGCGGGACTTGATCCCAGGACCCCGGGATCATGCCCTGAGCCAAAGGCGGACACTCAACTGCTGAACCACCCAGGTGCCCCTTACAGAGAGTTTTTATCATGAATGAGTATTGGATTTTTCTGCATCTGTTGATATGATCAGCAGATATGATTTTTTAGTCTGTTGATGTGATGGATTACATTAATTGATTTTCCAATGTTAAAGCAGCCTTGGAATACCTGGGATAAATACCACATGGTTGTGGTATATAATTCCCTTTTTTATTTGATTTGCTAACATTTTGTTGAGGATCTTTGTACCTCTGTTCATGAGAGATATTAGTCTGTAGTTTTGTTTTGTTTCCTTGTAATGTTTTTGTCTGGTTTTCGTATTAGGTAATGTTGGTCTCATAGAATGAGTTAGGAAGTATCCTTGAGGGTGATTTTTCAAAATATTTTATTTATTTATTCATGAGAGACACACAGAGAGAGGAAGAGACATAGGCAGAGGCAGAAGCAGGTTCCTTGCAGGAAGCCTGATGCAGGACTCAATCCCAGGACCTCGGGATCACTCCCTGAGCCAAAGGCAGATGCTCAGCCACTGAGCCACCTAGGCATCCCAAGGGTGATTTTTGATGAGTAAATTTTAATTTTGATAAGGTTCAATTTGTCCATCTCCCCCCACCACCACTTCTACAGCTTTTTAAAAATGAATTTTTAAATTTTAGAATAGTTTCAGGTTTACAGAATTATTATGGGAACAGAAAGTTTCCAGGTGCCCCACATTCAGTTCTCCTATTATTAACATCTTAATAGTTTGGGATGTTTGTCAGAATGAATGAACTAATATTAATACATAATTATTAACTAAATTCTGTAGTTTATTCATATTCTATTAGTTTTTACCTAGTGGCCTTTTTCTGTTGCAGGATCCCAGTCAAGATGCCCCATGGCAATTACTCTTCATGTCTCCTTAGGCTCCTTTTGGCTGTGATAGGTTCTCAGATGTTCTCTACTTTTTATGATCTTGAGAGTTTTGAACAGTAGTACTCAAGTATTTTGGAGATATCGTTCACCTGAGATTTGCGGTATGTCTTTTTCATGATCAGACTGGCATTATGGGTTTTTGGGAAGATCACATGGTAAGGTGCCATTCACATCACATCATACCAAGGGTGCCTTATGTCAACATGACTCAACACTCCTAATGTTGACCTTGATCACCTGGATGGAGGTAGCGTTTGTCAAATTTCTCCTCAAAGTGACACTTTTCCCCCTTTCTGCACTACACTGCAATCTACCAAACTTCTACTTTACAGTTTGTGCTTTTTGTGCCTTCTTTATGAAGTCTTTGCCTAACCCCTCAGTTAAGAAGAAAGGAGTCATCAAGGCCCTCTTCATTATCTCTTAATGTGGATTCAGTTTTCCTGGCACCATTTTCCCTCCTAAACTGGCGTAGCTTCCTTGTCAAAAATCATTTGATAGAATCTGTCAGCCTATTTCTGTCCTCTCCTCTGTTCTATCATCTATAGTTTTACTGATGCAAGTCTGTCACAAATACTGCAGCTTTACAGTAAATTTTGGTAAGTCACCTGACTTCATCAGTTTTTTTTAAGATTGCTTTGGTGATTCTTATACCTTTGCCTTCCTTATGAATTGTAAAATTATCTTGGCAATTTATAGAAAGTTTTCTGGGTTTTCAATTGGGATTTTATCGAATAAACAGGTCAATTTGGGAGAAATGGCATTCTAATAACATAAATCCTTCAATCAAAAACACGAAATATTTCTCTCCTTTTTGATATCTTTCATGAATGTTTATAGATTTTGGTGTAGAGGTTTTGCACAGGATTTGTTAAATATATACATAGGTATTTGATATTTTTGACACTATTATAAATGACATTTTACATTTTATTTGCAACTATTTGGCATTTGTATATAGGAATGCAATTGATTTTTATATATTAACTTGGTATTGTGTAATGTTGCATAATTCAAGCTTTTTTCTTGCAGTTTCCTTAGGATTTTCTATTCAGTTAATCATATCACCTGCAAATAAGGCTATTTGCACAACTTCCTTCCTGATATTCATACTTTTATTTCTTTTCCACATCTCTTTGCACTGGCTAGAATTTCCAGTCCACTAGAATGGAAGAGGCAAAAATAGAAACAGATTCTTCCCCTTTCTTCCATTTTAGAGGGAAGTTATTCAGGCTTTCACAATCAGTTATAATGTTCACTGTAGAAGGAAAAAAGGCTGTTTTAATAGTATTAGCTGTTTGGGTGAGCAAATATCTATCCTTATCTGAAGGTGTGCCCTTGCAAAGGCCTCCACAATGAGTTCTGAATGACTTCCAAGTGACCAGGTTGATTGACTCATGGATGCCTACAAATGGTAGATGCAGAGACATTCCTGGGCCCCACAAGCATCTGTCTGGTGTCTCTTTTTTTTTCTTTTCTTTTTCTTTTTTTTTTTTTTTTTTTGAGCCACAGGCAGCCAGAGAAGGAAGTAGCACCTTTGAGTGCTGAGACACCCAGTGTCTCAGCTCTACTAGGGGTATAATGAGCATCCAGCAATGGTCCCAATTTTTCTCTGCTTCCCCACTTTATGATCCAGTAAGATGAGGCCATCTCCAGCTTCATGACTTTATTCTAGCTAACAAGGAAACATTTCCATGAGGCTAAGACAGACCAGAGAGCCAGTAGTTGTGCACTGAATAGATGAGTGTTGATCTCAGCACCCAGCCTCATCTCTCCATCCCCTCTGGTCCTGAAGTCGCATACGGCTGGGAAGCAGCTGACTGGACAGAACAAGGGTCATGCTTCTTTTGCAGACACACAAAGCTGCACAGGGTAGACCAAGCAGGGCCAGGCAAGTTGTGCAAGTTCCACATGCCCGCCCTCTGTCTCCCCTCTCATTTCTCAACTCTGCCATTCTTGTGTTCTGCTGAACTAAGGGAATGACTCACCAGGGTACCATTCCATTTCATTGAATAAACAAGTTTAGAGCTCTGCCTGAGGAAGCCTATTATGAGCAGAGAGGAGAAGGCTATTGGGTTTTGATATATAGATGGCCTGGTCATAGCTTTCCAGGGGCTGGATGGGGACTTCAGGAAGCCTCAGAACTACTTCATTTTGAGCCAAGATGAGGGTCCCCTTGCTCATTTTCTGCCAGATTGGGAGGCAAATGCTCAGAAAATGAAAGAATTTTGGAAGCTATAAACTACTCTCTCTCTCTTTTCCCTTTGGTAAGATGCATAAGAGCAAAAAGTACAAATATTATATCCAAGTTACAGGCCAAAGAAGTTAAACAGCAAGCCAAAATTGAGCAGGGTTTCTTCTCATCCTCAGAACTGTGGAACTGTTTTGGATAAAAGAAACCATATTTCCTTGCCTTGTACTAGTTGAGCAACATAAGCTGACATTAGGAATGGCAAAAATCTATGCTAATTAATAGACCTCCTGACTAATTAATATGACCAGGAAACAAACACAAGATGGGGCACAGGTGCAAATACTAGCCAAGACAGGAGACATTTCAGTATATAGTGGGCAAAGTTCTAGGTCCCAGCTATGGATAGCAGGCTGGACATCTTACCACCTCCTCTGAATCTGGACCTTCTCATCTACACAAAAAGATTAATACCCTCCTCGTGGGATGGTTTTTAGGTGAAAGTATTTATTGTGTGTCAAATTCCTTGCAGAGTTATAGTGAAGGGTCAATGGAAGTGAAGTTCATCCTGTGCTCCACTGACCATGGCCAGAGCACCTTTGCATGTTAGAAGCCATTGGCTGTTGATGGACTCCCCACTGTGTGACAGTTTTGCTGGATTTGATTGGTTCTGGACCCTGGCCTTTTCCAAACTGGTGGATCATAAGGTGCTAGAAAGGTTGTTGGCTAGTGATAGTGTGGCCAGTGGCTTCTCACATGTGCAAAGTAATTTCCCAGACAAATCTCATCTATGCTAAGGTTCTAAACCTCTTTAGAGCCCTGGCTAGGAGCTATCCTGAGAAACTTTCCAGTGATGGAAATGTCAACAGGTAATGATAGGTCTGGGGGCATCCCATCTGCTGGGTGTCCTTCTGGGAGTGAGTACATAGGTCTCTTCAAGTGATGGGAATCAGCCAGGTCTGTGGCTCTAGAGACGCAGGAGTATATTCTTGTGTGAGAAGACGAGTCTACTTGGAAATGAAAAATGGGTCCCATCCATTCTTCACAGGGATGGACTGGAAGTCTCTTCTGACAAGATAATGTATTGAGGGCATGTGACCCACCTGGGGATCAAGTCTAACTTTTTATTGTTTCCTACCTCCCAAATGGTGGCTTTAATGGGACTACAGCAGAAGGCCTTGTGACAAACTTTGGAAGCTGCTCACACATCTCAGCCATTTAGGAATCATTCAGAAATACTCATTGAGCATCTTGTTTGTACCAGGCAGTATGCTAGGTTCTCAGAGTGCAGAGCCAGGGAGGGTGTGATAGTTAATCATATGTGGGCCAAGGGATGCCCAGAAGAAGGTAAAACATTATCTCCGGGTGTGTCTATGAGAGTGTTCCAGAAGAGATTAACATTTGAATCAGTAGATTGGGGAAAGAATACCATCCTCCCCAATGTGAGTTGGCTTCATTCAATCCATTGATGGTCTGAATAGAACAAAAAGGTGGAGAAAGGGCAAATTCACTGCCTTTACTTGAGCTGGATGTCTTGCTCTTCTATTATTATGACAGCATATAATATCAACATACTTTGTGAAGTAACAATGAGTTACTTCTGTTGCTCACTTACAGAGAAGCAGAACATACCACCCCAAAATATGCCATTTTGGCATATATATTATGTTGAGTGCATATATATATTAAGCTGTTATATCCTCTTGAAGAACTGACCCTTTTATCATTATATAATAAACTTTGTTTCTTGTTACAGATTTTGACCTAAAGTCTAATTTGCCAATACAGGTATCACTACCCTTGCTGTCCTTTGGTTTCCACTTGTGTGGAATCTTTATCCCTCCCTGCACTTTGAGATTATGTGTGTCCTTGAAGCTCATGTGGGCAGCACATGGTTGTGTCTTGGTCCCCCCTGCCATTTGGCCCCTCTGTGCCTTTTTTATTGAAAAATTTAATCTATTTACATCAAAGTAATCAATGATAGGCAGGGATTATTAATACCATCTTATTAATTTTTTTTCTGATTGTTTTGTACTTTCCTTTGTTCCCTTACTCTTCTGCTGCTAGATTCTTTTGTCAGTTGATGGTTTTCCATGGTGGATTGCTTTGACTTCCCTCTCTTTATCATTTGTGTGTGTTCTGTAGGTTTTTGCTCTGTGGCTACTACGAAGCTTACATAAAAGATCTTATAGATGTAGCAGTCTATTTTACAGCAATAGCTTTGACTTTATACAAAAACTGTGCCCTTTGACTCACCTCCACACACAGTTCATGCTTTTGTTGTCACAATTTACCTCTTTTTACATAGTACATACATTAACAAGTCATTGTAGCTCTAGTCGTCTTTAATACTTTTGCTCTAATGGCATCTGGAACTTCTCCTCTGGAAACCTGGACTTCCACAAAGCTCCCTTGTCCCAGGGCGATTCTCTAAATTGATGTTCTTTGTGGGGAGATGGCAGACAACTCTTAGCTCACCATGTTGGTTGATATCCTTACTTTTATTTGAAACAATCTCAATCTGCTTGCTCCTTCATTAATTATAAGAGTAACAGGGGATCCCTGGTGGCTCAGCCGTTTAGCGCTGCCTTCAGCCCAGGGCCTGATCCTGGAGACCCGGGATTGAGTCCCACGTCAGGCTCCCTGCATGGAGCCTGCTTCTCCCTCTGCCTGTGTCTTTGCCTCTCTCTCTCTCTCTCTCTCTCTGTCTCTCATAAATAAATAAATAAAATCTTTTAAAAAAAGAATAACATAAAAAAAAGAATAACATCTTTATTGCATACTGTTTTTTATGTCTGTGTGAGTATCACAATATGACACTTTCCTTAAAACTGTCATTTTTAAAATATACACACAGAGCTGTCTTCCTTTTTTGGCTGTGGTGTGAGGTATGAAAATGACCATGCAATGTGAAGCCAGCAAAGTGATCTTGATGATCAATGGGAGAAATTATGATTGTTTGGCCATTAAACATTTTTTTGTCAAAACATTAAAAACTCTTGCTTCAGTTATAAATGTCTTGAAAATGTAAAAAGTAGTAAAACTAGTATTAATTTAACATGTTGTAATTTTAAATGTTGGGAACATTGAGAATTACATTAATTTACTAGTTTCTTAAAAGCTTGTTTAGTAGCTGGAACAGTGCTTGGCTTCTCATATGATTTAATATTTGCAGTAGGCATCTTTTCTACGCCTTGGAGAATTTTCGTATTCAATATTTCTAAGTTTGTATCCACTTCCAACAGTTTAGTCTTTGCTTTCAATGTTTCAAATATCTCTAAGAGTCCTGAAAGATTCTTTGCTTTACTAGACTCTTTAGTCAGGCTCCCGAAACTTCTGGGCTCATCTATGCATTTCCTTGTAAAGTCCAGTTTTAGTGAGAACTCTGCTAAGTTAGTTTAACCAGAACTCCTCACCCTTGATATCTGATCACCTTGGATATTATATGAGGATACATGTCAGGGGAGTGATGGAGCCAGGTGCCATTTTTTTCTATTGATAATCAAAGGCTGTGATTCTGAGGCAATAGAATAGTTCTTTCATAAAAATTTTCCAGAGTTTCTTCCAGTCCCTGGTAAAATTTTAAAATTCAGGAAAGAAGAAAAACACGTATAATAGCTCATTACCTCAATAATTAGTTCATAATAGCTTAAAAGCAACATTAGATCTCCATTCAAGAGCTGATGATGTACAACCACATGATGACAGGTCACTTGGTGTGACCTCAGTGGCAGTAAAACCACGAGTAGATCAGGAGTCCATCAGGCTGCCTGGAAGGAGTATGGTGTTCAGCACAGGTCTTTTGTGGGGTGACAGGTGCAAAGGCTGAGACCACCAGGCATTCTACTCCTGCCATTGTCCCAGTGAATGCTCTTTCTGCAGAGCAGACCCTCTGCTGGGTCATGGGGAATACCCTCTTCCTGACAGGGACTCCCTGTGGCTTCAACAGGCACCACCCTTGAGTGACTGCCATGCTTCTCCTTGGTAGGGCCCCATGCAGTTGACCCCCACACTCCCACTTCCACTCTGCTAAAGTGACAGCCCAGCCAACATTTTAGAGCAGCCTCGGTGCAGTCTGGAGTGGCTGCCCAGTGAGCTCCTCTCAGGAGGCAGCTGTCCTCTTCGGGTAGCAACAAAAGTACTCTCTGCCAGGACGGGGTGAGTGCACATTCCAATTGAATGCAGCTTTCATCCTCTGGGGGAGTGGCCCTTATGCCACTCCAACCCCCAATTCTGAGTAAGTTCCAAAATAGAAGTCACACATGACACATTCTGAAGCCCAAAAGCAATAAAAGATAGAGTAAACTATCTATTCAACCAAACCAAACCAAATACATCTCAGTGATAAGAAATTTAATTGACTGCCCTAAGTGATGATTGGCTCAGAGAGGAAGAGACAATTTTCAGTGACACAATATTTTAAAATGAAAATTAGAACACTAGATATTGAGGTTTCGAAAGGCTTCACACAAAACTGTTCTCAGAAATTAATATAATTCGGGACCCTGGGTGGCTCAGCGGTTTAGCGTCTGCCTTTGGCCCAGGGCGCGATCCTGGAGTCCTGGGATCGAGTCCCACATCGGGCTCCCTGCATGGAGCCTGCTTCTTCCTCTGCCTGTGTCTCTCTCTCTGTCTTTCATGAATAAATAAATAAATAAATAAAATCTTTTTTAAAAAAATAAATTAATATAATTCTCAAAATTGGCAGACATGAAATTAAATGCATGAAGTCCATGAAAATTTAACTCAAGAACCAGGAAAGCAACTCCCCAGAGCTGGGACAGGAGCACAGAGCGACTGTAGGATGGCTGTGACCTAGACCAGGCCGAGCTGGAGCCAGCCAGCCCACCTGACACTGGGCAGATGAAGAGGACAGAGGCCATGGTTCCGGCTCATGTGGAACTTGGGGTGCTCTCACTGTGGAGATGGGGGAGGGGCAGACACAGAATGCCACTTCCATATCAGCAGATGTGGGACAGAGCCAGGCAGGCCCCAGAACAGAACAGAAGGGCTCAAGTAAAGGTGCTGGGGCTGGAGGTATAACAGAGGGACAGGACTCAATACACCTGTTTCCTTGGCCTGATACGCCCAGCCCTGAGCTCCACCACACACCTCGGACTCCTCCAGAGGGTGGCTTAGATGTCACTTCTCCCAGGAAGCAGCTACCCCACAGCCCAGATCCAGCCTGACTCCCACACTCTCTCCTAACACCTGGCTCTTCTTCCTTCCCCTAAATGTAACCATACCTTTATTTGGGAATTATCCCAAAGCACATTCCTGAGGGCAGGGGTATGCCTGGCTTAGCTCTCCTATGTGTCCCCAGAGACAAAGTATCTGACACATAATGGGGGCTCAGCCTGTGTGTCAGGTAGGAAGAACGATGCCCCTCGAGATGTTCACGTCCCAATCCTCAAAGCCAGTGAATGTGTTATTGTACGTGGCAAAGGGGAGTGAAGTTGGCAGATGGAATTAAGCCTGCTGATTAGCTGACCTTAAACCAGGGATGTTATCCTGCATAATCCCCCAGCTTGGAAAAGGCAGGAAAGCGGAGTCTCTCCTAAGAGCCTCCAGAGGGAATGCAGGCCAGCCCAATACCTCGATTTCAGACCAGTGGACCCTTGTTGGCTTTCTGACATCCTAACTGTAAGGTAAAAAACTTCTATTATAAGCCAATAAGTTTGTAGTAATTTGTTACACCAACAATAGGAGGTGAATATAAACAGATGCAGTCACGTGTGGAGGCAGGGTTCTCCACACTGCATTCGGAGTGGGGCAGCTTCCCCATTTGGCAGCAGATCCAGCGCCTGAGGCCCACCAGCTCTCAGCGTAGAAATGTTAAATTTTATATATATATATATATATATGTATATATATGTATATATATATATATATATATATATATATTTTATGGAGGAAGATGCTCAAGAAGGAAAAGACCCAGGCTTCTGGAAGTCAGGCTCAGGTTGGCCAGTGGATGATTTACCTGAGCAGGAGTGAGATTACCGGCAAACCTCAAGGGCAGGGCATCAACCAAGTGGCTTTTCAGCAAGCAGAGCCCCATTTCCTGGGTCAGGAGAGTAGACTCTCAGGGAGAAGGAGACCATGGAGTGACAGGGCCCCTTCACTGACAGGGCCTTCTCACTTCTCACTGATGGCCCCCACGAGCCACTTCTCTCTAACAGAATGTGGATTAGCATCTGCATGCCTGGTTCAGAGCTCCAGGGAGCCCTGGGACCCCAGTCGTGTCCATGTAGAGAGCTCAGCATTCATTTCCAGAAGGCTACTTGCAGGACAGACTGCAAACTGGGGGCTGTCTAGGCGCTCACATGAGCACAGAAATATCCATGGATATATGTGGTGCACATATGTGCACAAACTCACACACTCTCCTTTCAATGTGAATGATCTAAAGCCCAAGGCCCCTTAACCTTGCTCACCTTATTATTGGAATCCTGGGAATTTGCATGTTTCAGGCCCTGTGCTGGTCTCCCTGTCCCCCACTCACTGCCCCTGGAGAGATGATCCAACCAGGCCTTGGGCCCTCCACCATGGGAGGCTGTTGGTTTGTGGGGAAGACAGGGGTAGGAAGACCGGAGCTTCTCTTCTCTGGCTTTATCACTTCCTCCTCTGGTCCTCATCAGACCCCAGGACCTGCCCCATCACAACCCCACACTGTACCTGCTAGAACAAGCCAGCCTGCCAGATGCATCCTGCCTCCTGGAGGTAAGGGAGAAACCTGCCCCCTTGTGGAGAGTTCTAGGTTTATGTATTTGGGATGGATCATGACAATTGCTCTGATTACTTTGAACAGGACGGTACCTTTGTGAAGGCTCTGAAAACACAATTTATTGCCACAAGCCGTGTTGTTTTTTTACCCAAACCTCATAAGCAGTTCTCCCCAGAAGCTTTGAAGAAAGAAACCCCCACCTGAGCGCTCCAGCTGACCTCCAGGGTAGTGGGGAGGGATAGCATTTAAAAAGGAAGTTGTTTAGAAGCCTCTCTTGCCCAGAAAGCCCATTCAAATCAGAGGTGGTTGATAGGAAGCGTTGGTGCTGGCTGGCCCACGGCTTTGCAGATGCTCTGGGAGAAGCAGCCAGGCCAGGCCTCTGCAGACTGTCCCTTTTCTCCCCTCCCTTAGCCCTGTTTCAGATTGTTCTCAGTGGCAGGGACCTGACAAGATTATAACATTTGAGTGTGGACAAACACACTGGTTGGATATGGACATTTTGAGCATCAGGGGCCTGGAGCTGAGAAGCGTGGTCAGAGTCTCAGATGCCCTCTGATGTTGCCCTTCTCCACATCTGGCTTCCTGACACCCTTGGCCCTCATCTGCCCTTCTGGGCACACCATGTACAGGGGTGCCGGGGTGTATGGATCACGCATGTGTGCATGTGCAGATGTGCATCAGCAAGAAAATAGGGGAGCGTCTTCATACCCCATCTCATCTCATCACCCCCATCAAATAGTGGTCTAATAAATGAGAAGAATGAGGAATATCTGTATAGCTGACCCTGGACTGCTCAGCTCAGTTCAGGCCTCTCCTCCGAGGACTGACCTTAGCCCCAGGGTTTGCACGATCTGACCTGCTTCTGTGTATGCATGGCCATAGATGGTTCCTGAACCCCCAGAGAGCACCCAGGACAAGTCCTGCCAAAGGTATGACTGATCGTCTGCCCCACCTCTGGTCAAGACTTGTGGCTCAGGGGCTCTGATGGGCATAGCCCGCAGGGAGGGGTCACATGGCACAAAGGGTTTCAGGAAGCCACTGCCCCCCAGGTTGGCACTCACCAGTCACCAACCCCTGCTTAGAGGGCTGCCTTACATCTCAGGATACCTGCATTCCTCTTTGGTGAACGTGTGAACCCGTGGTAGAAATTACATCTGGGTCAGGAAGCAGAGAGAGGGTGGGGGTCACCAAAACCAGCAAGAGTTTTCAGGGAACAGGGGCACAGACACACTTCAGGGTCATGATCTAGGGCCACACAGTCACTGGACATGTGGGGGTCCCCCTCCTGCTGGGGGCTTTTCACCCCTGGACCAGACAGACATAGCTTTCTTCAGGGAGCATCAGATGCTCACCCTTATGGTCAGCCTGGCATCTGTCTTAGCCTGAGAAGCCTACCTCCTGGTCCCCTGACCTCAGACCACCTAGTGTCGCTTTGTGCAAAGCGGCAGGGAGGCCTCTCCATTACATAAAGAATGAATTTGTTTTTACTGACCTTCCAGAAATAGCCAGTTGCATACATCACTGTCATTGCCAAGGACAGGGCCCTTCTCTTTTCTCAGGCTGACTGCAGGTGGGCATGGCCCTGGCAGCTCCAACTTGGTGTGTTCCACGTATCTAGGACAAGAATGTTCTGAAGTCCTTTCTTCACTAATGCATATCCGAGAGAGCAGGCTGTTTCTAAATTGAGCATTCTGAGCTTCCCTCCCAAATGGCCCCAGGAGCAGGATATTAGCCCTGTTGGGTTATGACTGTTCTGTGTAACAAGGGGTGGCTTCCTGTCCTTCATGGGTCTCACAGGAGCACCGCCTCTTTATCTGCTTCTTTCAAGAGCATCTACTCTGTGCTGAGCCCTCAAGTGGGCTCTGGAACTCAGGGAGGAGTTGGGAGGAGCCCTGTCCTCAGAGAGCACCTGACCTGCTGGGAAGGGAGAGGCCTGTACCTGTTAGTAGGAAGCCTGGGGTTCCATTCTGCTCATGAGCCCCTTCCAGGGACACCCCCAAGGCTCAGTGGGAGATGGACCTGGAGACAAAGGAAGAGTCCTCCCCACCTTTTCCTCCAAAAAATGGGAGATCAGAGGGGGTGCAGGAGAGGAATGCCCAGGAGCCAGAGTTTAGCAGGAAGGAGTTCAAACCAGAGGACAGTGGGCTCAGGGAGAGGGCATGCTGAGGCCCCGAAACTGCGGGGAGTGGCTGTGCCCCAAGAGGGGTGGTGTGGTGGTGGGTCTGATCCTGGAGCTCTGTCAACAGAGGTCTATTGGATGGACCACAACGAGAACTCTGGGTGGGAATTTGAGGTCCTCTGATCTTGGCTGCAGGAGCTCTCCATTCTGCTCCCCAGAGATTGAAGGGCTTCCAAGCTTGTCTCTACATAGGGTCACCTGGGCTGGCAGACCAGGCCCTGCAGCCCCCAAGGAGCTGGTTCTTGTACAAAGAGGCCTCATCTATACACACAGATGCCCTTTCCATCACCAAGAGGAGACACAGACCTTCCACGTACAAGAGACACAGAGACGGCATTCCTCTAATCAGAGAAGGCTTTAATTGCAGGGCTGTCTTCGTGCCTAAACTGCTCTGAGAATTATACCCCAGCATCAAGCCTATTTCATTTAAAAAGCCCCGTTCCATAATTAAGGCTTGAAAAAGTAGCACAGGAGTATATGGAAGCTAGTCTGCTGAAGCAGAAACAACAATGTTGGAAGAAAGAGAAGCTTCCCAAAGTTCTGAAATGGCAGCAAAGTACCTACTCTGTGCTCTAAGGAGAGTGCTGGGTGGGTGGCACTTGGCAATGGGGCTGAGTGGGGCTGATTCCAGGTGACAGCAGTCACCATTCATGGAGAATTTCCAGGGTTGGCAAAGGAGAAGGGCTTCCACCTGCCTCAGGCAGGGCCAGGGGCTTGGGAAGCAGGTTGGCACCAAACATGGGGGGCGGGCAGTGAGCCCTTCAGAGAGAAGGAAAGCACACATGAGGCTTGGAAGCCCACAGAATGGGGCATTTTCCTGATGCCAACTGAGGCTTCTTTATTCAGATGGTGAATGTGGTGATGGCAGACGTTTGACCCCAAGTATCCTTGACAGGTCCTGGGGAGGGTGGTGGGAGACAGTGGAGTGATGCTGATGGTCAGGAAAGGGACTTGGCTGTCTCCCCCTCCCTTTTGGCCTACCCAGATGCTTGATCCCCAGCAAGACAAAGACCCCTTGGACCCTATCTCAAGACTTGGCCCTGGTACTTTCTGGGAAGCAGAGAAGCTTGGACTTGGTTTTCCCACTGGTTAAGCAGGAATAATAGTACCAATCTCCAGATGACTTTGAAACATGTTATGATTCCATCAGACAAATGGCAGTGCCAAGAGTTATTTAACAGAAATAGTGTGATCCCATGGGCTGGGATTATATAAAAGCTCCCAGAAATATAATTCAAAGGAAAACAGAATCAATAGCCTTCTTAAAAGGTAACTTCTCTTGTGACACTGCCCCCCTCATGGCCAGTGGCCATAGAGGGCACCCACCTGCCTAACTTGCCCTCTGGTGCCTGTGGTCCCTGAGCCAGCAGCACCCTGGGTGGCCTGGCCAGACGCTTACTCTGAGCGAGACCTGCACAGAGAATATCTGAGCTGAATCTTTCCAGATTCCACTTTATATTTTACTCTTGATATGAAAACTTGATTTGCAGGGGCACCTGGGTGACTCAGTGGTTGAGCATCTGCCTTTGGCTCAGGGTGTGATTCTGGGGTCCTGGGATTGAGTTCTGCATCAGGCTCCCTGAGGGGAGCCTGCTTCTCCCTCTGCCTGTGTCTCTGCCTCTCTCTGTGTGTGTCCCTCATGAATAAATAAAATAAAATTTTTTTAAAAAAGAAAGAAAACTTGATTTTCAAAAGAGATGCTCAAACTATGTTTCTCTTCTTGCCATTTCCACACACTTAGGCCACCCCTAATGGGGCAACTGGACCATAATTCCCTTCCCAAGAATAGTTATTAACATCCCTCTCTGTGCCATCTGCTCCATCTGAGCCCTGCTCAGATGTTGTCCTCTTACTAGGACCCAGGTGCCCTCTCTCCCTCAGTCAGGGTGGATGACTGTCTGACCTTATTGGGCACACATCCCAGATCCCATTGACAGGAGAGCCTCTAGTGGGTTCTGTGTCCATGGTAGCCTCTGCAAAGGAAACTGAGTCTCTGCCGGGGCTGGAGAAGCTTGGCTCTGAAGAGAACTACCATCGAAATCTTGGAGTTGCTTTGTTCCTTTGGGATTCCAAAAACATTTAGCGTTGTTGGAAGAAGGAACCTAGGTTGATTCTGACCCCATAAGTTAAATTCTGCACCTGTTGAACTCCATTTTTGCATGCATTTGCATAAGGCTCTCATTCAAATGATGAGAGGAGATGAGAAAATAAGAAAATGAGGATGGGTGGGATATGGCTGCCCAGCCTGGGTGCTCCCAGCATCAAGGAACCCAGAAACAGAGTTGTCCCCACCCGACAACATGAGCTCCACTTCTCTGAGATAACATGGCAAATGGCATTTTCTGAGAGGCGGGAGAGGCACCACCTACTGCCTGGCTTCTGCTGTCCATGCTGGGTAAGAACCAGCCACCCTATGGCCCAGAGCCTGCCAAGATTCTTCAAACTACCCAACCCTGAGCCTGCTCAGCTGCTGACTCTGCCTCACCCTTTCCTTCCCATGGAAGCCACAACAGAGGCTCTGGGCCATGCTCCATCCATGGCTCCTTCTGCCTTCTGACCAACCTGTGCTTCCCTGCATGGCCCTGCGTGGTGAACTGGCGTGTTCCCTTTCCTTGGGAATTATAAGAGATAAACTGTTCTTTCAAGGCATTTGCTTCCATGCCTGTCGTTTTCCCACACCTGATTAAAACAAATCCCAGGACAGCCCTGGTGCCTGAGCGGTTTAGCGCTGCCTTCAGCCCACGGCATAATCCTGGAGACCCGGGATCGAGTCCCATGTCAGGCTCCCTGCATGAAGCCTGCTTCTCCCTCTGCCTGTGTCTCTGCCTCTCTGTGTCTCTCTGTGTCTCGCACATCTTCTTCTTCTTCTTTTTTTTTTTTTTTTTTTTAGATTTTACTTATTTATTTATTTGTCAGAGAGAGAGAGAGAGAGCACAAGCAGGCTCCCCGCCAAGCAAGGAGCCCAACACGAGACTCAATCCCCAGACCCTGGGATCATGACCTGAGCCAAAGGCAGATGCTCCACTGACTGAGCCACCCAGGTGCCCCTCCTCAGCACATCTTAAAACATAAGTCCATGCCATACTAGTCAGACTAGAAGAAATAGGACATGCCTTACAGATGTCCAAGCATTGGGCCAATAGAGTAACTGATGGGCTGAAGGTATCAGCACAAAGGACATGCTTCAGGAGGCTCAGAGAAGGGGAGGCATGTTGGAGGATCCTCCTGGCCAGGGACTAGAGTCCTCGCTGCTAACACTATCTTCTGACACTGCATGTGTGTCTAGCTCGTGGCCCATATGCAGGCAGCTGTTTTATTTGCAGACTGTTCCTTGAGCAGATAAAGTGGCTTCTTTGTGGATAAGCTGGCCTATCTGCACGTAAGCTGACAGAAAGGCTGGCCCATGTGCAGATCTACTCACCGCTGGTTTCCCTAAATGCAAAGAGGTTCTGTAAACATGGTGCTCAGTGTTGGTCTAGGCAGATGTAATTTGCAGAGCTCACATCAAAGCAGCTGCCCTGGAACTGGGCTTAGTGGGACATCTGGACTTGATTCAAAGGCAGGCAGAAAAAAGCATCAGGGACTGGTCCTGCCTCTCCTGGGTCTATCTGTATAGCCCAGCACTGTTAGAACCCACAGCCCTAAGCCATTCAGGCGTCCCCTCCTGCCACAAGCACCCTTAATACTTCAGTCTATATCCATATCCGTGGCATTCATCATCCCAGAGTATAACCGAATCTCCAAATATCTGGCTTCTCCCAGCAGCATGGTCTGGGAGCAGGGATCCTGTCTGACCCGCAGTAGTATCCCCAGGGCCATGCCAGGCCAGAAGGTGACCCTGGACACCTCCAGCTAAGCAGAGCTCAGCCATAGGGTGAGACATCTTCATGCACATTGTGGTTGCCCTCTTCTTATCCTTGCAAAGCAGGAGTGCAAGATGGAAACAATTGCGAGCTGGGTCATCTGTCTGCAGAGACCCCCTAGGCTGAGCCTGAGGCTCTCATCCCTGGTTTTCATCCCATGATGATGTGCAATATATTTGGTGTGCATCCAGGCTTCTATGGAGCTTCCTTCAGGATGGTGTGTGGAAAGAAACACACTTTGCTTGTGTTTCTGAAATGTTTCTGCTAAACCCCTCACCCACCAGCAGGTAAACTGGTCCTGGCAACAAACTTTGGCCCTTGTAATACAAATGGGGTTTGACTGCAATACAGTTATTTGCATTAGTCATAAGATATGATATTTACATAAGCACTAGTAATAAGAAATTGAGCTGAAGCCTCTCAGCTCAGCAATGATCGTGAGGCATTGGAAGTTTATGCATCTGAGAGTTTTGGCCTTTGAGTGGCCCTTACTCTTGCACAGTGCATTCAGCTCAGATGATACCATGTGTCCTGAGACTTTAGCACAGATCCCCATTGAGGAAGGAGCCTCTGGTAGCAAAACAACACACCCTCCTGGCTAAGGTTCCTACCACCCAGGGGAATCAGCATGGAGGTAATGGCATCTGGGAAGCCTCTAGGTAAAGCCGGTAATGGTTCCTTGGCAGCCCCACCATCCATCCAAAGAAGCAAGGGCATGGGAAGAGACATGGCTTTGCTGTGCTGAGGATGGAGACTGACAAGGCCACCCCTGCCTGTGGATGCTGTGCGGAGATGCAGGGGCACACCTGTGTTCCAGGCTCCCAGGCTCCCAGGCTCCTGGCCTGCCCGGGCCTCCCTGGACCTTGCCTGTGTCCAAGGATGGGAAGACCAGAAAGCATGGGAGCAGGTCCCAATGCTGATCATCCACAGAAATGTCCTGTTTCTGCCTCACATGGGGCCTCTCTGTGCAGCCCGGTGTTGGGCCCACTCACCTCACCCATCCTCATACTTCACATGCCTTGCAAGGGCATGTGGTGCCATGGCCAAAGGCTCTGATCCAGAGTCAGAGAGTATTGGGCAAAATGAGGGCCCTGCTAACATTCACTGTGTGGCCTGGGGCAGTAACTACATCTGATCCTCAGCTTCCTGATGGTAGAATGGAGAAAATCACCACAAAATACACCAATGGCTTATGTAGATTTGGAGCTAGAGTCAAAGGTTTTTGCATAGTAATCATTTAAGAGGTGATCCCAGGAGGCAGGCAGGAGAGAGCAGGAAGGAGAGACAGAATGCAAGGAAATCCCATGTTACAAAGTGTCATCAAGGCTACTGCATTCCTAGGGGTCAGTCCCTGGAGAGCCATGAGCCAAGGCCAGCCCTCTGGGGGCCAGCACTTGTGCAGCTGGGATTTTGGAGATGCAAATACACACATGGAAAGATGCTCCACATTATATGTCATCAGGGAAATGCAAACTAAAACAGTGAGATACCCGTACATACCTATTACAACAGCCAAAATCCACAATCCTGTCACCACCAGATGCTGGCGAGGATGTGGAGCAGCAGGTTGCTGGTGGCCATGTACAATGGCACAGCCACTTTGAAAGACAGTTTGGCAGTTTCTTACAAAACTGAGCATATTCTCACCACATGATCCAGGAATCATCCTCCTTGGTATTTACCCAAAGGAACTGAAAACTTATATCTACACCAAAATCTGCATTGCAGACATTTCTGGAAGCTGTCTTAACTACTAAAATTTGGAAACACCCAACATGTGCTTCAGTAAGTGATGGACAAACAAACTGTGGTCCGGCCAGACAGTGGAATACTATTCAGCACTAAACAGGGAGCTTGAAGCCATGGAGGAACTATAAATGCGTGTTCCTAATTGAAGGAAGCCAGTCTGAAAAGGCTTCGTACTGAGTGATTCCAACTACATGACATTCTGGAAAAGGCAGAGCTACAGAGACGGTGAAAGACCGTGGGTGCCAGGGGTGATGCAGGTGAAGGACAGGAATGAATAGAGAGACCACAGAGGCTTTTGCTTCCGGTGAAACTACTCTGTATGATACTATAATGGTGGATACCTGTCCTCACACGTTCGTCTACACCCCCAGAATGTACACCCACCCAGAGTGCACCCTAAAGGTGAACTGTGGATTCTGGGCGATGATGATGAGTCGATGCAGAGTCATCGATTGTGACACATGCACCATGCAGGGTGACACAGATAATGAGGGGAGGCTGTGAATGTGTGGGGGTAGGGGAATATGGGAACTCTCTCTACCTTTAGTGCAACTTTTCTGTGAACCTAAAGCTGGGATTTAAAAAGTATAGCATTAACTTTTTTAAAAGCAAAGGAATGCCAAAATGCCCAATGACAATATGGGAGGGTTCCCCTCAACATCCACCAAGCAGTTCTCTGAGATGCCAGCTGGGCATTGTACAATGTAACTCAATTCAGGTACCATCTCCCTGGGTAGTGTCAGGCCCCACAGCTTAAGAGTTCAGTTCCACAAAATTGCTGCTATCCTACTTCAGATGCCACATGCAAGCGGTAAGTACCCAGGTTACCCACAACTTCTGTCTTACTTGGCTACACATTGTTCCCACAACCCTTTGTCAGGTTTGGTTAATTTGCCTGAGAGGCCCCCAGAACTCTGGGAAACACTTATGTTTACCAGTTTATTAAAAGGCTATGACAGAGACGCCTGGGTTGCTCAGTGGTTGAGCATCTGCCTTTGGCTTGGATCGTGATTCCGGGGTCCTGGGATCGAGTCCCACAACAGGCTCCCTGCAGGGAACCTGCTTCTCCCTCTGCCTCTGTCTCTGCCTTTCTCTGTGTCTCTCAAGAATAAATAAATAAAATATTTTTTAAAAAAGACCACCCATCCAAATCTGCCCTGTGTGTCTCATCTCCTAGTTGTTCATCTATATCCTTTTCATATCCTTTATTTATTTATTTTAATAAGAGAGAGAGGCAGAGACATAGAAGGAGAAGCATGCTCCCTGCAGGGAGCCTGATGCGGGAGCTGATCCTAGGACCCTGGGATCACGGCCTGAGCCAAAGGCAGACGCTAAACCACTGAGACACCCAAGCGTCCCTGGACCAGTGGTCTTCGACACCACTGGTGGCCAAAGTCTAAAACATTTCACTCCTGGTGGCAAAGTTGGGAAACGGGTCATTTTCCTGGAACCCCAAGTGACCAGCCCAGCCTCCCTGAAGCAGACTCCACCCAACTGCAGCTGTTTCTCCTGACCCTTCAGGTCAGCCCTGGGGTCAGTCCTTAGGGTCCAATGAAATGCTGGTGCCAGAAGTTTCCCATGGGCAAAGGAGCAGAGAAAGCAGAAGTCAACCACATGTGGGGAGTATCACAGAGCAGAAGCTGGGACACCATGGAGCATGGCCCAGAGGAGAGACTAAGATGGCTCACAGTGGGGATGAGAGACAACATAAGGCCAGAGGCATAAGAACACACAAGACAGTCATGAAATGGGGATACCACGCGAATCTCCAATTGACAGCAGATGAGTCAGGCAAAATCCTGGAGAGCCAGTGGCAGAGTGAGGCAATGAAATCTAGAGTCCCCAGTGCCCACGAGCAAGTAGGGTACCTGAAGATGGGGCCAGCCTTGACCCCAAGGGTAATTCCTCCCTTTTCACTTGCTACTAATGTCAGAGTCAAGAACATGCATTCATATGACCTTCCTCCCTGTTTGTCATCTCATGAAATATGGAACACTCTGCTGTGGTCTGGAATGTTCAATACCCCCCAGCCCCAAATTCATTCGGTGAAATCCTAATGCCCAAGAGATGGGCATTAGGTATTAGGAGGTGGGGCCTTTGGGAGGTGATTAGGTCAGGACAGTGGAGGTTTCATGAATGGAATCGCTACCCTTATAAAAGACACCCAGAGAGCTTTCATGAGGACACAGTGAGAAGCTGGCCATTCACAAACTGGGAAGAGAGTCCTCACCTCACCCTGCTGGCACCTTGATCTTGGAAGTCTAGCCTCCAGAACTTCAAGGAATAAATTTCTATGGTTTGTAAGCGCCCCACCCCATCTGTGGTGTTTCATTACAACACGTGAGGCAGTGGTGACATGGTGCTTCTGTGGCCCCTTCGGAACAAGCGCATGTCTGAAAGGGGATCTGCAGATTACCACAGGAAGGGACAAAGTTCAGAAGTGCAAATTCCCATTGTATCCTAAAAACCTGAAACTCTCCAAACACAGGGGAGTTTTTCTCAGTTATGAAACAGAGGAAATATGAAGGAAAAGAGAAGCATAGGAATAAAATAGACCCCGAAAACCCAATGGAAACAAATCATATTTGGCTTCTGGTAAATATAATTTCTTTAAACCTTTCCCTGAAGCATCATATACTCATAGGAAACGGCTGAGTGGATTTTCCCAAACTGAGCACCCCTGTGTAACCAGTGCCCAGATACAGAAATAGGACATGTCCTGCTCCCTGAAGCCCCTGCTATGGCCTCCCAGGCACTGCCTCTTCCGGGGAACCTAGCACCCCATGTCCAGCAGCACAGATGAGCTTTCTTTGTGGGACTTCTTTTACTCAACGACCAGAAAGGAAGCAGAGAGGGCAGGGAATGGGGGCAGTTTCCCTATCTAAAACACCCTGGTTGGAGAGAATAAAAAATAGAGGAGACCTCGCCCAAGCCCTGGCCAGTGAGGAACCACAGTCTACAGCAAGACCGGAGCTGCCCTTCACACTGTACAGGAAATTAGCAGTTTTACTCCATGGTTTTCATTCCTTTTTTTTTTTTTAGATTTTATTTAATCATTAGAGAGAGACACACACACACAGAGAGAGAGAGAGAGAGAGAGAGACAGGCAGAGGAGAAGCAGGTTCCTCATAGGAAGCCCAATGTGGGACTTGATCCCCAGACCCAGGATCATGCCCTGAGCTGAAGGCAGACGCTCAACCACTGAGCCACCCAGGCGTCCCTTCATTCTTTTTGGAAAAAAATAATACACTTACATTATTTTTCCCATATGAATTTTTAAACATGAGGGTGTTTACATCAATTGGATATGATTTAATCCAAAGCCTTAAGTACCTTTGACTTCAGTGAGTTAATGTGAGTTAAGTAACCCACCTTTGTTTCATCAGGGAGCAGTGTCACAGTATTCTATTTGCATTTTAACTGTAACTCTTCTCAGAATCTCTCCAAGTAGCAGGATTAGAGCAGAGACTTCCATCTAAGGCTCTGAAGCCCATTAGGGCCACCAGGCACGGTGTTTGCTTCAGTCTGGCTGCTGTTGTGTTTCCTCTTCCTGAGGATCGGCAGAAAGCCAAAATAATTGCTTCTGTTTGGTGCTGACACTCTTTTTCTTCATTTTCTCTCATTGTTGAGGGAGCAGATGCCTTCCTCACAGAAGAAGGGAAAGATCTGAAAAGCCCTCTTTAGGGTGGCTGCTTAGGGGGTTAGTGGTCACCCTCCTGGGGGAGTCTGCAACTTAGAAGAAGATCCAGGATATCATAGATGGCCTCCACACCCTGGAAAGGATGCTTTTTCCAGGACCAAGAAGAGTGTGATCACCGGGCATGTCTACCACCTTGTTTTCCAGGGCATCTGACATGAATTGCTGGGCAGTGCTGATTGTACCAGATACACTGGATGCCTTTCTACCCCTGGGGGCAGGAGATCACTCAAGCTCCTGCTCTTGAGTGATCTATACTAGAAGCTACTGGAAGCAAGTCAAAGGAAAGAAAGAAATAATGCATTTTATCCTGTGCTTTCTTGAAAATTTTTTCTGGGAATGACAAAGACATGCCCCTAATGGACACTGTGGATTAGTCTATTAAATTTCGATTAGTCTGGTGTGTGTGCGCGTGTAGCGTATGCAGGGTTGCGTGTGTGCATGGCTGCGTGTCTGCATCTGTGTGTGTGAGGCCTCTGTGTGGATGCATGTCTGTGCGCATGTGTGTAAGTGTGCGTACATGTGTGTGCACAGGTTTACACACATGCAAGGGCTTTTGTGAACATACATGTGGGCTTAAGAGCATGCTCAAGAACCCCCACAGCATGTGTGTCCTCATGCCCTGTGTGTGCAACATGGGTGTCAAATAACAAACCAGGGCCAGAGTGGGAAGGAATCCTAAGCTCCTCAAAATATCAACTGGAGTGCAGACAGAGAGCTCAAAACCCTTCCGGACCTTGGGGTGTCTCCCAATAGTACTAGTCTCCTTTCTGTCCAACTATCAAAGCCTAGTCAATGGGATTGTGACATGCTTTTGAGGCCATTGAACAGCAGGGTAACCCTTCCAGAATAGTTCTAACCACACCTGGCCTACAGAGGATTCACATCAGAAAATGTCAAGGAGGGGGAGATTCTCTAGATTGTCACCAACCTGGGGCAGTCCAGAGACCTCCAAGTCAGGATGATCCCCAGGTAGTGTACATGGGAACAAGCCAGAGGCTAGCCGCTGGAACTTGTTTGGACCCCTGGCATCCCTGGCCCTGCCTCTGACTTAGTCTTTTCTTTGTCTTCCTTCAGATGCACATTGTCAGCTGCAGACTCCCAGCTGAGAAGAAGAGAGAAGGGGAATGAGATCACATGCTTGCTTTGCTGAATTCTGTTTCACACTATAGCTCATTGAGCTAAAGCAGCAGAGGCCTGGGCATACAGGAGTCATTTTCTGTGGGGTTTCTGGACATAACAACGGCCTCAAGGAGGCTCATGGACCCATTGTGGTCCAGGAGGCCCACCAAGAGGGGTCATGACAGAGAGGTCAGCCTCATCTGGATGGGCCTGTTCTTGTGGCAGTTTCCTATCTTGGAGCACTGACTACCCCTGCTTCTCACGTCTGTGGGGCAGCACTGCGGACCCCTCTGTCCACCCAGCTCCTTCCTGCTCAGGCCTGGGGGACTGGCGGCCCCTCAAAAGAGTCTGTTTGTAAACTTCAGACCCAGAAAATTGATTGTTCTTCCAGCATCAGATAATTATCTGTCCTCCCTGAAGCAGAATGCTGTTCCTCTGGAGCCCCATTCAGCTGTGCGCCTGTGCTGGATGCCATGTGCATAGCGAAGCCAGGAGCCTCTGGTGGACACACAGGACTTGAGGCAGGGCAGTATGGCACTGAGTCCAGAAGGGGCCAGTGGGGCCCTGCCCAGAGAAACCTCTTGGCCTTCTTCTCCTTTGCTGCGGTGCTGGGGGCAGAGCTCACAGGCTCGCTAGGCAATGCCATTGCAGGCCATGGGCCCGGGGCATGCAAGGTGAGAGAGGTGCTTCAGGAGCAGCTAGTTCTGAAAGCCTCAGTTTCTTCCCTGTATCTTGAAAATGGGATCACATCACCAAGGTGAGGCCCTTCCACTTCTGCACAGGGTAAACACTCTCTCCTGTTTCTCTCTGCTTCTCAAGAGTGTCCTGACCCTTGGAGAATCTCTCAGGACTGCAATGTAGGATAACCTTGTTAAGCTCAAAGTCCTCAGTCAGTGCTCCCTGCCCTTCCACACATGTCATGTGGCTCTGATGCTTGGGCCCTGCTTGCTGCCCACCCACATCCAGGGTGCTTGAGAAATTTGCTAAGACCAGGTTGGGGAGGAGAGCAGCGCCACTGTGTCATTTGTTCTGGCCCTGGGAGACCCCTGCCTCATCATCTACATGTTCTGTGGGATGCTGGCTTAGGGGCATTCTGGCTCAGGATGACACACCCCAGGGTGACACAATGAAAGCAGGGTCTGGCTTGGAGTGAAGTCTGACCGGGAGTCCAGGCAATACAGACTCTGGCCAAGGGGCTGCTCATGGGTTGAGCAGGGATCTCCATGAGCCCATCAATCTTCTCCTCATGGGGACAGGAGATAATCACTTGTCCACCCACAGATCAGGTGTCTGGTGAGAGCATGTTTCCTAGTTCACATATAGCACCTCCTTGTGTGTCCTCACTTGTTGGAGGAGTGAGGGAGCTTTGTGGGGTCTCTGTCATAAGGGCCCTACTCCCATCCATGAGGACTCCATCCTTGTGATCTAACCACCTTCCAAAGGCCCCATCTCCTAACACTATCATCTTGGGTGTTGGGATTATAACACATGAGTTTGGGGGGCACAAGAACATTCAGACCATAGAGATGTTATATCTCTAGCTTCATTTCTAACTACCTCATGGAGGGATCTCCACTTTCTATAGACATTGCCTTCAGAATTCCCAGATGAACCTGCCCTCTGTTCCCTGCAGTCATGTCTCCAAACCCACAAACTTCCTCAGTAGTCTTAGTTGGTAGTCAAGCTGCTGTGCTGGCATATCTTTCAGGTACAAAGCAGGCCAGGTGTTCACCTGAGCACTCAGGGCTGTGCAGGTATGCTGGAACCAGACAACCTTGTCTCCATGCCTGTCTGATGGAGCCAGTGTATGCCGTTGGCTCTGGGCCCTTCCAGCAGTAGAACTGCTGCTCAGACTTGAGTTCAGTTCCCCACGGGCAGGAAAGGCTAATGTGGCAGAGAGAGACTAGACACATGAATGTTTGCACCCCTGGGATCGGGTGATGTGTTCCTCTGTCTCATCCCTTCTGCTTCTCTCTGTGCCATTTAAATTTATTTAAAGAACCTTTTGATTTCAGCATTCTAATTTGGTCAATGAGCCTTTGTGGTTCATGACCCCTGGGATAGCTTCTCTGTCTATGGAGGACAATGTGCCTGGAGGAGGTGAAGAGTGTCTTCACCACCTCTTTCAGTTGCAGCTCCTCTGAGTGCTCTGGAGGGCACAGACACAGTCTGCCTCTGTCTCAACAGCTGCATCCAAGGAGTCTGGCTTGAGGGGTTAATTCTATGCAGGTGTTTGGGATCTCAGTGAAGTCTCAGGGGTACTAGTGCCCCACTGCCAAACTCCAGAGCTCAGTCCCTGTGTCGTACTGGGCAAGACCTGGTTCCTCCATGCTATTGATGCCTGCTGTTCCCAGATGTAAACCTGAAGTCACCTGCTTCACATGCTTTCCTTTTTTTTTTTTTTTCATTTGTTTTTATTTAAGTTCAATTTGCCAAAATATAGTATAACACCCAGTGTTCATCCCAACAAGTGCCCTCCTCAGTGCCTGTCACTCGGTTACCCCAACCCCCCGCCCAGCTCCCCTTCGGCAACCCTTTATGTGTTTCCCAGAGTTAGGAGTCTCTCATGGTTTGTCTCCCTCTCTAATTTTTCCCACTCAGTTCCCCTCCTTTTCCTTATAATCCCTTTCACTATTTCTTATATTCCACATATGAGTGAAACCATATGATGACTGTCCTTCTCCAATTGACTTATTTCGCTCAGCATAATACCCTCCAGTTTCATCCACGTCAATCCACATGCTTTTCAAGTGGGAAGCACCTGAATCAGGTATTCCTTTTTTTTAAGATTTTATTTATTTATTCATGAGAGACACAGAGAGAGAGGGAGACAGAGACACAGGCAGAGGGAGAAGCAGGCTCCATGCAGGGGCCCGATGTGGAACTCGATCCCGGGTCTCCAGGATCACCCCTGGAGCTTAAGGCAGTGCTAAACCGCTGAGTCACCCGGGCTGCCCTGAATCAGGTATTCCTGAGTAAGTCAGTGGAAGTTACTCTTTTTCACCCACTTTGTGCCATTATATCAGACAAGCATGTCCATGGTATATAGAGGACAATAATTTGATCTCATTTGTCTTCTTCTCTGTCATCACTACCTGTTTTTTAACTTCCAAAAATGAATTGGCAGCTTCTGCTTTCTATGTTTCACAGCATTTAGAGAGATGCAGATACCCATGGTTGAACACATAAATAAACATGCACGTCTGGGACAATATTCCTTTCCAGTTGTCATCTGCTAATAATTGACATCTAGTGAATGCTAATTGAAGTAATTAAATGGCTGTGTTGCCCAAAAGTTGATCTGTATGATGATGAACATGACAGGTTTTGTATGTTCTTTATAAAGACACTCTTTTGTGCTGCCTTTTAAAATGAATTTGTTAAATTCCATAATAAATCAACATATACCTTGTTAGAGGGCCGGCATTCTCATTGATTATTCTATGATGTGCAGTGGGATGTGCAGATCACTCACATAGCTTCCACATAGGAACAAGTATATTAATTCAGCAGTTATTTGTTGAACACCTACTGTGGGGCAGGTTCTATGTTTGATCCTGGCTCTGGTTAGCCCTTCTTAGGATGCTTAGATCTTTTGCTGGAGGACAAAGATGTAGTGCTCTTAAAACCCACAAGCGAGTTCTTTTGCCTCTTACATAATTTTCCTGTGTTCACCTGCTCCAAAGGAAAATGTGTAGGTTTGGGAGAGATGGGAGTGACCCCTAGAAACTTGGCCTTCTTTGAAATGATTGCTGCCTATCATCAGAACCCTGAGCCAGGCTGGACTTGCTCCACAATTGTCACATGTCTTCTGTGTGCATATTCATATTGACTTCAATAAGTACCATCACAAGTACATTCTTATACAAAATTGGTTTGCAAAGTTCCCAGGTTATTCTGTTATTTAATCAGTGCCATGCTGTTGGATTATTCCTTTTTTAAGCTATTAACAATAATATTAACATTCCTTTAAAAAAAACACTCCTGAGTAGTATTTGGAATAAGGTACCATCTTACCAGATATCCAATTGTTTTACCTGAATTCATATGCCTTTTCCAAATAAAGGGTAAGTTGTATGGACTGCTTTCCTTCAGGAAGCTCATACTCATATTCCAGAGGTGGAAGGAGAATTCCTGCCTGCCTTTCAGGGAGCATGCAATTATGGAGGTGACTGGCCCCAGCAAACATACCCTGCATTCTTTTCCTTCTCTGAGTCAGACACAAGATATGGGCTGGGCCAGAGAACAACTGTTCCTCATGGGCATCAATGTCAGGAGATTGAATGTCATCTGATATATAGGGCTATAGCCTCTGTAAGATCAAATATTATTTTGGCTAACAAGAGTTAGGCATAGCCAGGTGCTCATATATGCACATCTGACCATGTGACATGTGCGTGGATAACACAGACATCCAGGAGGCCCTAAGTAGCCACACCACATCCAGACAGTCGCAATGATGGCATATCTTTGCACACAGGTGCAGCCCTCGGGCATTAGCTCATGGCTGCTTGTTCTCTTCTGTGCTCTGTTCTAAAAAGTTAAGCCACAGGGTGGCTGGAGCATAGACCATGGAAGGTAGGAGGTGGTTACTTTTGCAGGAGTGGCATGCTTGCAGTGGTGACATGAGCAAGAGATGGGGAAACTGTGAGCAGCAGGTCCAAAAAATCAAAAGGCCAGTAGATGGGGAAGATGGTGTCAGGGCTGCTTCTTTGACAAACTTACTGCTTTACTGTTCAATGGGCCACATCTTGGTCTTGCAGATGTGTGTGTCAAGTCTCCAATGGGACCTGGGATTGCCCAGGTCTCTGTACCACGTGCTTCTCAGCCATAACTCAAGCTCACATCCTTTTCACCTTCCAAGGAGCAAGGGTATCAGTGGTACCTGCAAACTACATCCCAGGTCTTTGCAGTTTGCAAAGGGATGACACTGGGGAGCTGGCTTCTGATGCAGTACTTACTGACCTCAAGCTGTCTCCTCAATGGCAACCTGGTAAATAGGGCCCATGTTTGCTAATTCAGCTGCGTTGAAGTTAATAAGATCAAATAAGGTCCTTTCATATTACATTAGTTGACATCAAATCCAATTAGATATTTCTGAAAATCTGAGTTGACAGAGAAGGCTGCCACCATAAGGAAGTTTTCCAGAAAATGAGCCCTGACTCATGGAACAGCAAATCAAACATTAGACTTGTAGCTGAGACCCTCGTGTAAATTCCGCTCCCATGGCATATGTCATGTCTCCTGCTTCTGCCAAGTGGAGATCGCCCCTGTGAGCAGGGTTGGCCTCCTGCCCATAACGTCATACATGGCCTCAGCATGAGCAGATGGGCTTCTGGTATGGAGCCTGGAACAGGGACCTAATAGCATCTGGTCCCAGATGTAATTTCTAAGGGGATACAGTATGCAGAGCAGAACCACTAGGTGTATGGCGCTGATGTAGAGAGATGTTCATGGTACTGAAATGACCCTTAGGCACCCCCTCCCCGACACCACCCCCCTCTCACCTCTTCCTGCCACTAACCGATGGGAAATTCCATTACCAAGTGAGTGAGGCGCATTAGCCCAGGGAGGTAGAGGGCAGCAAGTTGTCCCTAGTTCTGACTGCTCTCCACTGTGGGCCTATCCATGGCAGCATGAAGACATCTTAAGCTTCAACCACTTGTTTCAGGAAAACACTTGAAAAAGCCAATCTTATAAAGTCAGCATTTATTTCCAAGGTTCCAAGCCACATCTAAGAAAGGAAAGATCAACAACAAGGCAAAGAGAGCCTCTCAGCCCAACCCTACTCACCAGCCTTTGGGACCAGGGGTCCATGGGTCCAGAGGGAAAGACTCATGGGTCTCCTCTGCATTTTGTCCATAGGGGTTTCACTTTTTTGGTTTATCCCCCTCCAGCCTGCCAATAGCCAACAGAATATGTGGGCTTTCTGGGCACTCCAGGGTGTGGTTTTGAGGAAAGATGCCCCCCATGGTTAAAGACCCCAGGCCTGAGTGTTCTGGGTTTGGGCCAGCTTGTAAGTGTGTTCGGAGGTCAGGGTCAGTGCTCAGGGCTCCATGGTCAGTGGCGGGCCCCCAATGAGGCCCTGCACAGAGGGGGGCTTTTCTGTCTCTTTAACCCCAGTAACTGGCTGGTACTCAGGAGATATTAAAAATTGAATATTAGAATTAGTTCAGCCCAGTACGCACCCCTTCCAGCCCCCACACTGCTGTGGTATCGCCCTTGATGCCTGCTTGGTACTGCGCACCTGGAGGACCGGTGCCTGAGCAGAAGCTGTGCCCACCAGTTGTCAACGAGAATTCCTTGAATGCCTGATGTGTTAAGGAACTTGTCTTATCTCCGTGCGAAGGCTGAGGAGACAGTTGCTGGGGCAGGGGGTCAGAGTGAGCAGAAGGGATTGGGTTCAGCACTTAGAACCCCTCAGGACTCTGACACTTGGAGGTGCCTAGAGATGGAATTCCTGCGTGAGGTATACACCTTCCACTCCAGCCCATTTTATCCTGTTCTGGACCACCTCTCAGAAGTCGTCATGGGAGGGTCCCTTAGTAGGTAACCTCTGATGTGTCTGATGACCACAGTGTCACTGGAGACACATACCTGGCAAGGGATTCCCCATCAGGATTCTGACCCTAAGCCACAAGATGCATGTGAATATTTGGAACACCCCTCTCCAAGACAAAATCCTCAGTCAGGACTGAGGGAAGGAGCCCCCTGATGTGATGCCCTCAGAATAAAGCCTTTCCCATGTTCAAGGGAGACACTTGGTGGGCTGCTCTCCATCACTTCCCTGCTGTCCTGTCCTTGCCCCTTACCACAGGGTCCCTCGCAGGAAAAGCTCCTTGGGGCTCAACCCTTTCAATTTCCCTCTTCCTTCCCTCATTGAGGAAGGTTCTAAAGCACATTCTCTTGTTCCCTTGTAAAGCCACTGTTTCAGAGTTGGAAACATCACCAGGAGACACCTGAACCCAACATTGTCTTTGCTCAAAGGAGCTCAGGTGGAAATCAGAACCACTGCAGGCCTCACCAGTGCCCCTACTGGGAATGAATCCCATCAAGGCACTGGGGCTAACTGACTTCAGTACTGGTGTTCCTCCTTCCTCTCAGCTGCTGTGCATTTTTAGTTAGTTTTTGTGTGTGGTGTAGTTTTGGGTCTGGTATTATTCTGGTTGAAGCTGTCCAGTTTTCCTAGCAGTTCTCATTGAAGAGACTGTCCTTTCACCATTGCATATTCTTGGCTCCTTTGTTGTAAATTAATTGACCACTTATGTGTGGACGTGTTTCTGGACTCTGCATTCTGCTCCATTTGTCTTTCTGTGTCTTCAGCTGTAACACACTGTTTTGGTTACTATAGCTTTGTGATATAGTTTGAGATCAGGGAATATGATGCCTCCCAATTTGTTCTTCTTTGTAGATTGCTTTGACTTTTCAGGGTCCTTTCAGAGTTGTTCTAGTTCTGTGCAAAGTGGCACTGGAATGTTGATCAGGATTGCACTGAATCTGTACATCACTTTGAGTAAAATGGACAATTTTATAATATTTATTTTTACAATCCATGAGCACATAAAATCTTTCCATTTATTTGTGTCTTTTTCAATTTTTTTTAGAGCAGGAGGGGGAGGAGCAAAGGAAGAGAGAGAGACTCTTAAGCAGGCTCCCAGGGTGGAGCCCAACACAAGGCTCAATCTCACAACCCTGAGATCATGACCTAAAATCAAGAATCGGACGCTTAACTGACTGAGCCACCCAGATGCCTGTTTTGCAACTTCTTTGTCAATATCCTATAGTTTTCAGGGTATACAGGTTTTTCATGTCTGTAGTAAAGTTTTTTCCTGTTTTCTTAATTTCTCCTTGTGATGGTTCATTATGAGTTTGTCCAATCTAATAATTTTTCTCTCTTGATTCTGTATTCTGCAATTTCACTGATTGTTTATGTGTCTTAACATTTTTTGGTGGCACTATGTGCAAGATTGGGAAGCCAAAATGTCATGTTTCTACCATATCCCAGTTCATCCACAATACCCACAGCGTAGTGGCCACTAATATGATTCTGTCACAGAGTCCCTTAGTAATACATCGCATCGTGTGAACTGTGTCCAGGTAAGGTTTGGTCTCCACCATGAAGTTTGATGTGTTCTATAGTTTCCTGGTGTGTTACTGATATGGTTGTTTTGAGAAGTAATTTAATGTCCGTGAATTTCTGACATACAGAAAAATCTGCCATACCAGTAGAAATACTGTATTTCTTTTTTTTTTTTTTATTGGAGTTCAATTTGCCAACATATAGCATAACACCTAGTGCTCATCCCGCCAAGTGCCCCCCTCAGTGCCATCACCCAGTCACCCCAACCCCCCACCCACCTCCCCTTCCACTACCCCCTGTTCATTTCCCAGAGTTAGGTGTCTGTCATGTTTTGTCACCCTCACTGATATTTTCACTCATTTTCTCTCCTTTCTCCTTTATTCCCTTTCACTTTTTTTATATTCCTCAAATGAATGAGACCATATAATGTTTGTCCTTCTCCGATTGACTTACTTCACTCAGCATAATACCCTCCAGTTCCACCCACGTTGAGGCAAATGGCTCATTTCTAATGGCTAATATTCCACTGTGTACATAGACCACATCTTTATCCATTCATCTTTCAATGGACACCAAGGCTCTTTCCACAGTTTGGCTATTGTGGACATTGCTGCTATAAACATTGGCGTGCAGGTGTCCCGGCGTTTCACTGCATCTGTATCTTTGGGGTAAATCCCCAGCAGTGCAATTGTTGGGTCATAGGGCAGCTCTATTTTTAACTCTTTGAGGAACCTCCACACAGTTTTCCAGAGTGGCTGCACCAGTTCACATTCCCACCAACAGTGCAAGAGTGTTTCCCTTTCTCCACATCCTCTCTAACATTTGTTGTTTCCTGTCTTGTTAATGTTCACCATTCTCACTGGTGGGAGGTGGTATCTCATTGTGGTTTTGATTTGTATTTCCCTGATGGCCAGTGATGCGGAGCATTTTCTCATGTGCTTGTTGGCCATGTCTATGTCTTCCTCTGTGACATTTCTCTTCATGTCTTTTGCCCATTTCATGATTGGATTGCTTGTTTCTTTGCTGTTGAGTTTAATAAGTTCTTTACAGATCTTGGAAACTAGTCCTTTATCTGATACGTCATTTGCAAATATCTTCTCCCATTCTGTAGGTTGTCTTTTAGTTTTGTTGACTGTTTCTTTTGCTGTGCAGAAGCTTCTTATCTTGATGAAGTCCCAATAATTATTTTTGCTTTTGTTTCTCTTGCCTTCATGGATGTATCTTGCAAGAAGTCGTTGTGGCCAAGTTCAAAAAGGGTGTTGCCTGTGTTCTCCTCTAGGATTTTGATGAAATCTTGTCTCACAGTTAGATCTTCCACCCATTTTGAGTTTATCTTTGTGTATGGTGCAAGAGAGTGGTCTAGTTTCATTCTTCTGCATGTGGATGTCCAATTTTCCCAGCACCATTTATTGAAAAGACTGTCTTTTTTCCAGTGGATAGTCTTTCCTCCTTTATCGAATATTAGTTGACCATGAAGTTCAGGGTCCACTTCTGGATTCTCCATTCTGTTCCATTGATCTATATGTCTGTTTTTGTGTCAGTACCACACTGTCTTGATGACCACAGCTTTGTAGTACAACCTGAAATCTGGCATTGTGATGCCCCCAGCTATGGTTTTCTTTTTTAATATTCCCCTGGCTATTCGGGGTCTTTTCTGATTCCACACAAATCTTAAGATGATTTTTTCCAACTCTCTGAAGAAAGTCCATTGTATTTTGATAGGGATTGCATTAAATGTGTAAATTGCACTGGGTAACGTTGATTTTTTCACAATATTATTTTGCCAATCCATGAGCATGGAATATCTTTCCATCTCTTTGTGTCTTCCTCAATTTCTTTCAGAAGTGTTCTGAGTTTTTAGGGTATAGATTCTTTACCTCTTTGATTAGGTTTATTCCTAGGTATCTGATGCTTTTGGGTGCAATTGTAAATGGGATTGACTCCTTAATTTTTCTTTCTTCAGTCTCATTGTTAATGTATAGAAATGCCACTGATTTCTGGGCATTGATTTTGTATCCTGCCACATTGCCGAATTGCTGTATGAGTTCTAGCAATCTTGGGGTGGAGTCTTTTGGATTTTCTATGTACTGTATCATGTCATCTGCAAAGAGGGAGAGTTTGACTTCTTTGCCAATTTGAATGCCTTTTATTTCTTTTTGTTACCTGATTGCTGAGGCTAGGACTTCCAGTACTATGTTGAATAGCAGTGGTGAGAGTGGACATCCCTGTCTTGTTCCTGATCTTAGGGAAATAATTATGGGTTCCTCATTATAATCCAATCCAGAGGCCACTTCAACTGTCACCACCTGCCTGAACTGTGTGACAATGACTCCTCCTGTTGTAACCCACTTTACTGTTACCAAGACTTTCACTCACTTCACAACCATGATTGATTTAAACATCACAAAGGGCTCCAATCTGGGCAGCAGCCTTTTTCTGTATGGCTCTGTAATTTAGTTTGTTTCCAATCTTTGTTCATGTTGTAACATGTTTCAGTATTTCAGTCATGACTTTATTTGTGAGTTTATAAAACATAATAGTGACCATTTAAAAGATTTTTTAAAATAAAAGATTTGAAGTCTATAGTTGTATGCCACTAAGTATATTCCCATTGTTATACAAAAATCATCACCTTCCACCTCAGAAATGTTTAAATTTTGACCTAAAGAAAGTCTGTGTATATTAAACATGAACTCCCCTTTCCCTTGTCCCCTCTGCCTGGTAACCAGATCTTACTTCTATAGGTGAATTTGATTATTTTGGATACTTCAAACAAGTAGAATCTTATAATATTCTTTTCTGTGATTGATTTATTGCCCTTGTCATAGTAAATTGAAGGCTCATCCATATTGTGATATGAATCAATACTTTAGTCCTTTGCATGGTTGAATAATATTCCCTTGTGTGTATACTACTCATTCATCCTTCAGTGGACACTTTGGTCAGTTCAGCCTTTTGGCTATTGTGCATAATGGTGCTACAGATTTGGGGGAATAAATACAGAGAGTCCTTGCTTTCAAATATTTGTGGTATATGCCCTGGGGTGTAATAATTATTCCTATTTCTAAGATTTTGAGGAACTGCCATTCAATTTACCACAGCAGCTGCACAATTTTACTTCATTCTTGATATGGTGGAAGAACATTTCAGTTTATGGACTATCCATATTGTGTATTCATTTACCCTTTGTGGCAAGTTTGCATATTTTGTGCCATTTTCCAATTATGAACAATGTTGTCATGAATATTTATGTTGGTTTCGGTTATGATTATGGTTCTGGTTCTAGTTCATGTCATGTGGATCATGGCTATGGTTTATGGCTATGGTTTATGGTATCTGGTTTGAGTTCATGGTATATGGTTTATAGATAATGACTCTATTATTCTGTTGTTTAATGGTGTATGATTTTAGGGTTATGGCATTTGGCTTTTAGTTTCACACCCTTATTTTTTGAGTGCTTTAGTGTGAGGAGGTGGGAGGAAGAGGGAATGAGTGTTACTGGGTCTGAGTGGAAATGTTTTTTGGGGGGTGAGTGGATGAGGGCAGGAGCTGGTGTGTATTTGCAGGGGGAGGGTTTAGGAGGTTCAGTGGGTGGTGTGTGGGGAGCTAGTGGGTTCAGAATTTGGAGGATAATGATTTAAGGGTGAGTGAGTGACAGTTTGAGAGGGTGATTGTTTAGGTGGTGAGGGGCAACAGTATTGGGTGTGTGTTTAGAGGGTTTGAGGGATTGTTTGTTAGTTGAAAGATTAGAGGGATCAGGTGGTGATGGTTAGGGAATGAGGGTTTAGGAGACAAAGGCATAAGGAGTTATGGTGAGCCTTGGAGCATTGGACATAATGGTTAATGGGATAGCTTGGTATGTGTTTAGGCTGAGGTGATGGAAGATCCCAGGGTAACCTGGTTGTCCAGAAGGCTCATTAGGGAGAGCACTAGGCTGAGTAACTGCAGCTCGTGAGTTCCAACCTAGAGGTAGAAGACCTTGAGGGAACTAGGATTTAGGATCAGGGTACATTCTGCATATAAATCCTTTATCAGATACATGGTTTGTAAATATGTTCTCTCAGTCTGTGGCTTGTCTTTTGGTTCTTTGAACAAGGTTTTTCAGAGTAGAAGTTTTAATTTTATAAAGTCCATGCTATCAATTTTTCTCTTTTGTGGGTTGATGTTTGTGCTTGAATTTTAAATTTATCTACAGTTTAGAGTGAATTTTGGTGTAGGTTGTAAAGTTTGTGCCTACCTTTCATTTCATATGGCTTCCAATTGACTGTTCCTTAACTATTTTTGGAGAAGTTGAGGGATATTGGGCTCCCCTTCAGTTTGAGCTTCAAAAATGTAATGGATTCGGCTGGTCCCCGGGAGGGGGCGCGGTCTCGCCCGACCCGTGAGCCGGCGCATCCTGCACTGCCTCCGCCTCCTGCAGGGGGCGCCCGAGCCCAGCTCCCTGACGCCCCGCGCGCGTGTTCAGCCTGCCTCCTGCCCAGGCTGGAGCTCCACTTCCTCAGGACCCCCGTGGGAGCTTCGGGAGGACGCGGGGCCGCGTCCACACAGACAGGACCCCCGCCCCCTCAGGACCCCCTGTGGAAGCTTCAGCAGGACGCGGGGCCGCGCCCACGCTGGCAGGAGCCCGGCGTCCCTCGGGACCCGCTGTGGGGGCCTGGGGAGGACATGGGGCTGCGTCTACCTTGACAGGGCCTGATGTGGAGGACCAGTGGCCGCGTCCATATTGACAGGAGTCCGGCCTCCTCAGGACCTGCTGTGGAGGATGTGAGTCTGCGTCCACGCCGACAGGAGCCCAGCCTCCTCAGGACTTGCTGTGGAGGATATGGGTCCGCGTCCACGCCGACAGGAGCCCGGCCTCCTCAGGACCCGCTATGAAGGACATGGGGCCAGGTCCACACTGACAGGAGCCTGGCCTCCTCAGGACTCGCTGTGGAGGAGGTGAGCCCGTGTCCACACTGACAGAAGCCCCGCCTCTTCGGGACCCGCTGTGGAGGGGTTTGAGCCCGAGTCCACGCGGACAGGAGCCCGGCCTCCTCAGGACCTGCTATGAAGGACATGGGGCCAGGTCCACGCCGACGGGAACCCTGCCCCCTCACGACCAGCAGTGGAGATGAGTCCGCGTCTACACTGACAGAGGCCGGCCTCCTCAGGACCCGCTGTGGAGGAGGTGGGCCTGCGTCCACGCGGACAGGAGCCCCGCCTCCTCAGGACCCGCCGCGGGGGAGCAGGTGCGGAGAAGCGCCCGAGCCAGGTGGCTGGGGAGTCTGTGCTCACAGGACCCCGCGTAGGAAGGGCGAGCCTCGCGGACGCTGGGGTTTCCGTCGCTATGTGTGCGGTGACCTGGGGTCCCGCACGGGGCTGTGCGCTGGGCTGCGGGGTCCCCGCTTTCTGGGCTCCAGAGCCACTGGGCGGGTCCACGTGTCGGTGTTTATGCACCACAAGGATTCGGTTCCTGGGGCTCCTCCGACTGTCTGCACTCAGGGAACTCCCGCCACGTCCACACCGCTTCGGGGTTGTTGGTTCTGCACCTGTGAAAACGCCGCTGGGACTTTGGAAGGACTGAGCTGACCGTGTAGACGGCTTCAGGCAGACCAGGTATTTTCACTGCATCGGTTCTTCCCTTCGCTGAGCACAGAGGAACTTGCGTCTCCGTGTGGCTCCCTGGATTTCTGTCGTCGGTGTCTACAGGTTTCAGACACAGGCCTGTCACCTGTTCATTATTTCGTGGAGAAGGAGGAAGTTAGGCAGGTTGTTTTGAAGGAACGTCCCCTGGAGAAAAGCTGGGGTTCGGGGTGATGGAGGTTTCTCCCCGGCTGGGCTGCAGGGCGGCGTCAATGTCTTATAGGAGATTCCCTGAACTTCCCCTGTTGGGGCCTGTCCCTGGGGCGTCTCTCCTGTGGGGGGTCCTGATGTTGGGGTCTGTACTTGACAGTCCTTCCTGTGACTGACACGGAGTAGTCGGCCCCCCTTCCAGCCTCCCCTTCTAGAATCCAGAGCTCGCTTTAGTGAGGTTTCCCTTCATTCATCCTCACAGTTCTAACCATGTTTTGGTGGAGCATAGTGGGAAATTGTAATCCCAAATCCCACTGCTTCTACTGGACCCAAAGCATGGGGGCCACCCGTATAATCCTCCCACATGCCTCTTGCTAACCTGTGGCCTCCTATAAGGACAAGTGGCCTCTCCACCCTGGGTGAGCTGGGTCTGGGTAGGCGTGGCCTCCCTCACAGAGTTGGGTGTCCCCCCTCTGCTTCTCTGGCAGGGTGCTCATGTGCACGTTGGGAGGAATAACTTATTCCATAGAGATTTGAAACCAGCAGTAAACTTGTCCCAGCAGCACAAATACTCCTTATCTCAACCCTCAGACTCCGCAGCCGTCATCTCTTTACCTCCACCTGCCACTTCACAAGGAATAATTCAGTGTGTTTTAGCCAAGCCAAAGACACTCTCCCAAGGAGGCACCACATAACCCTATGTGAGGAAATGCTACAGATGACACATTATAACCCCAAGCAGTTTTCAACTGTGTCCGCCTGCCCACTATCCAAAATATCTTTACCCTTCTGATCCAATTTTCTAATTCAGATGAGGGTTAGGTTTAGGCTTTAGGAGTCAGGGATTAGGATTAGGGTTTAGGGCTGAGTTGAGGGGCAGGGTTAGGGCAAGGGTCAGTCTTTGGGTTTGTGTTCAGGGGAGCGCTGAATGTGTGGGTGCCCTTAGGTTTTCCTTCAGATTTCTCATGCTCTAGCTCCTTTCCGGTTTCCCAAATGGTAAGATCTGCATCTGTGTTGCTGGCTGAGGCTTCTGGTGTTGCTCAGGTGTCCCAGATCTCTCGGTGTTTGGAAGCAGCTTTGGGGCTGGGGAGTGTCAGAACCCAGTGGATGTTAGAGCTACAGCCCAGGAGCTTGCAGGTTTTGATTTGCCATCAGTGTGGACACCATCCAGGAGGGATGGATTTCTCCACTCCAGATTTCTCCTGCTCTAGCTCTTCTCCAGTCTTCAAAATGGCCCAATTCCCTCCTGTGTTGCCGGCTGAGTTTTCTGGTGTTGTACAGCTGTTCCAAATCCCTTGAGGTTAGGAACCAGGCACTGGGGGTGGCTCGGGTCAGAACCAACCCTAAGGTTAGGGTTAGGGCCCAGGAGCTTCAAGAGTCCTATCAGCCAGCAAGGTGGAGACCTGCTCATAGGGCTAAGTTAAGGGCAAGGATTAGGGTGAGGCTCAGACTGAGTGTTCGTGTTCTGGGGGGCACTGAACATGGGGTTTGGCTCAGGTAGTTCTTCAGATTTTTCCTAGCTTAGCTATTTGCCACTCTTCCAAATGACACAAAGTCCTCCTGGGTTGCTGGCCGAGTCTTCTGGTGTTGACCTGGTGTCCCAAATCACTTGGATTTTGAGGTCAGGTCAGATCCCAACCAGGGTTAGGGGCAGGGCCCAGGAGTTTGGAGGGTCCTTTCTGGAGGTAATTTGTAGATCTGCCCAGAAAGCTGAGTTGAGGGCAAGGGTTAGTGTGAGGCTCAGGGTTGGTGTTCAGGGGTCGTTGAATTTGGGGCGTGACTCAGGGGGTATTTCAGATATCTTCATCTCTGGCCTCATTACAAATGGACGATTTCCTTCTGTGTTACTGGCCAAGTCTTCTGGTGTCGCTCAGCTGTTCCAAATCACTTGGGATTCGATGCCAGGGTTTGGAGCTGGGTCATGTCTGAACCCAACTTAGGGTTAGGGTTAGGGTCAGAGCCAGGAGCTTGGAGGTCCTATCTGCTAGGAGTGTGAAGATCTGCCCAGAGTTCTGAGTAGAGGGCAAGGGGAAGGGGTAGGCTCTGACTCAGGGTTGGAGTTCATGGGGGTGCTGAACATGCGGCTTGGCTCAGGGGTTCCTTCGGATTTCTCTTGCTCCAGAGATTTCCAGGTTTTCCCAATGTCATGGTTTCCTCCTGTGTTGCTGCCCAAGACTTCTGGTGTTGCTGAGGTATCCCAAATACCTTGGGGTTCAGAGTCTGGCTTTGGGGCTGGGTGGGGTCAGAACCCAACCTAGAGTTAGGGTTAGGGTTAGGGCCCAGGAGTGGGAGGGTCCGATCTGACAGCAGTGTCTAGACTTGCCCTGAGGGACGGGTTGAGGGTGATGGGCAGTGTGAGGCTCAGGCTTAGGGTTGTGTTCAGGGGGCACTGAACACAGGGCTTGGCTCAGGTTGACCTTCAGAATTCTCATGTTCACACTATTTGCAGGCCTTCCAAATGGAAGAATTTCCTGCTGGGTTGCTGGCTGAGTCTTCTGGTGCCACACCGGTATCCCAAATCCCTCAGGGTTCGGAGCCCAGCTTTGGGGCTGGATGGTTTAAGATCCCAACCAAGGATTAGTGTTAGGGCCCAGGAGCTTGGAGGATCTTATGTAGGGGTATTTTGAGATCTGTCCGGAATGCTGAATAGAGGTCAAGGGTGAGGGTGAGGCTTAGGATCAGGGTTTGTTCTTAGGGGGACTCTGAGCATGGGTCCTGGCTCAGGGGGGACTTCGGATTTCTCCTACCATGGCTATCTGCCGCTCTTCCAAATGGCACAATTCCCTCCTGTGTTGTTGGCTGTGTCTTCTTGTATCTCTGAGGTGTCCCTCGGGGTTTGGAGCCAGGCTCTGGGACTGGGTGGGTTCAGAACCCAACCTAGGGTTAGGGTTAGGGTCCTGGAGCTTGGAGGTTCCTATGTGGAGGTAGTTTTGAGATCCACCCAGAGAGCTGAGTAGAAACCGAAGGTGAGGATGAGGCTCTGGCTCAGGGTTTGTGTTCAGGGGGATGCTGAATGTGGGGCTTGGCTCAGCAGGTTAGGGTTACTGGTTAGGGTTTAGGTTACTGGTTAGGGTTATAGGTTATAGTTAGGATTGGGGTTAGAGGTTAGGTTTGGAGTTAGGTTTAGGTGTTATGGATTAGGGGCTAGGGGTTAATGTTTGTTTGTTTGTTTGTTTGTTTGTTTGTTTGTTTGTTTGTTTTTAGTGATAGGTCTAGTGTTAGGCTTAGGTTAAGGTTAGTATTAAGATTAGGATTAGGGTTATTTTCTGTGTAGAGTTAGAGGTGGGGTCTGGGCATGTCCCTGGCATCTGGGATTCCCAGTATCTCAGTGGGTTAGTTTTAAGCATTATAGTTATGTTTTGGGTCAGGTTATGTTTTGGCAATCATCAATTCAGAGTCCTCTCCAGAGTATCAAACTCCAGGCTCCTGTTGGGGTGAGAATAGACATGGGAGCCATCTGTTGAGCTGAAATAAGGAGGGGATTTGTGGCTCTAAATACTTTTTATATGGATATTCACTTTCCTTTCTGTTTTTATTTCTATGTGTACACCTGTTTCATGAATACTAACAATTGTTATTTTTAAATTTTTATTTAAATTCCTGATTGTTAACACAGTATATTATTAGTTTCAGGCGTATAACATAGTCATTCAACAGTTGGATACTTGGTACTCATCATAGGTGCCCTCCTTCATCCCCATCCCCTGTTTCCCCACCCCCTCACCTTCCTCTGGTATTTATTAGTCTATTCTCTATAGTTTTGATTTGCTTCTCTCATTTCTCCCCCTTTGCCAGGTTGCTTTGTTTCTTTTTTTTTTAAAGATTTTATTTATTCATTCATAGAGACACACAGAGAGAGAGAGAGGCAGAGACACAGGCAGAGACAGGCAGAGGGAGAAGCAGGCTCCATGCAGGGGGCCCGACGTGGGACTCAATCCCGGATCTCCAGGATCATGTCCTGAGCTGCAGGTGGCGCTAAACCAGTGTGCCACCGGGGCTGCCCGGTTGTTTTGTTTCTTAAAATCCACATATGAATGAAATTGTATGGTATTTGTCTTTCTCTGGCTGACTTATTTCAGTTAGCATAATTCTTTTCAGCTTCTTCCATGTGATTGTAAATGGCATTGCTTCATCCTTTCTGATGACTGAGTGCTATTCCAGTGTGTGTATATACCACATCTTCTTTATCCATTCATCTTGTGATGGACATTTGAGCTGTTTCCAATGTTTGGCTATTGTTGGTAATGCTGCTACAAACATTGGGGTACATGTACCCCTTGGAATCTGTATTTTTGTATCCTTTGGGTAAATACCTAGTTGTGCAATTTCTGCATCGGAGGGTAGCTCTATTTTTAACTTTTTGAGGAATCTCCCTACTGTTTTCCACAGTGGCTGCACCAGTTTGCATTCCCACTAACAGTGCAAGAGTTCCCCTTTCTCCACATCCTCAGCAATACCTGTTGTTTCTTTTGTTGTTAATTTTAGCCATTAAAACAGGTGTGAGGTGATACCTCATGGTTTTGATTTGCATTTCCCTGATGATGAGTGATACTGAGTATCTTTCCATGTGTATGTTGGCCATCTGGATGTCTTCTTAGAGAAAATATCCATTCATGTCTTCTGCCCATGTTCAATTGGATAATTCATGTTTTGGATGTTGAGATTTATATTTGCCTTATATATTTTGGATACTAACTCTTTATTGGATATGTCATTTACAAATATCTTCTCTCATTTTGTATGTTGCCTTTTAGTTTTGGTTGTTTCCTTCACTGTGCAGAACGTTTTTATCTTCATGAAGTCCCAATAGTTTATTTTTGCTTTTGTTTCCCTTGCCTCAGCGGCTTATCTAGAAAGATCCTATGGCCAATGTCAAAGACATTACTGCCTATCTTTTCTTCTTTTTATGGTTTCAGGTCTCACATTTAGGTCTTTGATCCATTTTGATTTTATTTTTTATATATGATGTAAGAAAGTGGTCCTGTTTCATTCTTCTGCATGTGGCTGTCCAGTTTTCCCAACACCATTTGTTGAAGAGACTGGCTTTTCCCTTTTCCCCATTGGGTATTCTTTCCCGCTTTGTTGAAGATTAATTGAGCATAGAGTTATCGGTTCATATCTCATCTCAGTTTTCTATTCTGTTCTATTGATCTGCGTGTCTACTTCTTGTGCCTGTACCATACCCTTTTGATCACTAGAGCTCTGTAATATGACTTGAAGTCTGAAATTGTGATGCCCCAGCTTTGGTTTTCTTTTTCAACACTGCTTTGGCTATTTTCAGTTTTTCATGGTTCCCTACAAATTTTAGGATTATTTGTTCCAGCTCTGTGAAAAATGCTATTGCTATGTTGATAGGGATTGCATTAAATTTGTAGATTGTTTTGAGTAGTATAGCCTTTTTAACAATATTTGTTCTTCCTATCCATGAGCATGAAATGTCTTTCCATTTTGTGTCATCTTCAATTTATTTTTTAAAATTTTTTTTAAAGATTTTATTTATTTATTCATGAGAGAGACAGAGAGAGAGAGAGGCAGAGACATAGATAGAAGGAGAAGCAGGTTCCTCACAGGGAGCTCGATGCAGGACTCGATCCCAGGATCCCAGGGTTAACACCCTGAGCCAAAGGTAGATGCTCAACTACTGAGCCACCCAGGTGCTCCCCAATTTCCTTCATCAATGTTTTATAGTATTTACAGTACAGGTCATTCATTTCTTTGGTTAGGCTTAATCCTATGTATCTTATTGTTTTTGGTGCTAGTATAAATGGAATTGATCCCTTAATTCTCTTTCTACTGCCTCATTATTGTTGCATAGAAACATGACAGATTTCTGCAAGGTGATTTTTGTATCCTGTGATTTCACTGAATTTATCAGTTTTAGCAGTTTTTTGATGGAGATTTTTGGGTTTTCTATACAGAAAATCATGTCATCATCAAATAGTGAAAGTTTGACGTCTTCCTAGCTGATTTGGATGCCTTTTATTTCTTTTTGTTGTCTGATTACTATGGCTAGGACTTCCAGGACCGTGTTGAATAAGAGTGATGACAATGGACATCCCTGTCTTGTTCCTGACTATAGAGGAAAAGGCCTTGATTTTTCCCTATTGAGAATGATATTCTGGGTTTTTCATCTATGGTTTTTATTATGTTGAGGTACATTCCTTCTAAACTTACTTTGTTGGGCTTTCATCATGAATGGATGTTGTATTTTGTCAGTGCTTTCTCTGCATCTATTGAAATGATCATGTAGTTCTTAGCCCTTCTTTTAATAATGTTGTGTATCCCGTTGATTGATTCAATAATATTGAACCATCTTGACAACCCAGGAATAACTCCCACTTGATCATGGTGAATGATTTATTTAATGTATTGTTGGATTCACTATGCTAGTTTTTTATTGAGAGTTTTTGATCTTTGTCAATACGGGATATTGACCTTTACTTTCTCTCTCTCTCTCTCTCTCTCTCTCTCTCTTTGTAGTGGTGTCTTTATCTGGTTTTGGTATCAGGGTAATGCTAGCCTCATAGAATGAATTTGGAAGTTTTCCTTCCTTTTCTACTTTTGGAATAGTTTAAGACGAACAGATATTAATTCTTCTATAAATATCTGATAGAATTGCCCTGGGAACCCATCTGGTCCTGGACTTTGTTAGAAGATTTTTGATTGCTGATTCAATCTCTTTGCCATCCCCTACTATTAATGTATTATCAATGAATTCCATTATATCTGTTATTAATTTTTATATATTTGTGTGCTTCTATGTTGGGGGCATAAATTTTCTTGTTGGATTGTACCCTTAATAATTATATAGTACCCTTCTCTGTCTCTCATGAAGTCTTTGTTTTTAGGTCTAGTCTGTCTGATATAAGTGTTGGTACTCCAGCATTTTTTTAAATTTTTTTTAATTTTTTTATTTATTTATGATAGTTACAGAGAGAGAGAGAGAGAGAGAGGCAGAGACACAGGCAGAGGGAGAAGCAGGCTCCATGCACCGGGAGCCCGACGTGGGATTCGATCCCGGGTCTCCAGGATCGCGCCCTGGGCCAAAGGCAGGCGCCAAACCGCTGCGCCACCCAGGGAGCCCTACTCCAGCATTTTTTAAGATTTATTTTAGAGTAGGGGGAGGGGCAGAGGAAGAGGGAGAGGAAAGGGAATCTCAAGTGGATTCCCATTGAGGACAGAGCTTGGAACTCCTGGGTGGCTCAGCGATTTAGTGCCTGCCTTTGGCCCAGGGCATGATCCTGGAGTCCCAGGATTGAGTCCCACATTGGGCTCCCTGCATGGAGCTGCTTCTCCCTCTACCTTTGTCTCTGTCTCTCTCTCTGTGCCTCTCATGAATAAATAAATAAAATCTTTAAAAAAAAAAAAAAAAAGAGTACAGAGCCTGATGGGGGACTTGATCCCGCAACCATGAGATGACCAGAGCTGAAACTAAGAGACACTAAACTGACTGAGCCACCCAGGTGCCCCACTCTGGCTTTCTTTTGACATCTGTTTGTTTAATAAATGTTTCCCCATCCCCTCACTTTCCATCTGCAGGTCTTTTTAGGTGTAACATGAGTCTCTTTTAAGCAGCATACAGATGTTGTTGTGTTTTTTTTTTAATCCTTTTGATTGGAACATCTAACCTGTTTACATTCAAAGTCATTATTAATAGATAGGTACTTATTGCCATTTTATTACTTGTTTTCTGGTTGTTTCTGAATATTTTCTTATCTTTCATTTAGGTTTATATTTTCTTTAGTGATGTGTTTGAATTTGTTTCTCATTTGCATATTTATTAGTGTGGTTTTTTGATATATGATTACCATTTTCTTTGTATATAGCCTCTTCTGTATACAGCAGTCTATATTAATGTGATAGTCATTTAAGTTTGAGACCATTCTTTTCCCCTTCTTAGGTTTTAGATAAATATTATAACTTAAATCCTTTTTTTGTGAACTTATGGACTGATTTTTCACAGAAATATTCACTTTTACTGCTGTTGGATTTCCTGCCTTTATACTGTCACTTTTGATCTCTCCTTTCCACTCCTACATTCCTCTTTAATATTTTTTCAGGGCTGGTTTAGTGGTCATGAACTCCTTTAGATTTGTTTGTCTGGGAAACTCTATCTCTCCTTCTATTCTGAATGATGCCCTTGCTGGAGAGAGTATTCTTGGCTGCAGATTTTTCCCATTCAGCACTTTGAAAAAATCATGCTGCTCCCTTCTATGTTACAAATATCTGTTGAAAAATCTCCTGCTAGCTTTATGGATTTTCCCATGTACATTCTAACTTATTTTGTCTTGCTAGTTTAAAAAAACTGTTTAATCACTGTATTTTGCCAATTTAAATACCATATGTCTTGCTTTGGGTCTGCTTTTGTTGATTTTGATGAGAGTTCTCAGTGTTTCCTAGATTTGGATGTATATTTCCTTCTCCAGATTAAGGAATTTTTCAGCTATTATTTCTTCAAATAAATTTTCTGCTCCCCTTTCTCTCTCTCCTTCTCCTGGGACTCCTATAATATGAATGTTATTATGTTTGATGGAGTCACTCTGTTCCCTAAGTCTATTCCTTTTTTAAAAAATTTTAACATACACTGCAATATTGGCTTCTGAAGTAGAATTCAGTGATTTGTCACTTACATACAACACCCAATGCACCCAATGCTCATCATAACAAGGGCTTCCTTAATACCTGTCACCCATCTAGCCCATCTCTCACCCACCTCGCCCATCTCTCACCCACCTCCCTCCATCAACCCTCAGTTTGTTCTCTGTTGTTCTTTTTTTTTAAGATTTTATTTATTCATGAGAGAGGCAGACATAGGCAGAGGGAGCAGCAAGCCTCCTGCATGGAGCTCGATGTGGGACTCAATCCCAGGACTCCAGGATCATGCCCCGAGCCAAAGGCAGATGCTCAACCACCGAGCCACCCAAGCATCCCTGTTCTCTATTAAGTCACTTATGGCTAGTTTCCCTCTCTCCTTTCTTTCTCTCCCCTTCCCATATGTTCATCTGTTTTCTTTCTTAAATTCCACATATGAGTGAAATCATATGGTATTTGTCTTTCTCTGACTGACTTATTTCACTTTGCATAATACCTTCTAGTTCCATCCACGTCAGGCAAGATTTCATTCTTTTTGATTGTTGAGTAACATTCTATTGTATACATTACCACATCTTTATCCATTCATCAGTCATTGGATATTTGGACTCTCTCCATAGTTTGGCTGCTATAAACATTGGGGTGCATGTACCCCTTTGAATCAGTGCTTTTGTACCCTTTGGGTAAATACCTAGTATGCAATTGCTTGATCATAGGGTATCTCTATTTTTAACTTTTTGAGGAACCTCCAAACTCTTTTCCAGAGTGGCTACACCAGTTTGCATTCCTACCAACAGGGCAAGAGGGTTCCCCCTTGTCCACATCCTCACCAACATCTATTGTTTCTTGTGTTGTTAATTTGAGCTATTCTGACATGTTTGAGGTGGTATCTCATTGTTGTTTTGATTTGTATTTCCCTGATGCTGACTGATGTTGAGCATCTTTTCATGTGTCAGTTAGCCATTTGTATGTCTTCTTTGGAGAAATGTCTGTTCATGTCTTCTGCCCATTTATTAACTGGATTATTTGTTTTTTGGGTGTTGAGTTTGATAGGGTCTTTATAGATTTTGAATGCTAGCCCTTTAACAGATACTCATTTGCAAATATCTTCTCAGATTATATAGGCTACCTTTTAGTTTTGGTGATTATTTCCTTCACTATGCAGAAGATTTTTTACCTTGATGGAAGTCCCAATAGTTCATTTTTGCTTTTATTTGCCTTGCCTCCAGTGATGTGTCTAATAAGAAGTTGCTATGACCAAAGTCAAGGGATTTCTGCCTGTGTTCTCTCTATGATTTTGATGAGTTCCTGTCTCACATTTAGGTCTTTCATCCATTTTAAGTTTATTTTGTGTATGGTGTAAGAAAGTGGTCAAGTTTCATTCTGCATGTGACTGTCCAATTTTCCCAACATCATTTGTTGCAGAGACTGTCTTTTTTCCACTGCCTATTCTTTCTGCTCTGTTGAGGATTGTAGACCATAGTGTTGAGTTTCTGGGTTCTCTATTCTGTTCATTGATTTATGTGTCTGTTTTTTGTGCCAGTACCTTACTGTCTTGATGACGACTGCTTTGTAACATAACTTGAGGTCTGGAATTGTTATGCCTCCAGCTTTAGTTTTCTTTTTCAACATTCCTTTGGCTATTTTGGATCTTTCGTTCCATATAAATTTTAGGATCATTTGTTCTAGCTGTATGAAAAATGCTGGTGGCATTTTAGTAGGGATTTTATTAAATGTATAGATTGTTCTGGATAATATATATTTTTAACAATATTTGCTCTTCCAATCAATGCGCATGGAATGCTTTTCTGTTTGTGTCCTCTTCAAATTCTTTTGTAAGTATTCTGTAGTTTTCATAGTACAGATCTTTTATCTCTATAGTTAGTATTCTTTCTAGGTGTCTTATAGTCTTTGGTGCAATCACATATGGGATTGATTCCTTTGTTTCTTTTTCTGCTGCTTTGTTATTTGTGTATAGAAATGTAACAGATTTCTGCACATTGATTTTATAACCTGCAACTTTTCCAAATTAGTGTTTGACTTCTAGCAAATTTTTTGGTTCAGTCTTTTGGATTTTCTACATAGACTATCATGTTGTCTGCAAATAGTTTGACTTCTTCCTTGCCAATTTGGATCCCTTTTATTTCTTTTTGTTGTCCGATTACTGAGGCCAAGACTTCCAGTATTATGGTGAATAGGAATGGTGAGAGCGGACATCCTTGTCTTGTTCCTGACTATAGGGAAAGGACTCAGTTTATCCCCCACTGAGCATAATATTAGCTGTGGGTCTTTGGTATATGGCCTTTGTGATGCTGAGGTATGTTCCTTCTATCTCTACTTTGTTCAGAGTTTTTTGGTTTTTTTAAAGATTTTATTTATTTCGTCATGAGACACACAGAGAGAAAGAAGACAGAGGCAGAGGCAGAGGCAGAGGCAGGCTCCTCACAGAGAGCCCGATGTGGGACTCAATCCTGGACCCCAGGATCATACCCCAATCCAAAGGCCAATGCTCAACCGCTGAGCCACCCAGGCATCCCAGAGTTTTGTTTTTTGTTTTTTTTTTTTTAATCAAGAAAGGATTCTGTATTCTGTCAAATGCTTTTCTGCATCTATTGACAGATCATATAGTTCTTATCCTTTCTTTTCTTAACGTGGTGCATCATGTTGATTGATTTGTGGATGTTGAACCACCTTTGCAGCCCAGGAATAGATATCACTTGATTGTAGTGAATAATTTTTTTAATGTACTGCCGTATTTGATTTGCTAGTATTTTATTGAGAATTTTTGCCTCCATGTTCATCAGGAGTATTCATCTGTATTTCTCCTTTTTAGTGGGGTCTTCGTCTGGTTTGGGGATCAAGGTAATGCTGGCCTCATAGAACAAGTTTAGAAGTTTTCCTTCCATTTCTATTTTTTTGGAAAAGTTTGAGAAGAATAGGCATTAACTCTTCTTTAAATGTCTGATAGAATTGCCCTGGGAAGCCATCTGACCCTGGACTTTTGTTTTTTGGGAGATTTTTGATTGCTGATTCAATTTCTTTGCTAGTTATGGGTCTGTTGACATTTTCTATTTCTTCCTGTTTCAGTTTTGGTAGTTTGTAGGTTTCTAGGGACTTGTCCATTTCTTCTAGGTCTCCCAGTTTGTTGGCATATAATTTTTCATAGTATTCTCTTATTGTTGTTTTATTTTTGTGGTATTGATTGTGATCTCTCCTCTTTCATTTGTGATTTTATTTATTTGGGTCCTTTCTCTTTTCTTTTTGTTAAGTCTGGCTAGAGGTTTATCAATTTTATTAATTATTTTTGAAGAGTCAGCTCTAAGTTTCATTATTCCATTCTATTGGTTTTTGTTGTTGTTTCTATATCATTTATTTCTGCTCTAATCTTTATTATTTCCCTTCTTCTGCAGGCTTTAGGCTTTATTTGCTGTTCCTTGTCTAGCTCCCTTAGGTGTAAGGTTAGGTTGTGTATTTGAGACTTTTCTTGTTTCTTGAAGTAGGCCTGTATTGCTACGTACTTCACTCTTAGGACTCCCTTTCCTGTATCCCAGAGATTTTGACAAACATGTTTTCATTTTTATTTGTTTCCATTATTTTAAAAATTTCTTCTTTAATTTCCTGGTTACTCCCATTCGTTCTTTATTAGAATGTCCTTTAATCTCCATGTATTTGTGATCTTTCCAAAAAATTATTTTTCTGTGGTTGACTTCAAGTTTCATAGTGTTATGGTCTGAAAACGTACATGGTATGATCTCAATCTTCTTGTACCTGTTGAGGACTGATTTGTAGCCCATTATGTGATTTGTTCTGGAGAATGTCTCATGTGCACTTGAAAGGAATGTGTATTCTGCTGCTTTAGGATGAAATGTTCTGAATATATCTGTTGAGTCCATCTGGTCCAGTGTGTCAAAGCCATTGTTCCCCTGTTTCTGCTTAGATGATCTGTCCATTGCTGTAAGTGCGCATTAAAATCCTCTATCATTGTATTATTATCAATGAGTTTATGTATGTTTGTTGTTATTTGGTTTACACATGTAAGTACTCCCAAGTTGGGGGCATAAATTTTTTCAATTGTTTGATCTTCTTAATGGACAGTCTTCTTAATTATGAAATAATGCCCTTCTTCATCTCTTTTTACAGTCTTTGGTTTCAAATCTAATTTGTTTGATATAAGTATGGCTCTTCCAGCTTTCTTTTGATGTCTATTATCATGATAGATGATTTTCCATCCCCTAACTTTCAATCTGCAGGTATCTGTAGGTCTAAAATGCCTCTTGTAGGCAGCATATAGATGGATCTTATTTTTTAATCCATTCCAATACCCTATATCTTTTGATTGGAGCATTTAGTCCATCTACATTCAGAGTGATTACTGGAAGATATAAATTTCATACCTTTGTGTTACCAGTAGAGTTGGTGTTTCTGGTGATGTTCCCTGGTCCTTTCTAATCTTTGTTGCTTTTCGTCTCTTTTTTTTTTTTCTCTCCACTAAGAGTCCCCCTTCAAATTTCTTGCCAGACTGCTTTAGTGGTCATGAACTCCTTTATTTTTTTCTGTCCAGAAACTTTTTATCTCTCTTTATATTCTGAATGACAGCCTTGCTGGATAAAGAATTCTTGGCTGCATATTTTTCCCATTCAGCATATTGGATATTTCCTTCCACTGCTTTCCGGCCTGCCAATTTTCTGTGGACAGATCTGCCGCAAACTTGATCCATCTTCCCTTGTAGGTTAAGGATTCCCCCCACCTCCTACTCTACTTTCAGGATTCCTTCCTTGTCTGTGAATTTTGTGAATTTGACTATGATGTGTCTTGGCCATGGCGGGCTTTTGTTGAATTTAGTGGCAGTTCTCTGTGCTCTTGGTTTCAGTGTCTGTGTTCTTCCTCAGATTAGAGAAGTTTCATAATTTGTTCAGATAAAACTTCTTCTCCTTTTTCTCTCTCTTCATCTTCTGGGACTCCCATGATATGAATGTTCTTGTTTTAATAAATCACTGAGTTCCCTAAGTCTGCCTCTCTGGTCCATTACCTTTCTTGTTTGTATGGTTTCCACTTGGGACTGCATCTTAATTATAGCATTTCTAATGTTGGCCTGACTAGATTTTAGTTCTTTTATCTCCTACAGCAAGGGACTCTCTAGTGTCTTCTGTGCTTTTTTCCAGCCCAGCTACTATCCTTATAATCATTGTCTTAAATCCTGGTGCAGACATCTTACTTATATCTGTATTGATTAACTCCCTAGCTGTGAGTACTACCTCATGTCCTTTTTGAGGGATGAATTTCTCCATCTCATTATTTTGTCCAGGAAAGAAAAAGAAAAACAATAACAACAACCCCCCTCCCCAAATGAGATCCTGGGTGTGTTCTGGCCTGCTTGTTAAAAGAATCTAAATCCCAAAATAAGAAAGAAAAAAGTAAAGTACAATAAAAATAAACAAAAAATAAAAATATATAAAGCATATACATAAAAATTAAAATTAAAAAATTAATAAAGAATTGGGGGATCCTTGGATGGCTCAGCAGTTAAGCATCTGCCTTCAGCCCAGGGCGTGATCCTGGAGTCCTGGGATCAAGTCCTAATCCGGCTCCCTGCAAGGAGCCTGCTTCTCTCTGCCTGTGTCTCTGCCTCTCTCTCTGTGTGTCTCTCATGAATAAATAATTAAAATCTTTTTTAAAAATTAATAAAGAATTGAAGAAAATAAATGAAAAAATAATAAAGAAATAAGAATAAAAATACAAAGGAAGCTAGATCCTATTTCCCCCCTAAAGCTGAAGCTTTGCAGCCCTCTATGATCAGTAAACTTGGTGAGAGCCAGTCATTTGCACGGGTCTTCTCGGGGAGGGGCCTGTTGCACTGATTGTCAGGTGTGCTTGCCTTAGTGGAAATGTGCTTGAAAATATCAGTGAGGGTGACAAAACATGAGAGACATCTAACTCTGGGAAACGAACAAGGGGTAGTGGAAAGGGAGGTGGACGGGGAGTTGGGGTGACTAGGTGATGGGCACTGAGGGGGGCACTTGGCGGGATGAGCACTGGGTGTTATGCTATAAGTTGGCAAATTGAACTCCAATAAAAAAAAGAAAAAGAAATGTGCCTGAAGTGCTCAGAGGCAGGACTAAGTGTAAGCGCCTCTGGTCTCCACTAGGCGGTGCTGTTTTGCTTCCCGAAGACTTTATGCACAGATAGGATGAATACGGGGGCAAGGGGTTCTCTGGCCCTGGAGCTGAACATCCCGCGCCCCCAGACTGCAGTGAGTCTTGCAGAAGAGCCATCAAGGACCCTTGTCTCTGCAGTTTGTCAGAACCCTGCGTTCACCCTGCTTGTGTGTGAGCTTTCTAATCTCAGACAAGTGACTGAGTTTCAAAACTCCAAATTTTAGAGACTCCCCTGGCAGAGACCTGTGCTCTTCTTGCTGGGGAGGGTCTCCTCCCACTTCTGCCCTTTGCTGCCCAGTCCCAGGAAAGCGGTCTCATGACTGGGAAAAGGTTTGCAGTTTATGGCAGCACAGAGCAGAAAGCTGGCCTTTAGATCCGGTGCTCTCAGCCAGTTTCCTGGCTCCTGTGCCTGGAACAGTTGGCACCACCGTCCTTGTGACCCTGGGGGTCCTGAGCCCACACTGTCATTTCTGGCCCCTCTCCACCCCGGCCACTTCACACCGTCAAGCACCTGAGCACTGTCAAGCCCTGTATGTCCCCCACTCTAGCGGACTTCTAAAAGTTTCGATTTTATGCTCTGCTGCTTATAATACTGTGCAGTGGACCTGTAAGCTGGCTCCCTGTCCCTGCGGGATCCAGGGTTATATCTCCCTCAAATAACTGACTGACTGATTTTTTATAAAGACTGTTTTGGGGCACCTGGGTGGCTCAGTGGTTTAGCACCTGCCTTTGGCCCAGGGCGTGATCCTGGAATCCTGGGATCGAGTCCCACATTGGGCTCCCTGCAGGGAGCCTGCTTCTCCCTCTGCCTGCGTCTCTGCCCCTCTCTCTGTGTCTCTCATGAATAAATAAATCTTCAAAAAAATACCTTATTTTTCTGCAATCTCTACATCTAACATGGGGCTTGAACTCACTACCCCAAGATCAAGAGTCACATGCTCTTACCAATCACACTGAGTCAGCCAGGCTCCCTATGAGATAGATAGATAGATAGATAGACAGATAGATAGATAGATAGATTTTTTTTTTAATTGAGCCAGACATGCAGCATGTGTTCAGGGTAGAAATTGAGTCCATACTTTGAGGTTTTGTGGAGTCATTTGGACGTTGATAAATGTTAAAGAAAACATAGCTCCCTGGGAGCCCAGGAAGCAGGGTTAAAAGTTGACAGTTTTGGGGCACCTGGGTGGCTCAGTGGTTGAGCATCTGCCTTCAGCTCAGGTTGTGATCCCAGTGTCCTGGGAGGGAGTCCCACATCAAGCTCCCCACAGGGACCCTGCTTCTCCCTATGCCTATGTCTCTGCCTCTCTCTGTGTCTCTCGTGAATAAATAAATAATATCTCTTTTTAAGTTGATAATTTCCTTTACCAATATTCATTTAACTGATAATTTATTTAAAGTGCTGTTCAATGGCAAACATCATTCTATGATTGGGATATAGCAAGAACGTTCTATGATTCAGAGATAATTAAGCTCCCCGCTCATGGACTTAATGTTCCAATTGGATACAGAGATTGGGAAGCAAGCAAAGAGATATAAAATAGGGCCTTGTGGCGCCTGGCTGGCCCAGTTGGTGGAGCGTGCAATTCTTGATCCTAGGGTCATGAGTTTGAGCCCCAAGTTGGGTATAGAGATTACATAAAAATAAAATATTTTAAAATAATAAGTGGATAAACAAATTAAACAGCATCAAAGGTAAGTGCTTACTTCAGAAAAAAAAAAGTCAAACCAGAATATGTTTAACCTGCAGTCGATTCTTTTTTTTTTTTTTTTAAAGATTTTATTTATTTATTCATGAGAGACACAGAGAGAGGTGGAGACACAAGCAGAGGGAGAAGCAGTCTTCCTGCAGGGAGCCCGATGCAGGACTTGATCCTGGAAGTCTGGGATCATGCCCTGAGCCGGAGGCAGATGCTCAACCACTGAGCCACCTAGGGTGTCCCTGCAATCTATTCTTTATCGCCCCTGCTTTTACTACTTTGCCCAGATGATGTTTTCCACAAGTGACAGTCCCACCCAAGTGGGAGTGGGCTTCTTTCACTATAAGACCCATGTTCCTCCTCATTCTGCAAGGAGAGAAGAGCTGTGAAGGCCAGAGTTAGGTAGATCAGCATAAATATAGGCAATAATCATTCCTGAAACCAAGAGCCAAAGTTCTGCCTTCTTTTAGGACCCAATGTCTTAAAAAAAAAAAAAGCCTGTTTGGTCATTGGCTTGGATGAAGGGAAGAGGCGGAAATAGAATTATGAAGAACAAAGTAGGGGGAAAAAACAGAAGTTGAAAGAGAGAACGACAGATTTCGCCATCTGTAGCTTTCAAAATGATCTGGTATCCTTTTCTGAGAGAGAGCCCAACCTCTCTTCACTAATTGTCAGAACCCAGCAAGCACCTTCCATACCTCTAAAACCTCTCTGCAATTGTAATTTGTAGTATCTTCAATCTATCCTACTGTGTGACTAAAGCATCATGTATTTAACTATTCCACTGCCATTTAACAACATTCGGGGGGATTCCAACTTCTGTTTTGGGGGGTGGGTGTGTATCTATTGCTGTGCAGCTATCTGATCTGCAGGATGTCTCATCCTAACACTGAAATGGCTTGAAACGACATTCCTTTATAATTTCTAGTGCTGGCATTGGGTGGCTAGTTGGGTTCTGCTGGTCGACTCTGGGATCACTCAAACAGTGGCTTTCCACTGGAGGGTCAGCTGAGTTTGAAGGTCCAGCTTGGCCACCTTCATGCGTCTGGCAGTTGGTCCCAGCTGAGCACTGGCGACTTCTCTTCTCCTTGATGCCTCTCAAGCTGGGAGCCAACCTTGGGGCTGCCCTGTGTAGGTAGCTCCTGAGGAGCAAGCTGCCCAATGGGGGTAGCCCTGAGGTGGGGAGGAGGTGGGGAAGGGTCCAGGGTCTCTTGGTCTCCTCCACTGCCAAGCCCCCAGGCCGAGTCCCAGTCTCACCTAGCCCCTTCTACCTAGGGCGTGGAAGATGCCTTCCACACACTGGTGCGAGAAATCCAGCAGCACAAGGTTGGAAAGCCAAGCCCGCCCAACGAAGGTGGCCCAGGCTTCATGAGCCAATGCCTGCTGTCCTGATGTCTCCTCTGGGGCTACTCTGACAGCCCTGCTGGTTGTCTGTACCCCAAGAGCACAGGCACAGGGCAAGGAAGGAAGTGCCACCTGAGCCTGGCCAGCCCAGGCTCCCTGGACAGAGTGACCACAGACCTCCCAGGATGCTTTGCACAGACTATCATGACCTGATCCCACTGGTCCCCTGGCTGTTGCTTTCCTCCCAGCCCTGTCCTGGCCCATGAGTCACAGGCAGAGTCGCAGTAAATTCTTTGATGGTCCTGACCCTGGCGTCTGGCTGACATTGGAAGGCACATGAGAATCTCAGCTTTGTCTGTCTGGTGGCCTTCTGCAGGGGCTGGCCAGGGGGCCTGGGCTGTGCCACCTTTTCCTTTCTCAGGGGTCTGTCCAGCGCTGCTTGCACAGAGCACTGGGAGATGCAGAAACAGGCTGGCTTTGCATTTTAACATACTTTATTGAACTTTCAACAGCAAACAGGAGCCAAGGGTGTGTGCCTTCCCCTGGGAAGGGAGACCTTATTGTCCTTTAGAGGAAATCCAAAAACACGCGGGGGTGCGGGTGCTAGAGTCCTGTACCTTGGAGCCTTTGCTGACTCTGGGTGGGGGCACATTTCCTGAGGTTGGGGCCCTGAAAGGCAGTTCTGAGGACAGCAGACCTGACCTAGACCTGCAGCTTTGGGTTTCCCAAGCAGGGTCCCATCATGTCTGCTGGGCCCCAGCCTCTGGCCCATTGGTGCCAGGTGACTGACTGCTCGAGACCCAGCATGTGGAGGAACCTGCCTCCTAGTGTGGGTGAGGGTGGGGCCCACCCCTGCTACCCCTTGGCTGGGTGCCCTGTTATTCCCAGCGCTGCCCTAGGTCAACAACCTGGATCTGTGAGGCATGCTCAGGCCCCAGGAGGCCACATACTGCCCTGAGAGGGCTCGCCCAGCCTTGGGACAGAATCCAGGACTGTTCCGGGCGATGGGGGGCTCAGTCCTGTCAGTCTTCATTCTGGTTGTGGCCAGGTTCAAGTCAACTCTGTACCCCTAGAGCCCAGGCCAGGCCAGCCCAGGCCCTTCTGGGTCAGGGACTTGTGTCCTGGCCGGGGGATGGGGGGGTGCTGCTTTCCAGGAAGGACAGTGAGATGAGGCAGGGCGTGGTACCGGCTGGCCAGAGCCTCAGGGCCTCCACACTCACCATCATGCTCTGTTCCAGAGACTCATGAGCATCTAGCTTCCCTGTGGACATGGAGGTCAGAGAGTCCTAGGCATGTGCAGGGCCTTGGGGCAGCTGGCTCAGCACTGCCTTGGCTCTGTCCTAGCTGTCACTGCCCAACGAGGGGCATGGGCTGCAGTGGCCACAAGGCAGGAAGGTATCCTGATCCCTACTGCATCATCTTTAATGGGCTGAGTGGACCCCGTGACAGGAGTCCAGGGGGTTCCATGGCCTGATCTGTCGTGTGGCCTCTGGAGTGGCCCTAAAGGGAAAGGGACCCAATGTTCTGGCTTCAAGCCCATGTCTGGGGGCCCCCTGCATATACCCTCCTGGTTCACCAGGAGGATGGGGAGGGAATTCCATGCTGTGGGGGCAGTCGGGCCAGCGACAGGTCCTGGGCTGGGGCAGACAGGCCAGAACCAGAGCCCCTGGAGTTCCTGGACACGGGTGTGCAGCTGTGCGCTCTGGGAGCTTCCCTCCTGCAGTGGCTCCTCAGCCTTGAGGATGGCCTGGCTGGAGAAGGTCCAGGCTGCTCAGGTTGGGTGTCCGGGCCTGAGGAGGCCGGCCCATCCGCTTCCTGCAGTAGGAGAAGAGAGGAGAGGCCTGGGCACTGGGGACACTTGCTCCAGGCCTGGGGCATTGTGGGGAACTCCTCAGGTCCCGCTGAAAAGAGTCAGACTGGGTTAGCATGTCCAGTAGGCTGTGTGGCCCCAATTGGTAGGGCCCCAGGGGTCCTCATGGCTCTCTGAGTGCCCCCCCGACCTGACCCTGATCACAGCCCTCCATGCTGCTGATGCCCAAGCCCCTGCAGTGAGTGCCCACACACCCAGCTCTGGCCTGGTTTCCCTGAGGTTGGAGAAGAAGAGGAGAGGCACAGAGACAAGAAGGAAGGCCCCAGGGACTCTGTCCACTGCGGGCTGCCCCAGGAGGGTGAATTGAGAGGGGACTGGGCCCTGAGCCCACCTGAAGGGGACAGGTCACACTTCATCCTTCAGAGCTGGGCCATGGAGGCCTGAAGGTATCTGAGCACCCCCTCATCCTCCAGGGCCCAGGGCTGGGCCAGCGAGTCCTGCAGAAACTCCCAAAGACTTTCCAGGGGCTTCAGGAGGCGTTCTGGGCAATGGGTATAAGTCAGACCCAAAGGGGGCCACCCCGTTGCCCCACGATACCTCCCAAGGGCATCGGCTGGAGGCCCAGCTGTGCCCAGGAGTGCTGTGGGCAGTGCCATGGCTGGGGGAGGCCCCATGCCTGCTGCCTCTCTCAGGGGGCCCCACTCAGCCCACCTACCCAGCCATCCCCCCTCTTCCCAGGCCTGGGTGCTGCTCAGAGCAGTGGGCCAACACCCCTGCCCCCCCCCAACTCGGGCACACCTGGGCTCCCACGGGCTCATTCACTGCTGTGCACCTTGAGGATCCTGTGTAAGCCATTTCTGTGAGCACACGCTCCCCATCCAGAATGTAGGCATCCTAGAGCTTCAGGGTGAGCGAGAAGGGGGTCTGCGAGGACAGCGGGGGTGGAAGGAGCAGCCCGAGCAGGGCCCATGGGGGTCTCAGCATGGGCTAGAGACTCCTATCTGCCCACAGCCCCTGCCAACCCTTGGCTGCATCAGATGAGGCCCCACAGCCCCTCCTGTGCGTGTACTCTTCCCAGTGAAATCAGGGCTCCAGGCTACCCTGGCCAGCACCATCTACAAATCTGGGAGGCAACAGACTCTGCCCTCACTTGGTGGCAACACACCTCTAGAGGAACCCAGTCTGGCTGCAGAATGGGCCAAGGGTTTATCCACACCCCAGACTGATCTGCACTTCCCTCAGGGAGCTAAGGCAGAGACAGCCGTCCCCCAGAACCTTCTCAAGGAACCCTCTGGACTTCTCCAGAGTGTGTCTGGGCTGCGAGTCACAACCTTAAGGCCCTGAGGTTGGGCCTGACTTGTCTGGAGGGTGGGGCTGAGTTCGGCCCTCCCTAGGGTCAGGGAGCAGGTGTCCTGGGTGGCCTTACCTGGTCAATGAAACACTGAAGGAACCACTTGGGGGTGTAAATGCCAGTGCACATTTGTTCCTCATCTTGGCAAAAGGTGCTCAGGACCTACCCAGTGGCCCCATGGGGCCGGGTAGACACACTCTCCACAGCCCTGCCCAGCCCTGAGGCCACCCCTGGTCCCTCCAGGAGGAGGAACATGACACCAAACTCTGGCCAGCTCAGAAGGGCTCTGCTGGCTCCCACCCCTGCCCTGGGCCATGGGAACAGTGCCTTTGGGGAACTTCTACTTGCCATGTGCTTCTTCAGCTTTGGGAGAGCTTTATCTAGAATGTGCTCATGATGAGCCTGAAATCTCAGCTGTTTGGGGAACCCTGGAATGAAGAAGCCTGAGAAGGCCCCAGGACCCCAACAATCAGGGCCTCCTCCCCCACGCCCTGACCCCAATATGTGCCCACAGCCCTCCTAAGTCCTGACAGGACTCACTTTTCCCAGAGACCAGGACTGCCTTCCAGGCCTGGGGTGGCAGGGCCAGAGGATCCTCGTCCTCACAGAGACCCTACTTGGTGGGTGCCCTGGGCTGAGGACCAGGCCCATCTGACCCAGAACCTTCTTTCCTGCAGTGGCTGCAGCAGGGGCAGGTGGGTCCCCAGCAAGGAGGGGCAGGGAGTGCAGCCCACAGGGAGGGTAATGGGTGTGCATGGCCATCTCTGGGGCTTGGGAGTCAGGCTGGGGGCACACAGGAGTGGGAGACGCTACCAGCTGTATCTGGCTGTGGGCTAGCAGGGTGGCCTGGGGGGGCAAGCAGGCAGCCAGACAGGAGGCTGCAGGAGCAGCAGGAGTGCAAGACTGGTCTGCAAATGGTACAGCCCATGGCCATGGCTCCAGGACCCCGAAGGTCACCTGGGGAGGTGGTGCCCTTGTCAGTAGGGAGGCTAGGTGGGAGTCCCTGCCCGTTCCACTGCTGGAGGAGCCCTGCAGGGAGGCTCTCCTGAGCCCCAAGTCCCGTCTAGTGGCCAGTCCAGCACCTACCATGCATGGCATGCTTCTCATTGGTCATCAGCTGGACCAGTGCCCAGAAGGCATCCTCCTCAGTCAGGAACATCAGCAGGATGGCCACGATCTGGCTCATGCCCTGGCAGTAGCCCATCTCCTGCAAGAGCCAGACCCCTGTGGAGGGTGTTCACCCCTGAGGCCACCTCTGAGCCCTCCCCAGCTCAGGCATCAGGTTCCCACAGCTTCCTCACAGCCCAGGCTCCCAGAGGGTGCTCCCAGAAGGCGAGGAGGGCTAGGTGCAGGGCCACGTGGCTCCACTACCGAGCCCTGTAGGTACCATGTCAGGGCCTCCTTTCTCAGACGAGGAGAAGGTGCCTCTGTGAAATGTGCCAGGATGAAGGGGACCAGCCAGGTCTGGAGACCCCACCACGAGTGCAGGTCGGGGGCCTGTGGCACCTGGGAGGTCCCATAAGGATAGCGGGCCAAGACATTGCCATGGAGCCCTGGAGTGTCTGAGCTGTGTTCCTCAGGGGAACCTTCTGGAATGTTCAACCAGAGGAGCAGCCTCCTGATCTGCCACGGCCTTATGCAGTTTAGAGGAATGGGAGCCTTCTTCCCGCCCAGTTTCTGATTAGTAGTCCAGTCTCTTTAGGATCCAGACCCAAGTTTTAGGATACCAGCGGTGCATGTTTGTGCTGGCAGACCAAGCACTCAGGCACTCAGGTGCCCTCCCTCTGAGCAGTGAGGTCAGCACCCCAGCCCCTGCCTGGGTCCTAGAAGAGAGAGCCCCTCCCTTATGTCTTGGGATAGTGGGAGCTGGGGTCTAACTATGTGTCCTGTTGGGTCACCAATACTCAGACAAGGACACCCATGAGGCAGCAGGCCTGGGGGCAGGGACACTCATGGTGTTGTACACAGAATGGGCCGACAGCATGTGGAACGGGGCTTGCTGCCTAGGAAAGGGAACAGCAGGGTGATTTGCTCAGTCTGGCCACCCACCCAGCGAGGCCAGCGAGGCATGGACACCAGCTACACAAGCCCTGTGGTCTTCACTACCACAGTACCGAAGTGCGGTACGTTTCTCTGGGGTCAGGTCTGCACACAGTGACATGCAGCAATCTCAGACATACAATGTGCTGGGAGTTTACTTGCATTCTGGGGGTTTTCCGTTTGCCTCCATGAAAGCTCCTGCTGTGGATGTGCAGCTCCTGGGCTCTCACAGAGCTACCAGCTCCCCCTCCAGCTCTGGAGCAGCCCCCAACCCTGAAGGCCCCTCTGGGAGCCAGGCGCTCCCCCCTGTACCCACAGCCCCTGATTCCTCCCCTTCCCCTGCTCTGGGTTGTTCCTGATGTCCTGTGAACACCGGCCACCATCTAGCCGCCTGCCCTGAGCAAAACACAACCTAGATGCATCCACAGCACATTCCTTCATGTCCCTGAACTAGATTCTGTTTTATGGATTCCCATGCCTGTTCATCCAAGAGCATCTTGGGTGCTTCCAGGTTTGAGCCATCGTGAAGAAAGCAGAGAACATTCATGCAGGTTTGACATGGGTGAAAGGTTTTGAACCAGTTGGGTCACTATCTATGAGCACTTTGGGGTGTACAGTGGTGAGGCCCCACTGAGCTTTGCCAGAAACCACCCGCCTATCTTCCAGCATGGCTGCATGAGTCCATACCCCCAGCTCCTGCTGCCTCACATTCCAGGTCACAGGTCAGCCGTGACCCAGCCACACCCTGAGGGCCAAGGGTGACATGGGGGTCACCAGGTTCCTTGCATGGAGGAGCATCTCATGGTGAGACAGTCTGAGCAGCCCCCTGGGAAGCTCTAGTGCACCCCTGCCTGGCATCTCCTCAGCCCTGTCCCTGGTGGGCCTCCAGGCCAGTCTCTGTGGGCTCCTGGGCTCTGATACCACCAGCCAGCACACACTGCATGCAGACACCCCCATCCTCTGCCTCCATCCACCTGTACCCCACCCTGTCTGGGCGCACACTGCCTTCCCCTCCCTCCCACTTGGACCCTGGGGACTCAACAGGACACCCTGGCTTCTGATGGGAACCATCAGAAGAACCCTAAGGTGGCTGGGGAAGTGCGAACATTCCCCCACACTAAGCAGCTGCACCACATCCATGAAGGGGGTGCTGGTGTGGGGGGCACACAGACACAGGGCATCCTCGTTTTCTAAGTGCATACGGAGACATCTACAGATAAAGTCAACCCCAGGTCTGGGGTTTGCTGTGACACACTTGCTGCTGGGGACACATGTGGTCAGCACAGGATCCTGACTAGACCAGGGACAGCATCTGGCATTGGGGGGGGGGGGGTGGTCATCATACTATGTATGTTTACAAACAGTGCAAATTGTACTGCAAACCAAACACATCCGAATATGACACTGCATGAAAACCTCTAGAGAACATATGCATCTGTTTGCTTCTGGTTGGCAGATCCCCATCTGTCTGACCAGAACATGGAGACAACCCTATAGTTCTGAGGGAACATGCTGGGTTGCCGGATCACATGCAGGCACTCATTCTCTGTAGCTCGCCCACCTACAGTCCATCTTCCCAGCCACTGTCCCAGGACACGCCATCATGCTAGGATGATAGAGCTCTCCCACCCCGTTATTAAGAGAACACGGGGTGCCCAGGAGGCTCCAGGGAGCTGCTGACCTGATGCTTGGGGTGACGTCTCCTAGCCTGGGGCCAGCGAGTGTTCCTGCGGGCTTGGGGGGATCAAAGGTTTCTCTTAGATTCCACAAGCCCAATGACCAAAGGGAAAAAGCAATGACTGGACTTCATCAAAATTTAAAACTTATGCCAGCAAGAGTGTGGAAAAACTACCCACCCTGAATGCAATGATTTGTGAGTGGCCTGAGGAGGGTCTAGTGGGGAGCAGGAGCAGTTTCATGTTCCCTATTCATGACGAGCAGGCCTGCTCATAGGCCAGGAGGCCCAGAGACCCCTGACTGTCCACCCCACCCCAGGCCACAGGATAGGGGGTCATTACCTGTCAGGGTCCATGGGTCTAGGATGGGCTAGAAAGGTCATGGTTTGGGTCTCCTCTGCACAGCACAGGGCTTACAGAAGAGTGGGGGTCCCAGGCAAGCTGCCCAAGCTCCAACCTCAGCCTCCTTCCCTGGATTGGGGCAGCAGGGTGTCAGCCTTCACTCCACAGAGCTGTGAAAGGGGTGCAGGAGCTGCCTCACGGTCATTGCATGGGGTTCAGGTGTTCTCAACCTCAGCTTCAACCCCCACCCAGAGCCCACAGGCCCCATAGGGGCCTGGGGGAAGCTGGGAGCAACTCCTGCTCACCTATGACCTGTTGCTGTGTGAGCTGCACTAGGGTCTACACTGGGGTATTGGGGAGAATAGGACAGTGTGAATATGGCAGAGCCAGGTGTGGAGCATGAGTGCCTCCAACTGCCTGCAACACAGAGTGGGTGCCAGGCAGCAGTGGAACCATGGGGTGCCACAGTTCCACCCTTAATGGGGTCCCACATCATCAGTGTAGGTTGCTGGGCTCCAATCAGCACTTAGCCCTTCACCCAGAAGGCCAAGCGTCCCGGGGAAATGTTCTGTCACCACGCAGGTTGGGAAGAAGGATGCTGGCACCCTCCCACATCCTTAGCTCCTATCCTCAGGCCCTCCAGGCCTCCCTGCCCTTCTAGGTATACTGGGTGTCATAAATGTCCTCCCATCCCCAAGGGTTCACAGCACGTGTTTTGCACCTAAGAACGTTTGAGGGTTTCCTGGGTGGTTCAGTTGGTTGAACATCCGATTCTTGATTTTGGCTCAGGTCATCATCTTGAGGTCGTGGTATTGAGCTTCATATGGAGCTTGGGCTCTGGCTGGGTGAGGAGTCTGCTTCAGATTCTCCCTCTCCCTCTGCCCTCCTACCTGCACACTCTCAAATAAATCTTTAAAAAATTAACATTTAAAAACATTTGAGAAATCTTTATCATCTCAGCAGAAATGCCTTCATATTTCCAATGGCAAATATGAAACCCCTATCGTTTAATATTCATTGAAGTATAGTTGACACACAATGTTACACTAGTTTCAGGACTACAACTTAGTGATTCAACAATTCTGAAAAATTACTCAGCTCTCCCCATAAGAAGTATAGTCACTATCTGTCTCCATACAAAGTTACTGCAGTAGTACTGACTCTATTCCCTAAGCTGTACTTTTAAAATTTCTGTTACTTGTTTATTTTATAACTAGATGCTTATAGCTCTTAATAGTCTTCATCTATTTCGCCCATCTCCCACCCACTTCTCCTCTGGCAATCAATCAACGTGATCCATCACATTAACAAGAGAAAGGACAAAAACCATATGATCATCTCAATAGTTGCAGAAAAAGCATTTGACAAAATACAGCATAAAAAGCATAGTGGGTTTTGAGGAAATGTACATGAACAGAATAAAAGCCTTGCATGAAAGCCCATAGCTGACATCATACTCAATGGTGAAAACCTGAAATTGTCTCTGCTAAGAGCAGGAACAAGAAAAGTAAGTCCCCTCTTAGCACTGGAAGTCCTAGCCACTGCAGTCAGCCAACAACAACAAAAAGGCATCCACCTCCGTAAGGCGGAAGTCAAACTGTCCCTATTTGCTAATTTATGTATTATAAATAGGAAATCTTAGAGACTCCATCAAAAACTGTTAGAACTGGGGATCCCTGGGTGTCTCAGCGGTTTAGCGTCTGCCTTTGTCCATGGCGTGATCCTGAGTCCCACATCAGGCTCCCTGCATGGAGCCTGCTTCTCCCTCTGCCTGTGTGTCTCTGCCTCTCTCTCTCTGTGTCTCTCACGAATAAATAAATAAAATCTTTAAAAAATAAACTGTTAGAACTAATGAGTGAATTCAGTAAAGTTGCGGGGCACAAAATCAACATACAAAGATCAGTAGCCTTTCTGTGTACCAACAATGAACTATCCAGAAAGAAAATTAAGAAAATGACTCCATTCTCAGTAGCATCAAAAAGAACAAAATACTTAGACTGAACCAAGGAAGTGAAAGATACTTGTACGCTGAAAACTACAAGACATTGGGAAAACATCCTGGGCTTATGGGGTGGGAGCCTTCATCTTGTTAAAATGTCCATAGTACCCCCAAGGTGCCCTCAGTTTCAATGTAATTCTTATCAAAATCATGATGGTAGTTTTTAGAAATAAAAAAAAAAACCTAACATTCATATGCCCCCACAAATGACCGTGGACAGCACAAATAGTATTAAAGAAGAAGAACAGAGCTTGACACAGCACTTTCCCATTTCAAACTATGTTACAAAGCTATAGAATTAAAATAGTGCAGTTCTAGGGCACCTGGGTGGCTCAGTTATTTAGGCATCCCACTCTTGATCTCAGCTCAGGTCTTGATCTGAGGGTCATGAGTTCAAGCCTGCATTGGGCTACAGATGGAACATGGAGCCTACTTTAAAAAAACCAAACCCACAGTGTGATTCTGGCATTCTCTCTATTCTGATTCTGCCGATGCAGCAGAATAGAGAGCCCAGAAGGAAATGCAATCTGATATGGCCAACTGATCTTTTTTTAAAATTAAATTAAAGTCCAATCAATTAACATATAGTGTATTATTAGTTTCAGAGGTAGAATTCAGTGATTCATCATTTGTATAAAACACCCAGTGCTCAGTAAATCATGTGACTTCCTTCATCCCACCACCCAGTAACCCCATCCCCCAATACCTCCCTTCTAGCACCCTTCAGTTTGTTTCCTAGATTAAGAGTCTCTTATGGTTTGCCTCCCTCTCTGTTTTCATCTCATTTTATTATTCCTTCCCTTCCCTGATGTTTACGTTTTGTTTCTTTATTCCACATATGAGTGAAACCATATGGTATTTGTCTTTCTGTGACTGACTTATTTCACTTAGCATAATACCCTCTAGTTCTATCTGTGTCATTACAAATGGCAAGACTTTGTTCTTTTTATGGCTGAGTAATATTTCATTGTATATATATAACATATCTTCTTTATCCATCTGTTGATGGACATCTGGGCTCTCTCTATAGATGGGCTATTGTGGACATTGTTGCTATGAACATTGGGTTGCAGGTATCCCAGTGTTTCACTGCATCTGAATCTTTGGAGTAAATACCTAGTAGTGCAACTGCTGGGACATAGAGTAGCTTTATTTTTGAGGAACCTCCATACTGTTTTCCAGAGTGGCTGCCCCAGCTTGCATTCCTACCAACAGTGTAAGACGGTTCCCCTTTCTCCACATCCTCATGAAAATCTGCTATTTCTTGAACTGTTCATTTTAGCCATGCTCAACACCCAAAAAACAAAAAAAAATTTGGTCAAGAAATGGGCTGAGGAAATGGCATGGATGCTAATGAAGAATTTTAAAATGATCTAGCCCAGTTAAGTCCTCAGTTCTTTTTCTCATTTCATAGATGACTGATGTGTCCCTAAAAGGATACAACTCAAGAAACCCCATATGGAACAGAGGCAAAGGGAAGGGGGCACAGCTTCTGTGATCTGGGCCTATCTCCAGGCAAGTCACTGTCCCCACCATTCCACATGTTCAACCAATCTGGAAGCTCCTGAATTAGGTTAGTTCTTCTTTGAACATGGAGAGGGATGTTGGAGAGTTATGACATTTGTAAATATTTACAAGGCATCCATGGTTGTTGCCAAATATTGAGTCAGTGCCTGGATACGAAGGTGGGGGTGGGGGGTGTGTATATGGGGAGAGCTGTTTCGATGTGTGCACATCTGCATTCATCAAGTGTAGAGGAGGTAAAATGTCCCTTCCACTCCCCTTCTGAATTATTGGCTGAGACCTCTGTCACAAAGAGATAGGATCAGGGAGAGAGGAACTGCCAATTGACATGTGCAGCACTCATCAGCAGGGAGAAACCCAAACCAATAGTTAGTGACAATGGCGGCTTGGAATTTGGATTTCTATAGCGCATCTTCCACAAAGAAAGAGCACGTGATGGAGAAATTACTGGAGAGAGCAGAGCAGTTTTAGGCTTCTGAGCTCAGCCCACTGTGAAAAGGTCAGTTGATGGAAGGAAACCAACTGGAAGGTTTTCCTTTCAGCTTCCTTGGTACCATCTCTGTGCTGATAAGAATGCTATCTTTTCCTCCTGCTCCGGGGAGGGAGGGTACCTTCCTAGGTGTGTTTTATCTCCTCCTTTCAGGTCAGAAAGAAAAGGGAGAGCTAGACACTTTTTTTTTTTTACATTTTTTAAAATTTAAATACAATTTGCCAACATACAGTATAACACCCAGTGCTCATCCCATCAAGTGCCCTCCTCAGTGCCTGTCATCCAGTTACCCCAACCCCCCACCCACCTCCCCTTCCGCAATCCTTTGTTTCCAAGAGTTAGGAGTCTCTCATGGTTTGTCTCCCTCTCTAATTTTTCCCTCAGTTTCCCTCCTTTCCCTTATAGTCCCTTTCAGTTTCTTATATTCCGTGTATGAGTGAAACCATAAAATGGTTGTCCTCTGATTGACTTATTTCACTCAGCATAATACCCTCCGTCCCATGACTCTTGAAAGGAAAATACAGTAGATGTAGGTAGGTAGGTAGGTAGGCCCATAAGGAGAGGGTTGACCTATCTACATTCCTTCCATCCATCCATCCATTCATCTATCCAGCCATCCATCTATCCATCTGTCCCAGGCATTGAAGGAGGGGTGAGGGAGAGAGAGTTCATGACAATGGGTATGGGTATTATGCTGAGTGCTTTTATTTGTTCCCCAAACTAATGACCTCTGTGGAGGCAATGATCACCCACATGACAGCAAGAATTACTAATATTGACAGCAAAACAGTCCATGGGCAACCACCACCTGCATCTGTCAGAGACTCCTGTCTAAGGCAGGCAGAGGATGGGAAAGCTTTCTGGAGGCAAAAGGGGAAGGTCCGAAGAGAGGTTGTTGGGGTGGGTAGTGGGATGGGAGCTGACTAGAGGAGTGGTATCCTATGTAATCCTTGGTCCCAGGTTGGGGGCAAAGAATCTAGGAAGCTGTCATTCCAGTCCTGACCCAGTCTATCTGGCCATTGGCTGCAGAGGTTGTGTTTTTGAGTTTTCCCTTTCTTGTCATCTTTTCACCAAACACCTTTCAGAGAGAAAGAGAAACTAGATTTCTATCTGTGGGACCATCGATCTCGTTCTCTGGATCTGAACAACAGCTGGCACTTAATACCAGAAGCAAGAGCCCCTGGGGGCTCACTCGTTGAGGCCACTGCCTCATAGTGTTTCACCTGCGACCCTCAAGGCTGGTGACCCCGCCGCACCCCTTCTATGGACCACAGGGTTGGGGGAACCCTGGGGGCCTCCCACTTATTCTGTCCCTCCCGTCTCTTCACTGTGCCAGAATAAAGTCCAGCTCAACACGGTCTCCTTTCCTGGTGGCTTCTGCCAAGCCTTGTCCCTTGCCTGTGGTTTTGCTGGGCAGTAGGAGGGACAGTGGGAATCACATTCATCCATTCATGCCCATCACTGATTAGACCACGAGGCATTTGTCTACCTTAAGAGAGACCCAGTTACTCCTGTCTTTGACTCATGCTTCATTGAGTTTCTTCACTTTGACATTCAGAACACTGGGCAGAAATCATGTCAGCACCTGTTGTGGGCCTTCCCCATGCTTTGTTTTAATTAAAGGGTTGGATTCTCCTGGTCCACATCAGTTCTAAATAGGCTGCTAGGTACCATGGGGAGGAGGGAGGGCTGCACTGACTGCCTCAGCAATGAGGGGTGCAAGAGCAGGGGCAGAGGGGGTTGAGAACCCTGGGAAGGGCTAGGCTCACATCCAGAGTCAGTAGTGCTGCTGTTGACCTAGCCCTACGGTCCCCCCAGTGCACTCACCTGCCTCCCAGCCCCCCATCTGGGAGGGAGAGGGAGAGGAGAGAGAGAGGAGAGAGGGGGTGGGGACCCCTGCAGGGTGGTGTAGAGGAGACCAGCCTAGAGGCATGAGGGTGGGGGAGTGGGGGGCTCTCACGCCTCCTGTGCCTCCTTCCATCCCTGGGGGGTACCCACCCCACTTCCCCCCTCAGCCAGAACCACCCAGGGCTTAGACCCAATCCTAATCCTTACCGCCTTCCTTACCTACACTATTCCTATGTGGTAGAGGCTGTTCACCTTGGCGACCTGCTGCGGGTATGGGTATGGCCCAGTGCGAGATTTACATCCTCACCCCTAGATTTTCAAGCGCCAGTGAGAGCTCCCTGGATACCATAGGAACTGGCAAGGTCTCCAAGGCAGGAGCCCCTAATTCCAGGTGAACCCATTCCAGGGTACCCTGCCCTTCTCAAACAAAAGAGAACTCTCCCCAAGGCTCCCACTGGCTTCTCCCAGATCATTGTATTACTGCACTAGACACCTCAAGGAGACCATCTCCAACACCCTGGATTCAGGGATCTGAACCCAGCTCCCTTACAATTGGCCCCAAGATCTCTAATCATTCACTTTACCAGATAAAACTGCATGAGTTCTCATGTGAGAGCGCCGGTTCTCCTGAGGGAAACTTGGAAGGGAACCAAGCTATTAGATGGCTCCAGTAGTCTTTCGACCCTGTACCCAGGTTGGACTACTGATTTGCATACTAGGACCTCCAGCAGAGCTTCCTCTGGCTTCACTGTGCCCAGGCATCATTCACCACCTTTCTGGTCCTAACACCTGTGCTCATGCTCCACCTCCTGGCGCAGCAGGCAAGAAGGGCCAGTGATACACCCTTGGGGGACCAGAGAGGTCTCGGGATCCCACCTCTGCAGGTTACCAGGGCCAGCATTCACCTTCATTGCCCCACAGCGGCTTTCCTGAGAGTCCCCAACTGGCCCACGTATTAGACAACTTGGTCCATGTTTCAAGATGTGTGGGATGGGTGGTCAACATTACCCATGACCCCCTGCATTCACTTCCCTGTGCTTTGGTCACAAATAGCGCATGGACCGGCTGGGAGCCCAGTTGCTGGAGGCAGTCCCCCCTCACAGCAGCATGCCCCTCCCTGAGGGCGGGCCCTCAGAGGGGGGAAAGCTGGTCTGCTCCCTTGGCCATGAATTCAGGAGAGCTGCTGTGGAGGTGGGGGTGTAACACTGCTGGGTGAGCCCACCCTCCAGAAAGAGCAGCACCCCACCCTGTAAACATCTTCCCTGCCAGCCTTCCCTCCCGACCCAGAGCCAGTGGAGGTGCACTGCAGCCGTGGAAATGCGCTGAGTCTGGTCACCAGCCCCACCCTGCACCAACAGAGACCCCCTCCTAGGAGGAGGGAGGGCAGATGGAGGGGTCCAGAGGAAGGAGGGATGGGAAAACCCACCAGACTGCTGACAAGGCCACACACGCTGCCCTGTTGGATCCTCCCAGGAGGATTGCCGGACTGCACCTATTTACCTCTTAACGCCCTCTTGAAAGCCCTACAAAGTTCAACTTTCAGGGTGCTCATTCACCCTTACTGAGAGAATCCTGGCTAGGTTCTTTTTGCAGGCTGACTAAAGTATACCTAAATTCAGCAGGTGGCCTGGAGCGCTTGGAGGGGGGAGACTCCCAGTCCCCGCTGGCCTTCCACATGTCCTCCGCTCTCCGCCACCCCACGCCAGCCAGGCGTTCCCCCTACACCCCATCCCCTGACACCGTGGGTTCAGGGCTTGCAGTGAAGGGCGCAGCGTCATCCTTGGGGCAACCCCAGGGTGTAGCCTGCCTGCGCCTTAGCCTTGGTGGAAGCCGCTGGGTCTCTGAGTTGGGCCAAGGAGGGAGGGGCAATTCGGGCTCCCCATTCGCGCCTCGGGGGACTGGAGAGGGTCCAGGCGGGACAACTGCGGTCACCGCAGGGGCAGGCGGCAAGACCTAGGCCCTTCCGGATCAGGGCCTCCCGCCACCGGCCACAACCCGGGCCACGAGCCACGGGACCGCACCCCACACAGCACTGGCTCCCCCAAGACTGCGTGCGGAGCCAGGGACCTCCCCCAAAGGGACCGCGGCACCCACGGCCCTCAGCACCAGCTCTCCAATGACCCCTCGCCTGGCTCCCACGACCCACATGTGTCGCCTGTGGAGCGAACCTGAAAGGGAGAGGGTGCGTGGTGGGCAGTGGGGATGGCATGGGGCAAAGGAGGCCACCGGGTCTGCACTTAGGGGGACCGAAGGCCAGGCAGCAGAGCCAACCCTCCTAGCTGCTGGCGACCCAGGGCCTACCCACCCCCAGACCCCTGGGGCATGATAGTTCAGCACTGCTCAGACTGGCAAGTGGGGGGGGGGGTGCTGGAGCCACAAATGCAGTGGAAATGTTGAGGATCTGTTAGCTAACTGGTTCTTCAAGGATGCAAAAGAAGAGTGATCCACTGCTAAGAACCCAAGGAGTTTCCATGGCTAGAGAGCCAATCCCTGGAGGGGAGCCACTGCTCCTTCTTCCCCACCCTCACCCCCTATCCCCCGCCCCCTCTGTGCAGCGCTTACCCGAGAATGCCTCCAGCCCGCCAGTGAGACACAAGTAGACCAGACTCCAAGAGATCAGAAAGGTTTGACTGGGCATCTGGGCACTGCCCCAAATGCAGAGGAGCTGGGACACCTCATAGGCACCCAGGGGTTCCCAGCTGTCCCTCCCCATCGATGTCGCAGGGCACGTGGTTATCTCCCTCCTGAAGTCCACTAAGACTGTGGCAAGGCGCGGCACCCAGGCCAGGGGGTGGATGGCGAGTCTGGGGGAGAAGGGACAGGCCTTCAGGGTCAGTCCGGAGGCTGACCTGGAACACCCAAAGGGTCTTTAAACATCCTCGCTGGCCTGCACTAGGTACTTGGACATGGGGTGGAGCCGTAGCCACCCTGCAGGTGGCAAGCTTGGATGCTTGGGGCTGGTGATGGAGGCCCCTGGGGGCACCTCCCCACACACCCCGCCTACATCTGACCACATCATCCCCCCTTCGCTTCCCACTAAACCGCTGGGGCAGATGGACCCCCCTTCTTGCTCCAAACCACAACCACCACCCCCCTCCTTATGTTCCTCCAACCACAGGGGACACGGTGCGTGCGTGCGGGCTTCCACTGCGGGAAGTGGCGCCACCGGGCAGGGAGCCTGGAGGGAGAGGAGCCAGCCAAGCAGAGGCCTGGAACGGAGAGGGCAGAGACTAGAGGTGGGAAGGCAGGGTCTGAGCTGACATCCCACCCACCAGAGAACTGTCCAGGGCAGGCGCCCCGCGTGAGCTGAGGCTCAGAAGCCCCCGAGGTGCAAACCCGACCCCAGAAGACGCCGCGGGGCCTCCGGGGCTGCCGACGGTACCGCGCAGTACGAGACCCTAGGGCGCAGTGCAGGCGGCCGGCGGCTGGTAGAGGACCTGCGCGGAAGGCTTAGGGGGGCTTGCCCCGAACCGTGGGCAATGCAGGTGGGGGACCAGGCTCGCCAGGGAAGGTGGGGACGTGGCAACCGGGGTGTGGAAAGACAGGAGAGCCAGAAGGGACACGGGGGAGACCAGCGAAGGGGAGGAGGGCACAGAGCCCTCTTCCCCCACCATTGTGCTGTCCCCTTGCTCCGGGAGACCGGGAGACCGCAGTCTGCTGCCGAGGCCGCGTTGGGGGCTCCCACGGGCTTCTGGGCGCCTCCTTCCCCTTCACAGCCCCCTCTGGGCGCTGTGGCCGGCAAAGCACCTGCCCCCCACCTGCATCCCCTCTGCACATGTGAATATTCGGGACCCTACGGAGCCCACGGGGGCGGGGGCGGGGGCGGGGGGCGGAGGGCACCTCCACGTTCTTGTTGAGGATTCTTCTGCAGGTTCACCTAACAGAAACCTAGTTAGGACTTTTATTTCCCCTAGCCAAGTCCGTCCACCCCCCCCCCACCACCCCCCACCCCCCTCCCCGCTCCCCAGTGATCAGCCAGAGCCCGAGCCAACCTGGGGTTGTTGGGAGGGGCTTACCAAACCATCCAGGGCCTTACTAAACTGTCCAATCCGAAATAGCAACCAGAGGTGAGTGCCAAGGACAGGAACTTAACCTGAGTCTGTAACCCACACTTCCTGGGCCCTTCGTGGGCAGTAACTGCAATCTCTAATCCTCGAAATGAAGGAGCCTCCACATATTACCCAGCCTGCAGAGTAGGGTGGAGCACACGCTGGGCCAGTGTAGCCATGCCGCACTGACATCTAAGGGTATCACACACCTCCTATTGCTCAATCTCCGGGAGCCTGAATGCCACTTGTCCTTCTAAGAAGTTGGGGGACGCTGACATCAGGGGTTACATATAACTAAGCATATCAGAGTCTCATTGGGAATTAACCAGATGAATTGCTCCACCAAGAATGGCCATGCACCCCCCACCCCCACCCCTCCTGCAATCAAGAAAGATCTGTCAATTTGTCAATCCTGTGTCTGTGTGGGAGCCAGGCGAGGTTTCCAGTGTGGAGTCCAATGAAGCTGAGACTCCACTCCTGGTGGTGCTCTCCCACCAATCCCTTTAACTTCCAGCTTTGCAACCATACTCCCCCACACCCACCCCCAACCCAGAGACTGGTTTCCTAGAGGCTGACCTGGCAGTCATGGAATGAGGCTCATTGCCAGTCAGCCTCCTTTATGGCTGGAACTTTAAGGGTATCTGACTGTCTTTGAACCTCCAACTTTCATTCTTGATGAGAAGATATTCTTGGCAAATGCTTTCACTTTGGTTGGTCTTTGGCTGATCCAAGAATTTCCCCTCTAGTGGCCTAATAGGAATGCCCCCAGACATCCCTCTTGATGATGGCCTCAGTTCCCTAAACCAACACGATATGACTGTGGTCCTATTCTATTATTGCAGGCAGCTGTGCCCAGCCTTGAACACTCGAATTGTTTCATAGTACAGGGTTCATCCCCAGGGGACACTGTGCTAGTAGCATCAAGAGGGCGCTTGGAGGCAAGCGGTAAAAGGTAGGGTGACTCTCTTCCTCACCAACACAGGAGCAATCCCACAATGTCCTGGATGCCAGCCGGCCTCAGCACCCTTGGGGAGCCTCACCGTGAACCAGGCCCCACAGTGTTGGGGCCTGGCCCTGGGTGACCCTGACCGAGGAGGCTCATCTGTCCATTTGGTCCATCCTGGAGTCACGCCCTAGGAAAGGCCTCCAGGTGAGGTGGCCAACCAGAGCCTGAATGATGCCATGCCACAGCCACTGGCAGGGACTCTGGGACCAAAGCAGATGGGAGACAGCTGCTCTCGGAACATGGGAGGAGGGGGGGCGGGGGGGGACGCCCGCAGCACAGGCCATGATGGGGAGACCACACCCCGCAGGAGTACCGCCCCCCGACACCTGCACTACGAATGCAGGCCAGCTCCGGGGTGACCTTCCCCCCACTGACTAGGAGGCACAGAGTGGCACTGGCCCCCACCACCTGCCCCAGACCTCTCTCTCAGAGAGGGCACTCTGGGCAGCATGCAGTGGTAGTCACCCCAGGTGGAGGAGAGCCATCAGCTGGGGCTTCCAGTGCCACAAGACACCCTCTGGGACCCCTAGAGAAGGCTTTCTCATGGAGGGTGGTTGCCCCCACCTCTTCCTGCATCTACCAGCTGGCAAATCAGCATAGCAAGTCGGCCAGGGCATGAGGGCAGGGCAGGTCTGCAGCTAAAGGCAAGCATAGGGCAATCCTTAGCTTTCGTAGTCGGTGGGGGTTCCCAACTAGTTGCTTTTGCGTCACTGCACACGCAGTGCTATGTCACCGCCTGGAAGGAGCTTCAAGTCTCCTTCAAGCTAGAACACCAAAAACTGAGGTGTACACAATGTGCTCTGCAAGAGGACAGACCCCCATGGCCTAGTGCATCGGTGTTGGCTGGGCCACCAGGATTGCTGCATGACCAAACATAGTGCTACAGAAGGTCCTACCTGGCATGCACCCTGCCTGTCCACCACTCCACAGGGTGGCAGTTGGGTACCTCCCTTACCAAATCCACTACCGGCTCCTGGGATACTCCAAGCACAGCAGTGGCCCGAGGGCTCACCGGGAAAGGGAAAGGATACCACCTTTGGGCCTCAGGCTCCTGAGATGACCTGAAGGGCTCCAGGGGCACCATGGAGGGCCAGGCACACATGCTCAGCACACCTTGGTGGTGAGCAGCCTGGTGTGGAGCGGCTGGGCCCACCATAGGAAGGGCTTCTCAACACACATACCGCAGGAAGGCAAGCCAGAGTGTCCTCTGCATCAGAGTACCCCGGTTCCAAGGGCACCTTGAGTCAGAGGGCAGGAGTACACACCCACCATGCACTCCACACATGGCCACAGCAGGCAGAACGAGAAGAGCATTCCCATTTGCCATGAACATCCATCCCCTTGTGGGCATCTTTGTCCCAGGCAAGAGTGGCAGGAACCTTCACCACACTCCACACCACCCTCGGGTGCTGGACACCAGGGGTGACACTGTGCTCTGGACCACGTGGATGCACAAGAGCAGGCATACAGGCCCAGGGAGACGGCTCAAGGAAGCAAAAGCAGAGGAACACTTGACGTCGTGGTCAATCTCTGGGCATATCCCACACATGCCCAGAGACCCACTTCTCTAAAGTGACAGGAGCCATAATACAATGTGTCAGCGCCTGTCTATCAGCAAAAGGGCCTGTTTCAGGAGAGAAAATAACTGCATGGGGCTGGTGGGGTCTAGCCACAGGTCACCAGGACCTCTTGGGACCATGGCTGACCTCTGGTCCCAAGCACCGCCTCATCTTCCTAGGTCTCCCCACTCCAGAGCCCCCAGGGTCATCTGGTCAACCCTGGGAGTGTGGTGGCAGCTGTGACCGGTGGGGTAGGTCCTCCCCTGTGTCCCTACCTCCAGTCATCTGGGATTGTAACTTAGAAAAATAATCCAAGTTCAGCAGAGACACCTGCTGAAATAAATAAACCCCTCCTCCCCAAGATCTTGCTGCAGGGCACCACGCAGGTCCCAACACATGACTGGGACTTGGGTGGGAGCACAGTTCTGTGGAGGTGCCCCTGATGATCAGACCTCACTGGGGGGGTCACAGCCAGTCCCCTGTGGCACTCTCTCCATGCCTTCCCCTCTTAGTCCGCCCTGGCCTGCTTCCCACCCCCACACTGGACCTTGGAAAACTTGGTGAAAACCTTGGGTCCGATGACCAGGACTCCACCAATGACCTCAAGTGGGCTCGTCCCACCCTCCACAGGCTTCTCCACTGCCAGAGCTGGACATGGGAGAAAAACAGGTGACATGGAAGGCCTGATGGCATCTGGGTATCGGCCGCAGGAGCTCTGGGGCAGCTGGGCACGACTGGCAGCCCCAAGGAGACTTGAAGGAGAGAGACCCAACTGGCCCCATGACACCCTGCCAGCCATCAGAGACACCTGCTGACTTCAAGAACTCAGCCCTGGGGGGGGACTTGATGGGATTTCGGCAGGCAAGGACTGTAAAACTGAACCATATGACTACTCCTAGAACAACAACTACAGGTGAGCCATTTTTATGCCATTATTTCAGCGGAGGAGTTCTCTCTGAACCATGCAAACACAGCTCAGGAGGACAGAAAGGGTGTGATTGACACACGGCTCCAGAAAAGTGCAAACAAAATCCATCTGTGCACGTCCCATGATGGTGTGGGATAGCAAACAGGTATGGGGAACATCTGTGCAAATGCAGGTGTGGTGATAGGAATATGGATTCTGGCATGGCTAACCAACCTTAATAGATACTGGGGGAAGAAGATTAATAGCCATTCACTAAATAAATCCAGGTCTGGGACAGTCCTGCAGTACAGCACTACGACTGGGGGTGGGGAGTGCTTTAGAAGAGGTAAATATTGATGATAAACTCTTCTATGATAGTAAGGGAAAAAGAAAAACAAGGTTAGAACCTCCTTTGGTGTTGGAAAAAAGTTGTTTTTCAAGTACATGTATTTCAGGTGCCTGGCTGGCTAAGTCAGAGAAGCATGCAACTCTTGATCTCCAGGTCCTGAATTCAAGCTTGATGCTGGGTATAGAGATGACTTAAACAAACTTTATTTTTTTTTAATTTTTATTTTTATTTATGATAGTCACACAGAAAGAGAGAGAGAGGCAGAGACACAGGCAGAGGGAGAAGCAGGCTCCACGCACCGGGAGCCCGACGTGGGATTCGATCCCGGGTCTCCAGGATCGCGCCCCGGGCCAAAGGCAGGCGTCAAACCGCTGCGCCACCCAGGGATCCCTTAAACAAACTTTAAAGAAAATAAATAAAATATACCTATTTCTCTTAAAAAGAGATGTGGACAGGCAAAGGAATTAGAATCACTAAGGTGATTTCAAGCAAAACAAAACTCAGGAATAAAATCTACCCCCCATTAAATGCTTACTTATAGAGATGATAGAAACGTGTGATGTTGGCAGACAGAGAGACACATTGATCAATGGAATGGAACAGATACCCAAGCAGATATTCCCAAGCCCAACAGAATTTTGGGAATGGGCAAAAAGCCATCGAGGGAGGAAAGATGGCCCACCTCACCCTCAAATCAGAGGACAGCATTCAGACATCCACAGACAAAACATGCAGGCTGGAAGGTAGGCACATAGACAAAGAAACAAGAAAGCTTTGACTTAAACAGCCACACCTCATCCTTCATACAAATGTGAATTCAAAATGCTCACATAGTTCCATGGAAAACATAAAACTGGAACACACTTGGTGGAGGGGGTGATTCTAAGAGAAAAAATGGATATCTAGGGTCAAGTAAAGAGGGTTTAAGACTTGACACCAGAGGTATGATCCATGGAAAGAAATGGAGAAGTTAGAAGTTATCAAAATTAAAAACCTAAGCTCTGTGAAACACCCTCTGAAGAGAAGCAGATGACCAAGGCCACACAGAGGCATGGCGGGGGGAGGGTTGCTTGGAGAGAAACAAAATGAGGAATCACTCCCAGAGTCACTATGTGAGCAGTGGTACAGCCCATTCAGATGGGAAGTCTGGCACATGGCCAAGGCAAGGAAGAAGAACCAAGATTTTAGGGTTGGATCCTTTGGAATATGTCATATCTATGAGGCAACCAAGTCAGAAAATCAGTTAGGCAGTTTTTTACCCAATTCTGGATGGACATGAAGCCTGGGGTCTATAAGCATAGAGTCCATAACTGATCACTCAAAGGTAATTCAGAATAGAGAAAAAACTGCAGTGACCATAGACTCTGTAGGGTCCAAGGTTGAGCTCAGGGGCACTTCAGATTTTAACGTCCAGGTGAAGGAGCCTATGCTGAGGGACAGTGCTGCTGTGGAGGAGCATTGGGAATGGTAGGAATGAAAGAAACAGGAAACTGCTGGTTGTCAGGGGACAGAGATGAGATGAGAGTGTCCCAAGAAACAAGGAACAGGGAGCCCCTTTCCCAGACTGCCCTGGAGGAAACCAGAACGTGTCACCCCTAAAAGGTGCCACTTGGGTACCCTGGTTGTTTTGAATTCAACTCACTTCAGATGCAGCAGCTGCAAGAAGGATACTCTGACCCTTCCTTTTCTTCATGAGAACAGGAGATCAAACTCCCATGTAAAAAGGACCCTCCCTGGAACCAGGAGGAGGAAAGACATTCTGCATTACCAGAGACAGGAGAGGGGACCGGGATAATTAGGGTCTGAACAATCCGTGTCAATAAACCTTGTTCCACTGACCCCCATCTCCCTGGTGACTACTGTTCACTATGGCCTGCCCACCCCTTGCCCAAAACCCTTTGCCTCATCCATTCTTCACAAATTGACAGATTCTTTGTCTTCGTTCTCTTGTGAAGGCTTCTGTGTCCATGTAAACATTTAATACCATTTGCATGTCCTTTTCCTGTGAATCTCTTACATTGGTTGCCATCTTAGGCCCAACCAGAGACCCTAAGAGGGTAGAGGAGAATTTTTCCTCCCCTGCAGCTTCTAGAATGCCCACCTGGAATGTCGGTGGGTCAGTCAGTCTTGATGAGGAGAACAAAGGCAGGAGAAATGAAGCTAAAATTATATCTCCTTACAACTTGCAGTTCACTGATAAATCGGAGACATACAGGGAGTAGCACTCCTACAACTCCCTCAAAGATTTTCTTCAATATTTTACCAAACATATCTTTGCTCTAGTCAGTGTCACATCACTCTAATAACCACAGTCCCCCGGGATATGATAACACTCCTCTTTCAATATGTGGGCTACTGATAGAAATCTACAGGGTCCAGTGACTCATGCTTTACTAAAACAATAAGGAATAACCTTATATGGACAATAACTCACCCTCCCAGTTCTCAGAGACCTTGCTTTCAGCAGACACAAATTCCTTAGAGACGTATGTTATCCCTAACCCCCACTAACTAAACAGTGTATCATCAGTTACTCCTCACAATCTCAGAACAGCTCTTTCTGCCCACACATCCTGTCCCTGTGCTGTAATAAAAACATTTCTTTGCACGGAAAACATCTCAAGAATTCTTTCTTGACCATGTGCTCAGTGGCCACACAGCAGGTCTGCTTGTCTGTTTGTTCATTCGTGTGTGTGTGTGTATGTGTGTGTGTGTGTGTGTGTGTGTGTGTGTGTGTAATGGGGCCTTATTTTTTTTTTTTAGAACAGTTTTGGGCTCACAGCAAAATTGAGTGGAGAATGCAGAGAGCTCCCATATGTCCTCTGCTTTGCCACCCTCCCTGCTCCCTGCCACAGCTTCCAACATGCACGCATGCAGGCACCTGCCCTAGCTCAGAGCCTTGCATTCCCCTAAGCCTATCCACAATCTGTGTCAAAGCCATCGTGTTGATAATTGTGGGTGAATCCACATTGAAGGACCATCATCTCCCACCCAAGTCCAGAGTTTACACTAAGGTTCACTCTTGGTGCTGTCCATTCTGAGTTTTGACAAAGGAATCTTATCATAGTAGCATCCTGAATAGCTCCCTTGCTCTAAATATCCTCTGTGCTCTATTCATTATTCCCCCTCAAGCCTCTCTCCCCATACCCCTCTCCCCCACCCCACCCAAACCCCTGGCAGCCTACTGCTCTTTTATTTTAAATCTTTAGTTTGGATATCATTAGTTTATTATGATGACATGGAAATTATAAAAGAGAGACATGGAAATTATTTACATGATGCAAGATTCACAACTTCAGTGGAATGGGTAGTTTCCCGTGATGCCATTTTGATAGTAAATTATTTTAGTCTACATACTTTCTGAGAATGTCACCGTCCCTAAGTAAGAAATGATTCCTGTCATCTGGAACTACTTTGGTGCCTCCATATTCTGGAAGAAACTAATCTCCAACTTTCACGCTAACTGGTTGATTTTTTTCCACCCTTTCCTTTAGAGTCTGATCCAGCAGCTACTCTTGTTGCTTACAGTACTTTTCCTTGAGAATTTTTCTGGATGCATAATGTCTCCTATGCTTACAGTTTTTGGCTGTCTTCCTTTCAACTTAAACTTGGTCAAAGAGGGGAAGAAACTCTGTCAACATCTGTGGGGCCATGATGAGCTGCTCTCCAGCCTACTGATCTTTCTACTCTCTCTATACTTTTGCCTTCTCCAGAATGTCACATCTTGTTAGAGTCCTGAGGTACTTAACCTTTTCAGGTTGGATTCTTTCCATCAGAAATACACATGTACGGTTTCCCACCAGTCTCCCCATGGCTCCCCATGGTCATAGCTCTCTCAGTTCTTTTCAAGGCCAATAAACATTCTTCCATTTAGATGAACCCCCAACCTCTGTATGCATTCACCTCCTGAATGACTTCTCACTTGTCTCCATGTTCAGGCAGCAATGAATAAATCTGCTAGCGACATCTGTGTGCCAGTTTCTGCACAGACATCAGTTTTAGACTCATTTGGGTCATCCATAAATACGGAGCAGGATTACTGGATCCTATGGGGTAAGAGTATGTTTAGCTTTGAAGACATCACCCATATTCGTGGCATTTCTTTAGATGGTAGCTGATACCAGGGCAACATACTGAAGGAACAAGCCATGAAGGAGGTAGAATTCAAAGACACCAAGAAGAAAGATGTTACCAAGGCACAAACTTGACCCCCACCCACTTAGAGTTTGAGGCTGCCCCTGAGGGTGACACTGACGTGTGATGGTTAATAGGAAAAGTAGCACACAAATTTGTTTCCTACAGGTTTCCCGTGGCCCAGAGAGCCCTCCTGAGGAAACAAAGATCCTGAGAAATGGCAAACTCTAAATGCTTGTATATTGGGTTGGACAAGGAGTGGCAACTGGGAAAGAGCAACTAAATTATGTGGAGAGGCTAAAGGAACATACAGATTTTTGTTTTTCAGACAAGTTCTGTTTGTCCAGAGTTCCCTCATTCTCAGCTTCCTGTCCCTGAGATAAGAATGTCACTCACTCCCATTCTGGCTTCGGGAGGACGCCTTCCAGGGGGATGGGTGGTTGTGGCTTCCAGTGAGAGAAGTCAACACAACCTCCTTGCATCTGTTGTTGGGGTGGGTGTTTGCTGCTGCTGTTGCTGCTACTACTTTTAAAAACTGTCTGTAGTTCAAATCAGTATTCTGGTTTCCTTTACATCAAAATCTTATCTTGGATTTGTCTTTTGAGGAGAGGAAGGAGGACACATTTCTTTCTGACTTAGTAGAGAAGGGTAAAACGGGTGCGGACCTGTGCATATTGTCTTCCATTGTAGTGTGAGCAGAGGATTCAGCTCTTGCCAGATGGGATCTAATTTCTCCATGAACAATCAGGTGAATAGAGGGTGAATAAAGGTCATAAGAACATGGAGAAGATCGGCTGTAGGTGCTGGAGTTAATGAGAGCAATGATTTCATCAGAGGCACATGAATGTCAAAGATTTCCTGGGACCATGATTATAGACGACTTGGTGTGTAGGTCATTTCACATTTATAGTGCTACCATCTGGTCCCTTTAGCACATTGTCTCTGGCGGGGCTCATGTGAGCAGTGTATTCATGCAAATAGAATATAGGACTCATCCAGGGGTGGAATGTGCCAGAGAAAGGGAGACAGCTGCAAGTCATTGAGCCATAGGTATTTCTAAGAGTGACTCTCTAAAGTAGATTGAGGCAGAAGGAGACCAGCTGGATTTTTGTTTGTTGGGTATTTGTGGCAATGGTGGGTGGGTGTTGTTTATTTTCTGGACAAGAGGAAAGAACTCTTCAAGTGGAAATCTTTGCATAAGGGGTCTGGCAGGCTGGGAGAGTGCGGGTCAGTCCATTTACCAAGAACACAGGAGAATCAGGCCTTTTAAGAACTAGGCGAAGAGGGGAGTTTAGCTTTGGTCAATGCAGTGACTGGCACCTCAGCGGAAACAGCACTAGGTTCCCAGAATGCAGGGAGGTTCCCAGGATGCAGGGAGGTTCTCAGGTTGCAGGGAGTTGCAGGAGCCAGCATGAGCCTGCCCCACCACCCTCAGCCCATGAGTGAGCCACGCAGATACTAGGACCCAGGAACTGGGCAAAGGGCAAGTTGCAGGAAAATCAGGTGATGGGAATGGGCCTTTGGTGGTCCCAGCACTCTGCCTCATTCCAAGACATATCCTATACAAATGCTCCTGTCTTACCCCCAAAAGTAAGGCTGGAGGAGTGTGGACTGCCTTGGCCTGACACACAGGACCTGTGTGGTTGGGAGGGTGTATCTTCCACTAAGAGACCCTGAGAGCCTTGATTCCTGGTGGGACTGGGCACCCCTGAGCCAGGAAGCCAGGGGCAATGTGGAATGACTGTCCCCTTAGAAATGCTGGGTGGAGAGGAGGTCTTCTCCTGCCCTGGAGGGTGTTTGGGTGGTTGGAGACCAACCCGAGGCCTCAGACTGAATGAAGGCCCCAGTCCTGTGGGATATTCTGGTGGAACCTCCAAACACAAATCTCTGGAAGCCTTGGGTGTTAGAAGATCCCTGGGCCCAATGGGGCATCCAGTCCAAAAGGGGTCTGTCTATGGCCAGTTTCAAACTGCCACTGATGTGGGAACCAAAGGCAGAAGGAGATGTAGATAAAACTAAATGTCCATATAACCTGCAGCCCACTGACAAATACTGGAGGGAACAGAGTATAAGGTTCCTCCAAGAAGCTCCTGACTGCCTTCATGTTAATGCCTTGCTAGAGGGAAGAATAATTGGGTTTGACAATAGCAAAGCCTCCAGTATCCTGTAAGTCTTCTTTAGCATATGAAAGTCCTTTTGGAACTTCCCTAACTTTACATACCCTAACCTCAAAGTATATAATCATTTGCTCCTCACAATCCCAGAGCTGTAGGAACCTGGGGAGCCAGGGGAAGTAGACAGGGCGGCAGCAGCTCTTTCTGCTCCTGAGTCCTTCCTGTCCCTGTGCTTTCATAAAACCACCATTCTGCACGGAAGATGGCTCAAGAATTCTTTCTTGGCAGTGGCTCCAGACCCCATCAAATCTCATCTGTATTCAAAAACTACATCATTTAGCACACAACGTGGAGCCTTTGAGTCTTTTCATCTGGACTCTGAGCTTTGGTGCAAACTTGGTGAGTGCTTTCTCTCTCCTTCCTTCACTCACATTTCAGGGGCTTTTTAAGGAGTACAGTCTTATTGGAACATTTTCCCATCGATTGCTCAGGCTCCAATCCTCTAGCCTGTGGCCACTCTATGGGGAGGAGAAAGCCTGCCTCGAATATTTGTCAGTGGGGTGCAGGCTATACAGAAATTTAATTTTATCTACATTTCCTTCTGCCTTTGCTTCCCACATCACCACCTTTGAAAGATTCTTGGGGGTGTCGTATCTCTGGCCAGGAGGTTATCAAGTTGTTCACCTGTAGCAGAATGCCACGGGCCAAAGGAGGGCTGTGTTCCCACAAAACCACGAAGAGGTGTGCAGGGGGCATGCAGAAGCCACACAGGAGCAGGGAGCCAGCCACCTGGAAGAGGGCACATCCGGGAAAGGCTGGGTCACAGAAGTGGACCCTTGGTGGTCCAAGGCTCGTACCTAATTCCAAGCACAGTCCTACACTGGAGTAGGCGCTGCTTCCTTTGCAGGGGCCCCTACTGGCTGCCATTGTACTCTTCTCTAAGGGCCACTTAGGAGAAGCCTGGCTTCCTCCTCCTCTCAGAACCCCTTCAGGGAGGCAGCTGGTTGCTCTGAGGACTGGCCTGTTTCAGGTTGTCTTCTGAGAAAGTATGTGGGTGCACGCCTTGTTCTCTTGTTTGACTCCAGACTTTGTTGGGATTATTTGGGTTGTCTCGAGTCATCACAGGTTTGGAGGGCCTCTGCAAGCTGAAGGGATGTGTTGTACTTTCGGGAGTTCTCCATGTCAAGGGAGCCAAGAATCTGTAGCATGACAAGTGTCAGGTGTCTCCATGTCTCTGGGAAGAGCTTTTTTTTTTTTTTTTTAATAAAATAATTTTTATTGGTGTTCAATTTACCAACATACAGAATAACACCCAGTGCTCATCCTGTCAAGTGTCCCCCTCAGTGCCCGTCACCCACTCACCCCCACCCCCCGCCCTCCTCCCCTTCCACCACCCCTAGTTCATTTCCCAGAGTTAGGAGTCTTTATGTTCTGTCTCCCTTTCTGATATTTCCCACACATTTCTTCTCCCTTCCCTTATATTCCCTTTCACTATTATTTATATTCCCCAAATGAATGAGAACATACACTGTTTGTCCTTCTCCGATCGACTTACTTCATTCAGCATAATACCCTCCAGTTCCATCCACGTTGAAGCAAATGGTGGGTATTTGTCGTTTCTAATGGCTGAGTAATATTCCATTGTATACATAAACCACATCTTCTTTATCCACTCATCTTTCGATGGACACCGAGGCTCCTTCCACAGTTTGGCTATTGTGGACATTGCTGCTAGAAACATCGGGGTGCAGGTGTCCCGGCGTTTCATTGCATCTGAATCATTGGGGTAAATCCCCAACAGTGCAATTGCTGGGTCGTAGGGCAGGTCTATTTTTAACTCTTTGAGGAACCTCCACACAGTTTTCCAGAGTGGCTGCACCAGTTCACATTCCCACCAACAGTGTAAGAGGGTTCCCTTTTCTCCGCATCCTCTCCAACATTTGTTGTTTCCTGCCTTGTTAATTTTGGGAAGAGCTTTTGACGGTGCATATGCTCTACCTGCTTAAGTCTGAGCCTCCACAAATGGGTACATTTCCCTTTAAGCTTGACCTGGAGAAAACTGGCCAGTTTTGCAAGGGTGAGTCTGAATCCACTGATGGTGTTAGACATCTTATCAAGATACCCGGGTGCCTTACTTTCTGGAGAAAGTGGGGACTTAATTAGGCAGCCAGTCCAAACTGGAGCTGAGTGTCCCCAGTGTAAAGCTGCTGCTCAGAAATGTTTGTGGAGGTTTTGCTTCCAAAGACCAGCTATCGGGACACCTGAGTGGCTCAGTGGTTGAGCGTCTGCCATCGGCTCAGGGCATAATCCCTGTATCTGGGATCAAGTCCCAAATGAGGCTCCCTGCAAGAAGCCTGTTTCTCTGCCTGTATCTCTGTCTCTGTCTCTGTCTCTCTCTCTCTCATGAATAAATAAATAAAATATTTTAAAAAGTAAAATAAAATAACAAAGACCAGCTATCAAGGCAAGTGGTTCAGAACCAGTTTGTCCTGCACAGGTGTCAGTGGCCTCCCAGCCATTGGTGGCTGATAGGATGTGTCATGTACGTGGGTGAGCTCTGGGAAGGTTGTGTAGGGAGTGACTTGGAACTCCAGCTGATTGAGAAGCTGGGTGTCCAGAGCAGTCTGGTGGGATTGTGATGCACCTACATATTCCAAATTATCTCATACACAATTGTACATATTTTCTAGGAAGGTACAGATGGAGGAGTCTGGACTGCTTTGCCAGGATGATGCTTGTTGGGCTTCAGGGATAATATCCTTCACTAAGAGGCACCTGGGAGCCTTGATGACTGGTCTGCCTGGAGTCCATCAGGCAGCCATTGCCAGTGGGGACTGAGCTTTGTCGTTTGAAAGGTGCATAATAAATAAATAAAATTTATTTTATTTTAAAGATAAAATAAAATCTTTCTTGAAAGATGTTTGGGTGGTGGGCTCCCTCAGGCTTGGAGGCTATGCATATGGTTTGGGACCTACCCAAGCTCCACCACTTGGATGGCCTCTGGCTACTATGTGAAGGCTGGTGTTGATTGTGCATATTCCAGACACACGGGGTAGGGTTTAGCCAGTGATCCAGGACAGAGCAAGTATCTTGGAGTCAGGTTTATGGGAATAGCCTGGTGGGGTCCGTGACCCCTGCCTGTTTCTAAGTGCTAATCAACATAAATACACATATTCCTCCTAGAGGCTGAGCTGAGAAATCTGGAAGCCTTGCAAGGAGTGAATCTAGTGTGCTGACCGTGCTATCCTCAATAAGAGAAACCTGGGTGTCTTATTTGCTGCAGAAGCCCGGGACTTCAAAAACCAGTAAGTACACATGGGGACTGACTCCAACCCATTTCAGTGGCTGCCTCAAAAAGAAGTTCAGGGGTGGCAGGCCTCCATGTTGGATGCAATGCATAGATAGTAGGACATGGGCCCTGGCTGCACACAGGCAGTTGACAGGGCATGCATGGAGAGCCTCACAGGTCAGGGGAGCCAGGAACAGGGAGGTCAAGACAGAGTAGCAGACTCTTGTGGCTACACAATCCAAGCCTTAATGGATGCAAATGCTCATCTTACCCCTAAAGTCTGTTAGGTTTGGGGACACAAATAATGCCTGCACTGATTTGTCATTACCATCAATGTCTTTGCACTGGTTCTGTGTGCAAATATGTCCAGAAATTAATGTGTTTAAATTTATCACTAAAGAAATCTCATAGTCCAAACTAGTACTAGATTAATCATGCTTTTGTTCCAGGCAAGTAGAGAAGAAAGGAATAAAGTTCAAATTTAGTCAAAGTTTTTTAGTATAGGCATCAGCACTTGGAGAGACACCTTTGTCAAAGGAGATCTAACCTTTAGGTATCAAAGTAAAATTTGGTATAGATAGAGCTGGTTTCTACAGAAGGAGGCTGCTGGTGTGTATGGGCCAGATGTACTTCCAGAAGGGGTCTTTGCCTGGCTGTTATCACTGCCTGTAAAAGGATCTCCTTTCCCAGGGCAGCAGCTAATCCTTCCAAGATTTTTTGAGACAGGTTTTAGATCAGCAAATTGTAGCCATGCCCAGACCAAATATTCTCTGATAGTCTTCACAACTTTCAGCATTTGTACTCTGTATGTCCTGTTGTCATAGTGGCTTCTTCCTATGTCTTCATTGATGAGCCCCCAGATGGGCCCCATAGCAGTTGAGCTAGTTCTTTGGGTTGAGAATAGATGGGAGGATGCCATCTTGACACCATTTACTGCATTCTTATAGCCAAACATCTTTACTACTAAAACAGGGGTTTTTTGGTCTTTGCCGTAAGTGAGTAGATTTGAGATTGTATCAAACCAACACATAGCAATTACCTCTAATTTCAAATCACTCACGCAGTAATCAATACCAGGGCATAATGCCCTGTACAAATTCAAGTTCACAGAAATCTCAGTCCATTCTGTAATTCTTTGTCACAAACACTCCCTCATATTTTGTATTTTTCCTTTGAGGCACATTCTTTTGTCTTTTGTTTTTTAAAGATTTTATTTATTTAATTTCGAGAGGGGGAAAGAGAGAGAGAATATCAAGCTGACTCCCTGCTGAGTACAGAGCTGGACTTGGGGCTTGATCCCAGGACCCTGAGATCACAACCTGAGCTGAAACCAAGAATCAGACACCCAACCATCTGAGGCACCTAGGCGCCCTGAGGCATTCTTTTACACCATTCTTTAATGACAAATGTAAGCAACTATATCTCTATTATGATCAACATAAGCCTTACAAAGAAATCTTTAACATAGTGTCATATCCAGATGCCAAATAATCAACAATCAAACTTCTTAAATAGGTCAGTTTAACCTCCTTGAAAAGTATGTTTCTGAGTAAAGATCATTTGTAGAAAGTTCCCAGAAGTACTAGGTTGCATAGCACAGACACATGTTGGATTGCCATGTCCAAATTAAGGCTGTCACTTTTTTTTCAAATATTATTTACTTATGCATGTATGGGGCATCTGGGTGGCTCAGTTGGTTGAATGTCTGACTTTGGCTCGGGTCATGATCCTGGGTCCCGAGGTTGAACCCCATGTCAGGTTCTGCATTCAGTGAGGAGTCTGCTTGTCCCTCTCCCTCTGCCCTTACCCCTGCTCACACTGTCTCTGTCTCTCTGTTAAATAAATAAATAAATAAATAAATAAATAAATAAATAAATAAATTCTTTAAAAAAAATAGGCAAGATCTCTACATCCTGAGAGATACAGCCATACAGTAATAAATATATTAAAATTACATCGAGGAAGGCTCCTGGGACTGTGGAGTAAAATGAAGACTGGAATAGGGATAGGGAATGAAGTGGGAAGGGTATAATTTTGGTGGAGAAGAACATCAGAGAAGGCCTCACTAAGAAAGTGACTATATTAGTCAGGGTTTACCAGGGAAACAGAACCAAAAAGAGATAGATAGACTGATAGAGACAGAGATATATCAGGAGAGGTTGGTTCGCACTATTATGGAGGTGAAGAAGTCCTACAATCTGCTCTCTGCAAGCAGGAAGGAAGTCCAGGAAAGCTTTCCATCCAAGCTTGAGGGCCTTAGCACCAGGAAAATCAATGATGTGGGTCCTAATCTGAGTCCAAAGGCCTGAGATCCATGAGTGTTGATGGTTTAAGACAAGAGAAGATGGATGTTCCAGTTCAAGCATTGAATTTATTCTTCCTCTGCCTTTTTGTTCTAGTGAGGTCCTTAACAGGTTGGATTTTTCCCATTCACAGTTCTTGATCTACATATTCAAATACTAATCTCTTCTAGAAACATGGTCACAGACACACTGAGAAAAAAAGGTATTTTGAGCTATCAAGGTATTCCTCAGCCCAGTCAGGTTGACATGTAAAGTGAACCAATACAATTATGTTTGAAAAGGCTTGAATTCAAAAGAAGTGAAAAAGCCAGGAATACAACTATAAAAAGAGTGCTTCAGGCTGAATGTCCAGTCCAGAGATCCTGAGATAGCAGAATGCTTGGTGCTTTGGAAGAACAGCAAAAAGGCCAACCTGGATAGAACAGAGTGAGTGAAGGGGAGAGTTGTAAGGAATAAGGTCAGAAAAGTAATAAGATGCCATACCATTTACTGATACTTGGAAAAGAAATAGATTCCAATCATCGGGACTTAGTAGCAGATATATCCAAAGCTATTTGCTAGGCTCAGTTATGAGAACATGGGAATAGATATTATTTGATGAATAAGGAAATAGTAAATAAAAAATTAAAAGATCTACTCCTTGCAAAAACATTCACGATCTGAGAAAATTTGATGGACGGGATAGGTTTGAATCAGTTTATGACAACATAGAACATTATGGAGAACTCAGAGAACAACTATGAGACTGTTGAAGAGAGATTATCCCATCCCAGATAACCCTAGAGATATCTGTACCACAGAACCAAAATCTTGCTGAAAGGGTGTCTCTGAGAGTATTCTATATTGTAGGCAATCAACATGCAATTCAAAATGACTTGAGTAACAAAGGGGTTGTATTACCTGCCATAAATGGAAGATTCAGAATTAGCAAAGGCTTCAGTAACTCAGTAGAGTTACTCTGATTCAGTAACTCAGCAGAGTCATCAAGGAGCCATCTTTCCATCACTCTATTCTGCCTTCCATGCTGATACTTTATTCTGAAGAAGGCTACCCTCATGGCAGAATGGCTACAGCAGCTCCAGATTTCACATCCTCATGCCATATCATCCAGAAGGTGAGAAAAGATGTTTTTCTCCCAGAAGAGTGAGCAACTTCCAAAACTACTCAGCAAAGATTCTCTTCTCATTGACCTGAACTGAGTCACAAGTACTTTCTTTTTTTTTTTTTTTTAAGATTTTATTTATTGGGATCCCTGGGTGGCGCAGCGGTTTGGCGCCTGCCTTTGGCCCAGGGCGCGATCCTGGAGACCCGGGATCGAATCCCACATTGGGCTCTCGGTGCATGGAGCCTGCTTCTCCCTCTGCCTGTGTCTCTGCCTCTCTCTCTCTCTCTCTCTGTGTGTGACTATCATAAATAAATAAAAAATAAAAATAAAAAAAAAAGATTTTATTTATTTATGAAAGACAGAGAGAGGGAGGGAGGGAGAGAGGCAGAGACACAGGCAGAGGGAGAAGCAGGCTCCATGCCTGGAGCCCGACGCGGGACTCGATTCCAGGTCTCCAGGATCACAGCCCAGGCCAAAGGCAGGCGCCAAACTGCTGAGCCACCCAGAGATCCCCACAAGTACTTTCTTGATCTAAACTCTCAGCGGATGAATTCCATGCCCCGATGGCAAAGGACTAGTTTACAATGGATTCATTTACTCAATATTTGAGTGCCTCTTATGTGTCAGTCATTATTCTAAGCATTTGGAACACAGCAGTAAACAAAATAAAGATCTCTACCACAGTTGGGGGAGGGGAGGGGAGCTAGACAGACATTAACACAATAAACAAGTAAATTATATGGCAGTGTAGAAGGTATAAATACTGTGGAATAAAAAGAAAAAGAAAGCCAGGGGTAGGAGAGTTGGACTCTTGTAAGTTGATATAGATAGTTTCAATTTTAACTTAGGTTGTTAACTTAGGATTCGTGAGGAAGACAATATTTGAACAAATCTTTCAATAGAGGAGGGAGTTAGCCATCAGATTATCTTCACAAAAAGCACTCCAAGTGGGGCACATTCAAAGCACAGCAGTGAAGCCAAAGTGGTGTGAGGGAAGGATCAAGAAAGCAAGATGAGGTCTGAGACATTATGAAACAAGATTATGTAAGTCTTATGAGCACTTGAAAAGGCTTGAGTATTATGTGGAAGGAGACATGGAGCCAGTGCTGCTTTTTCAGCTGAGACATTTCATGATCTGACTTATTTTAAAAGGAACCATCTAGTTGATGAATTGTGAATGGGCTGTACTGGGACAGGAGTTGAAATAGAGGGTCCAGTTAGGAGGCTGTTGTAGTAATCCAGGTGAGAGAAGATAGCTTCTCAGAATAGGGTGGTAGCAGGAAGTGGTGCAAAGTAGTCAGATTCAGGACATGTTTTGAAAGTTGAGCTAACAAGATTTTCTATGGAGTTAAAGATTGAGAAAGAAACACAAGAGTCCTACATGAGTTATTAAAAGTTCAAATTAAAAAATATTTTTATAGTAAATTTCAAAGTTAATTACATTGTGGTTTCAAAAAAATGTGGCTGTACAATTTTAGTTCTTTGTAATTTACTTTGTGGTTTACTGAGATTTGCTTATGACCTACTAAATTTGAAGCTCAAAAAACACATAGTCTCTATTTGTTGCATGAGAGTTTCAAAATGCATGTTTTAGATAATGATTTTATATTTTGTTTTTCACATTTTCTATATAAATGCTAAAATTTTTATAACCCTATATATTAGTTTTAATAATTATGCATACAAAAATACCACTATTTTTTGTTCTAATATCTTATTGTACTTCGTTGCTTTTACTGTGTATTTTTACATTATTTTGTTAGGTGCATTAAATTTATGATTATTCAAGTTTATAAAAAAAAGAAACACAAGAGTCGGGGATGACTGTCAGCTTTCTGGTGTCAGCAACTGTAAGAATAGGGTTCATGAATGAAGAGGAGTATGTGAGAGAGTAGGATTTCAGCGGAAGATTGGAAATTTGGGGTTTTTTAAGATTTTACATATTTATTTGAGAGAGAGAGACAGAGAGAGCAGGGGGAGGGTTAGAGGGAAAGGGAGAAGCAGACTCCCCCCTGAGCAGGGAGCCCGACACGGGGTTCTATCCCACGACCCTAAGACCATGATCTGAGTCAAAGGCAGATGCTTTACTGACTGAGCCATCCAGGTGCCCCAGAAGTTTTTTATTTTGATGAAATCCCAATAGTCCATTTTTGCTTTTGATTCCTTTGCCTCTGGCGATGTATCTAGTTAGAAGCTGCTAGGTTACTGCATGTGTTCTCCTCTAGGATTTTGAGTTTCCTGCCTCATATTTAGGTCTTCCATCCATTTTGAATTTACTTCTTGGTAGGGTGTCAGAAAGTGGTCCAGTTTCATTCTTCTGCATGTTGCTGTGCAATTTCCCAGCACCATTTGTTAAAGACACTTTTTCCCATTGGACATTCTTTCTTGCTTTATTGATGATTAATCAACCATATAGTTGCGGCTTTATTTCTTTTTTTAAAAAAAAGATTTATTTATTTATTCATGAGAGAGGCAGAGACATAGGCAGAGGGAAAAGCAGCCTCCTCACAGGGACCTCAATGGGGGACTTGATCCCGGATCCAGGGATCACGCCCTAAGCCAAAGACAGATGCTCAACTGCTGAGCCACCTAGGTGTCCCTGTGGCTTTATTTCTTATTTTATATTACATTGCATTGACCTATGTGTGTATTTTTATACCAGAACTATACTGATTGATGACTACAGCTTTGTAATATAACTTGAAGTCCAGATTTGGAATGCCTCCAGCTTTGGTTTTCTTTTTCAAGTTTGCTTTGGCTCTTTGGGGTCTTTTATGGTTCCATACAAACTTTTTTGATTGTTTTGTATTATTTGTTCTAGATCTGTGAAAAATGCTGTTTGTCTTTTGATAGAGATTGCTTTATTTTTTTAAAGATTTTATTTATTCATGAGAGAGAGAGAGAGAATGAGAGAGAGAGAGGCAGAGACACAAGCAGGCTCCATGCAGGAAGCCCGATGTGGGACTCGATCCTGGGTCTCCAGGATCAGACCCTAGGCCGAAGGCAGCACTAAACCACTGAGCCACCAGGGCTGCCCCTAGAGACTGCTTTAAATGCATAGATGGCTTTGGGTACTATAGACATGTTAACAATATTTGCTCTTCCAATCCATGAGCATGGAATTTCTTTCCACGCCTTTGTGTCCTCTTCAACTTCTGTTATCAGTGTTTTATAGTTTTCAGTTACCTCCTTGATTTGGGTTATTCCTAGATATCTTATTGTGATTAGAAAGGATGTTTGAAATATCTAGCATATCAATAAAGAATGCCATCATCACAAAGCAAAAAAAAGGAAACAAGAAAACAGGAATAGAGAGCTACAATAACCAGGCAACAATTAACAAAATGGCAATAAGCACATGCCTATCAATGATTACCTTAATTACCTTAAATGTCAATAGACTAAATGCTCCCATCAGAAGACATAGGGTGACTACATGCATTTTAAAAATCCCAGAAAAAAAAAAAACCAGGAGCTATCTCTATGCTGCCTACAAGAGACTAGCTTCACACTTGAAGACATATGTATAGACTACAAGTGAAAGGATGGAAAAAGATATTCCATACAAATGGAAGAGTAACATGGGCTGGAGCAGCAATACTTCATCACACAAACTAGATTTTAAGACAAATACTGTAACAAGAAACAAAGAAGGGCATTACATCAAGACCAAGAAATCCACTTAACAAAATGCTATAGCTATTGTAAACATCTGTGAACCCATAGTAGTGGCACCTAAACATATGAAGCAAATATTAACAGACACAAAGGGAGAAATTGACAGAAATACAATAGTAGTAGGAGACTGTAACGCCCAGCTTATGTCAATGGATCTGTCATCAAGACATAAAATCAATAGGGAAACAATGGCTTTGACCCATTAGAACACGTGGACCTAACAGATTTATACAGAATACATTCCAGTGGGAACCACCAAAATACACACTATTTTCAAATACATAGGGAACTTTTTCCAAGAACAATAACCTGTTGGGGACAAAACAATTCCCTATAAGTTTGAAAAGATTGAAATAAAGCTGATGGTATGGTTTAGGGTTAGTTTGTTGCTCAGAATCATCCTGCTCTCTAGCACCATCCCATCTCTGTAAATGGCATGGTTTCCATCTGTGTTCCTGGCTGAGTAACCTGTGACAATCATCTGGTCCAAATCCTTTGTGTTTTTAGACCTGGGATTCTGGCCCAGGTAGGGCCAGAACCATGCCTGGGGCTGAGGTTAGGACTTAGGAGGTGGTAGGGGCCTATTTGTCATCAGTGTGGAGCCCACCCTGGAGGGTGGAGTTGAGAGAGTGTTACAGTGAGGGT